>NC_065450.1:28328951-28928951 GCF_917563875.1 Diabrotica virgifera virgifera
TTTGCTTAAAAATTGTGTAACCACCAACTTTATTTCAGAAAGGGGTCAAGTGCAAAAAATTATTTATTTTTTTTCTTAAACAAATTAACAAGATAAATTTTTGAAAAATACAATACTTTTTGACAAACACTACAGGTTATTAGTGAGAATTTTTATGTTATATAAATAAAACTTTTGTTGAATGTAAACACCAATTTTATTTCAGAAAGGGGCCAAGTGCAAAAAATTATTTAGTTTTTTCTTAACCAAATTAACAAGATAAATTTTTGAAAAATACAATACTTTTTGACAAACACTACAGGTTATTAGTGAGAATTTTTATTTTATATAAATAAAATTTTTGTTGAATGTAAACACGTTTTTATTTTGTTTTTCTCAAAAGCAGGTTTTTGTGACTTGACCCCTTTCTGAAATAAACGATTCAATTAAGCATGCCATAAGTTTCGTTTCTCTATCATTTCTCAAGGGCTGATATGAATTAATTAATTTTTACGACTTTTTAAGATGTACGGTAGTTATATTCTATTTTAGTAAACTAAACTGGAGCTGGGATTTTCATTTAAAAATGAATAGTAAATTTGCATAAGATGCCAAAAGAAAATAGTTTTAGATTAATAAGAAACTGGTCTTTATTTACAGAAAGGAAAATAATTGGTCCCAACAAAAAGTAGATAATAAGTAATCGTGTATTTTAATAAGGGTAATTTTTGTGACAGTTTATTTTCTATTAAATATTTGCAAACTAGGAATGTTTGCGTAAGGAAACTTGTAGACATCCCATACGTAATATACTGCGAGGCATAAGTTAGGGATATAGAAAATTTATGCTCATTTTCATAGTTGATTTTTTCGTGAACGGATTAACGGATCCCGCTAATTTTTTTTACTATTTTAGATATTTCTTTAGTATTAACACAGTTGTGCAAATATTTACTCAAACTCCTTTTTTGTACTTATACGGGGTGGAGGAAAAGAAATGTTTTTCTTATGTTAAGTTTGAAACACCCTGTAGGGAGGACGAGGTAAAATAATGAGTATGCATTGAAATCGTATTATAGTCTTATGTTTTGTGAACATTTTATTTTTTGAATGTGCCTGATATCTTTAGAAACAAAGAAAATAGACTGTTTTGTGGCTTAACATGTGTTTTAACCGAAACAAAAGTTTGAGACTTCCTTTAGGGAGGAAAAGGTAAAATGGTGGTTATGCATCGATACTATGTTGTAGGCTCATCTTGTGTAAGCCGTTTATTTTTAAATTTTTCTATTAGACTATTCTAAAGACATATTTATAGGAGTCAACTTGTATCTATTATTTTCCCTGTCTAGAAAGATTTATAGAAAGTGTTTGCTTATATCCAGGAGTTTGAAAACTACTGAAGTTGATCTGAAACGTTGACTATTTACGGTAAAAATGATAAAGCGTAATCTCATAAAGATGGTTAACATTAATAACTTTTTCCTGGCATCCATGCTAATGGAAAAATGACAAAAATATAATATCAGCAAGACTCCAACCCTTTGGCTAATAAAAAATAGCTACTTTTTATAAACACCTTTAATAAATTATTTCTGACTTCTTGTAATTTGTCCGGAGACCTAGTCCGAGGTCATATTTTTTATCTTGGAAGAAATAAATATATCAATTTCGTATTCGAGGCAGCAATAATAATTTGTTTAAATGTAAAATTTGCGTCGAGATAACTCCTAATGAGATAAAAATCTTGGAAATTTACCTTGCTGATCCCATTTAGAAGTCAAGGAGTTCATCCTGTTTATAATTCAGTTAAGAATGTAATTTAAAAATAAGTGTGTTACGACTCACTTTAATTTCAGTCCGTTAAATTGATTTCAGTATCATTTTTCAAAGTAGCTGGAGCTAACGGTCCTTCAGATTATAATATGTATTTAGGGGAGTGCAATTAGAACGAAAACATGCATTGTTTCGGAAAAATTCAAACAAGCTTATATTTTTCTAAAACTTTTTTTGTTAGTTTATATACATGTTAAAGTAAAAAGTTCTACTCGCAGATTTGGCCGCTAATTTTTTATTATTTGTTTAAACAATAATAATTATTTTGTATAAATAATTTTAAAAATATCGGTAAATTCTTTATTTTACTTTAATCAAATATGTTTCTATTTTGTTATTGATTATGCTGAATCTGAATAGGGCATTGCAATTTGAAAATTCTTATACAGAAGCTCTTATACAGTGTTAGCTAGGAACCACATGGAAAACTTTTTTATTATCAATTTTATGAAAAAAAGTTATTCTTAATAAAATGCTCTGGATAGTCAAAAATCTAAAACTCAGCCGTCAGATATCAAATTTTATAAATTTTATACGAGTTATGTCAAAAATATGAATTTCGTTAAAGGGTAAAGTACTTTTATATTCCAGAATATCCAAAAATGCCATTATTAAAAGTAGTTTGAAATTAGAAATTCTGTCTAAATATACAATTATATCATTCTAATCGAAAAAAAAAATTTCAATTTTTTCTCAAATTACGGATAATCATCATCATTTTATTACAATTATGATAACTATTTTATTATCACTTTTACGAAAAAAAGTTATTCTTCATAAAATGCTTTCCCTGGTCTAAAATCTAAGATACAATCATCAGATATCAAACTTTTTTAATTTTATACAAGGTATGTAAAAAATATGAACCTTTCTTAAGAGTTAAGTGCCTTTATCATTCACAATATTTTAATTAGAAGCATTTAATTGAAAACTAAAACAAATTTTCTAATTCCAAACAACTTTTCTTAATAACAATTTTCGATATTGTGAAATGTATTTTACTCTTGAGTGAAATTCATATTTTTTGACATACCTCGTATAATATTAATTAAATTTGATATTTGATGATTGCATCTCAGATTAAATACGATGCAGAGTATTTTATAAAGAATAACTTTTTTTCGTAAAGCTGATAATAAAAAAGTTATTAATAGGTTCCAAGTTACGCAAAAATACTGTATAAGAGCTAAAAAAAATTTTTTTGTTGAACATTTATTACTGTTGAAGCTTATTGTTAAATGTATTTTAGGTAAGTTTTACAGAAAAAAGTTTTGATCACTTTGTATAAACATTTTTTTAACTGGTAATTTTCGGTTTTTGTATTACATTTTTGTTATCTTTCTTATTTTTCTTAAAAACAAATAGTTTATTTCATGTTTAAAGTAAAACAATTTAGTGCATTTTAAATATTACATCCTAAGCTTTAAAAAGGCACTTATAAAACTGTAATAGATCTTTTCAAACTTGAGTAATACCGTCTTAAACTGGTGGTAATTCTATAAAACTACGAAGATTTTAAAATTACAATTTTTGAGACGTCATATAATTTGAATTAAATTTTTAAATTTTTTTTTAATGAAACATCATTTATTACGATGTTTGAAAGGTAAGTAGTGCAAAATTGACAGTTTTATAAGAAAAATTGTATTAGTAACACATTTTTAAATCATTTTTAAACAAAATTCATGTAAGGCTCAATTTCCGCCCACACCGTACTTATGCCCATCCATTTTATTTCTTTCTATTATAACCATAAGATAGCTTCATTATTCTTCTTTCATGATCAATTTGTTAAATTTTATTTGATCAATTAGTTAAAGAATTACATTAAAATAACTCAACTGTGCACTTCGCCGTATGTTAGTTTACAGTGTGACAATGTTTGTGAGAAAGGTGACTTCAGCGTTATAAATAAAAAATTATAGAAGATACAGATTTAATTTAAAAAAATTATTTATGTAAGGTTTTTTTGTAAAATTTTCTGAATTTTTCAATGGTCAACTCAGTTTTTTCTTAAATTTATATTTTCGGAGTTATTTAAAAAAACCTCTAATTTAGTAGTTCATTTGTTTAATAAAAAATGAAGCATCCACTTCTCGAGTAGAGCTTTTTGTGTTTATTAAACATTTATTAATGAAATTACAAAAAGTTCTATCTTGTTTGATTTTTTCCGAAGTGAAAATCTATATGCACTCCCCTAATTATGGTATTTAGTTTTATTATTGCACTCAAAATTAAACAAAGCATTATATTAATAATAGTCCAAGTAATGAAAATTAAAATAGAACAAAACCTCGCAATTTTTACAGAATGGATCGATTTGCTTGAAAATTTAAGAATAAGTAGTGGATAGTCCAAGGATCTAAATCTATATCATACCGAAAGGCGCTTTTACAGCTGGTTGCCTCCCCATCTGTGGGGTGGAAATTTTTTATTATATTTTAATTGCAGAAGTTATTAAGAACGTTCATTCTAAGTTAAAAAGATTCTATACATTTTTTTTGATTAAATAGATAGTTTTCGATTTATTCGCTATCGAAAGTGTTAGTTTTATATCGAAAAAATTAATGTTTTTAATAGGTTTGCTGCTAGTAACTCCAAAAGTTTTCGTTTTATCAAAACAACTTTAATTAACAAAAATGTACCTTTAAAAAAATAAACAAAACCGTTTTTTTATATTTCCTTTAAGATCGATAGTAATCGAGCTATACTTTATTATATGTTAACTCTTCTTCGTCAAATGCTAAATATTGTAGTTAAAGTCAAAAGACGGGAAAACTATGCATGCATTTTTCGAGGAAAACTTGTTCAAACTAATTTAAAGTACTTAAAAATATCTATCTCCAGAAATCAAAAAAAGTCTCTAGCTCAAAAATTAAGTGGCTTATAATGAAAAGAATGAGAGTCTCTCTTTTTTTTTTCAGCGAAAAAGTGATCGCAAGCAACCCCCGAATCACCACCCTAATTAAAATTAGGCATTGACCTTATTAGGACTTTTTTATTTATGTATTATTAATAGGTTCCAGAAGTTTGATCGGCTTATAATTATAAGTTTTTAAAAAAATAGGAGTTAAAAGCGAATAAAGAATTTTTGTAGTTTGGAAAAAAATGGTCTTTTCTTCAGAATAGCAAGATTAGCATCAGAGATACGGAAAATGTTTAAATACTAAATTGTATCTTATTTAATTCCTGAGAAAGTGCTGTGCGAAAATTTGTTCTGTGGCAAAAATTGAGTGAGCTATTGACAATTAAATCTTGTAATAACATGCAAAAACCACATTTACCAAAACTTTCAAAGTCACCTCTTTTTGCCACTGAGGATTTTAAGAAGATTTAATATTAATAGGCTTATAGGCCTTGTAAAAACCTACAAAATTATTTTTTACCAAACTTTCTAAGAGAAAAAATAAAAAAAGTTACGGTTAAAAATCAATATATAAAAAAAAAGAGAAATCCAATTGGAAGCATAATAATGCAAGTAGCGGTGTTTTTAGTCATTGGCCTTATTCATTCTTATTTATTTATGTATTATTAATAGCCACGGTCAATCACACAGCCAGGGAGTCTCTTCGAATGCTGCGCGACCATTTTGGGATATCGCCACTTATCAAACCTAACGCCACCTGATGCGTTCATATGGGGAATGCTGAAGGAGGCAGATCGATAGTCGATATACGGACTAGAATCAAAGACTTTTTCGTGACAGAAGGCATCTTTAACATCTCTTTCATAGGAAATATCGTCGTGAATAATGTTTGCAAAGCTATATCATGCATAATAAATATATAAATAATCATAATCATAAATATTTCGAAATTAATTTCAGTATGTATATTCTGTAATTTGCCGCATACTGTATTTTTATGCAGACTTGTATAAATCTTAAACGTATCTAATTGGAACAAGGACTTTTTAAAAAGGTTCTCAAACTATTTTCTGGTGACATACCTATCTAATATGTTAATTATGTATTATGTTTACATGGTATTAAGCCACACTTGACTGTATGGAAAATTATATTTTATAATGGTAATTTTTTTACGTTTCGTAAAAACATGACATACATTTGATAGTGTAGAGCAGCATTTCCAAACCGGTGGTCGCGAACCACTAGTGCAGTGGTCGCCAACCTCTTCAATGTGTTGAGCTACTTTGTTAATTTTGGAATAAACAGCGAGCTACCCACACGGAATAGACGGAGAGCTAGAGGCGAGAAATCATCGTCATAAGTAATATGGAGTTTGGCATGTGAAATGTGTCTATTGTATATTGATAACTATGACCCCTTTCAGGCTGACACCTCAGTGGATACAGGAAGTAGCAATAAGGGATGAAAGGGGAAAGTTGGTGCAGTCATTAAATGTTTTCACCTTCTATTTTGTTAAACCTCCATCGATTTGAATGAAAATTGGTGAGTAGTTAGAGCATAACTCAAGAAACAAAACTGATATGGTGCCAACGTGCGCTTTTACCCTGGGGGTGGATGCCACCCCTTCTCGGGGGTGAAAACTATTTTATTAAAAATAACCCCACTAATCGATAGAGGGACAAATTTTAAGCAAAATTTGTTACTTCTAATTATTAAAATAAATCAATACTTTTTGAGTTATTAAAGATCAAAAATTTGAATTTTTCGTGAAATAAATGCATTATGTAAAGCGGTTTTTCGTGAATAATTCAAAAACTGTAAGTTTTATCAAAATAGCTATGATTACCAAAATTGAAGATAATAAAAAATAAAAGAGATTTATTATTCGAAAAACCTTTGAGAATTATTAAAAAGTGAGTTATAGGTGATGGAATGTATATTTTTTTCGGCTAGTACCCAAATCTAAGTATTCAAGCTCAAATAACGGGAAAACGGTGCATTTTATAAAATATATTTACTAAACACTTGTCAAAGTACTCAAGAATACCTATCAAGTGAGCTCCAGATGAAGTTTATAACATCAAAGCTAAACAAGTGATGATGAAAATAAGAGAACCCTTTCGAGTTTTTAGGAAAAAGTGAAAATTAAAACAATTAAACAATTATTTATTTTGAAATTAGTTAACAGAATAATTTTTAAAGGAATTTCGGGAATGAAGTTAGGATTATAATTTATTATCAAGTTCGTTTTATTACAATTTAAATATAACAAGTTAAAAATGCGAGCATTATTATAACGAAAACTTTGTTTTTTATGTATTTAAATTCCTAATATGGAAAATTGCTATTATGAAAAGTTGTTTAGAATTAAAAATTATGTTTAATGTGCAATTATATCCTAATATTTAAATATTGTGAGCTACAAAAACACTTTACTGAGCGAATTTCTTGAGCGAAATTCATATTTTTTACACATCGACTAAAATCGATACAATTTTATATAATCTTATGTTTATGATTGCATCTTGGATTTTAGACGCAAGTGTATTCTGTTGCCATGTTGAAAACAGTTATATTTTTGGAGTATAGGTATAATATATATTCAATACAAACGCCGACTCCGAAATGATAGTAGCAAGTACCTATACAATAGCGTCAATTTAAGAGCACATGATAAGAGTCAGTAACATGTATGTTACTAAAATATTATTTTCGTATTATTTCGATATTTAATTGAATTTTTTCTATCGATATAAACTTAGTGGCGGTTCTAGCCAGGGGCAGGGGGGCAGCTGCCCCCCTACCCCGTTCAGTTTTTACAGTACCTTTGTACTATAATTTTCGTTAAAAAGGCACGTTATCTTGTTTATTCACCGGTTGTGTTCCCTTGTCCCCCACTTTTCTTGGTCTAGAACCGCCCTTGTATAAACTGAATATGTACAGAAACTGAGGGTGTCCAATAATGGGCACATTTGACATAATATTCAAATACATTTTTGCTATATTTTATATAAATGTCTTAAAATAATTTTAAAAACTTATATAAATAATATAATAATTAAGCTCCAAATTTTTGGAGCCTAAATTTTGAAAAATGTTTGTAGCATAATGTTTAATGGTATCAACTTTTCCGGGAGCTCATTTGATACATATTTCTAAGTAGTTTGACAAGTGTTCAGTAAATATATTTTATAAAATGCACCGTTTTCCCGTTATTTGAGCTTGAATACATAGATTTGGGTACTAGCCGAAAAAAAATATACGTTCCATCACCTATAACTCAGTTTTTATTAATTCTTAAAGGTTTTTCGAATAGAAATCGCTTTTATTTTTTATTATCTTCAATTTTGGTAATCATAACTATTTTGATAAAACTTACAGTGTTTGAATTATTTACGAAAAACCGCTTTACATCATGCATTTATTTCACGAAAAATTCAAATCTTTGATCTTTAATAACTCAAAAAGTATTGATTTATTTTAATAATTAGAGGTAATACATTTTGCTTAAAATTTGTCCCTCTATCGATTAGTGAGGTTATTTTTAATAAAATAGTTTTCACCTCTGAGAAGGGGTGGCATCCACCCCCAAGGTAAAAGCGCACGTTGGCACCATATCATTTTTATTTCTTGAGGTATGCTCTAACTACTCACCAAATTTCATGTAAATCGATGGAGGTTTAACAAAATAGGAGGTGAAAACATTTAATGACTGCGTTAACTTTCCCCTTTCATCCCGTGTTGCTACTCCCTGTATCCACTGAGGTGTCAGCCTGAAAGGGGTCATAATTATCAACATACAATAGACACATTTCACATGCCAAACTCCATATTACTTATGACGATGATTTCTCGCCTCTAGCTCTTAGACTAGAAGCCACGTAACGCAACGTAAATGAAATAATCCACAGTTAATTTATCATTATATGTATTTATTTTACTATTTAACTGGTAATACATAATACATAGGTACTAATAATAAACTAATAACAAAATAACTAATATTACTAGTACGTACTTGTTCATAACTACATTCGTACCTATCAAACGAAGGTGTTTGAAAAATAAACACAAACTTTTATCCAGCCACAACGGCATGTCTCGTATGATTCAAAAATAGTTAATAATAACAACAAAAAAGTTAGTCCTGTCGCCAGGGGGGGGTACAACGGCCTTCTTAATTCAGATGGACTTACCCAAGTTTTTTTTATGTATTTTGACCCGTAGAACACGAATTTTTTGGGAAACAGTTGATCCGGATGTCGATAAGGTTGTTATAAACAAAAAAGTTGAGGAATTACATAACAGCGATTTCTCGCAAAACAAAACATTTTTTTGTATTTTTCGGGTCATTCTAACCAAAAAGTGTTCCTACAAGTTTTTTCGTAGGAGGCATAGTTTTCGAGATAAACGCGGTTGAACTTTCAAAAAATGGAAAAATTGCAATTTTTGAACCCGAATAACGTTTGAATAAAAAATAAAATAGCAATTCTGCTTACCGCCTTTAAAAGTTTAAGTCAAATTATATCTGTTTTGAATATTTGCATTGCTAAAAATTTATTTTTTGATTGTTAAAAAAAGCTATAAACACATAGTGTTTCCCGTGCCTAATACATGCGTTTTAATGCATGCTACTTAGAAATAGCCCCGCTTGCACTTTTACCTCCTCTACGTACTCGTTCGATTTTAAATGAGAAATCATTGAAACATCGCTCAAGCACTAGGTGTTTATAGCTTTGGTTTAACAATAAAATAATACATTTTTGGCAATACAAATAATTAAAACCGATATAACTTGACTTGAACTTTCAAATGCGGTAAACAGAATTGCTATTTTATTTTTTAATCAAAAGTTTTTCCGGTTCAAAAATTCCAATTTTTCGATTTTTTGAAAGTTCAACCGCGTTTATCTCGAAAACTATGCATCCTATGAAAAAATTTGTAGGAACATTTTTTGGTTAAAATGGCCCAAAAAGTACAAAAAAATGTTTTGTTTTGAGAGAAATCGCTGTTATATGATTCCTCAACTTCTTGGTTTATAACAATCTTATCGACATCCGGATCAACTGTTACCCAAAAAATTCGTGTTCTACAGGTCAAAATGCATAAAAAAAACTTGGGTAAGTCCATCTGAATACAGGAGGCCGTTGTACCCCCCCTGGCGACAGGACTAAGTAACGCACTATCATAAACATAAACATTGAAAAATAAAAAAGCACTTTAAATGAGAAGGCTGACACTCAGACACATCGATAATTTTTTTAATGTTTGTAGTATAATTTGATGCAGCCATTCGAATACAATTATCCAAATGTTCATCTGTAAGTCGATTGCGATATTTGTTCTTAATAAACTTCATATTGGAAAAAGAAGATTCACACAAATAGGTTGAACTGAATAATGCTTTCACTTTCAAGGCAACACGGCATAGAACTGAATATTGGTCTTTACTTACAATAGGCCAGATACATTCAGTACTTGAGACTAACGATTTTAAGGCTAAATCATTTTGAAACTCAATGACTTCTATTTCTGTTGCAGCGATGTCTTCGCCAAAGTTCTGCATAACACAAGCTGCAAACTGTTGGATATCAGTTTCCATAAAGGGTGAAACAACAAACTGCGCTACTAAAGCCATTTCATTGAAATCCTTAAAACGATTTTTGAAGTTACTCTTCAGGGTACAAATTATTTCTACATGATATTTGTTGTCATAGGGTTCTAATGGATTTTGAGATATTTTTTCTGAAAGAATAGGAAAATGCTTGGAATCGATGTTAATTAGGTTTTGTTCCCAAAACTCCAGCTTTTTGATAAATGCTTTTATATCAGAAATCATTTCCGCTAGTTCTTTGTCTCTCCCCTGAAGCTGCAAATTAGTTCGTTTAATTTCTCTGTAATGTCCACGAGAAACCAAAATCTCTAAGCCAGATTGAATTTTCTAGTTCCGGAGTCGGTTCATCGCGTTGTTTGAAAAATTGAACTATGCCAGATAGGACATCATTAAAACGTTTCACCACCCGTCCTCTACTTAACCATCGGACTTCAGAGTGAAGGAGTAGGTCCCCGTATTGACAGTCAACTTCATCGGCCAAGGTTCTGAATAATCTTCTTTGTAACGCTTGAGCTCTAATCTTGTTCACAATTTTTACCACCAGTTTCATAACGTTGTCTAGTTTCAGGAAATTTCCACATAATTCTTGCTGATGGATAATGCAGTGGTAACAGAGAAATTGCGGGAAAGTTTCATCTTTACGACATAACGCCACCAGACCCTTATCACAACCCACCATAGGTGGAGCGCCATCGGTTGTCAAGCCTACCATTTTCGATATTAAAATTTTCTCGGAAGAAATAATATTTTTTAAATGAGAAAACAACTCCTGTCCAGTAGTGTGTCCTTTCAGTGGAATGAACTTCAAAAGATCTTCTTTAATCGTAAAATCACTAAAAACCATCCTGACGAACACGGCCATCAGGGCAGTGTCAACGACATCTGTTGATTCATCCAGTTGAAGTGAAAAATAAACACAATTATTATATCTAAGTCAGTTCTTAACTGTAAAAAAATATCATTGCTCATTACTTCTACACGTCTCATCACTGTATTAGCAGAAAGTTGGATATATTTTATAGCTGAAACTATCTCGTCTTTATTTCTAAAGTTGGCAAATACGAATCAGCAGCTTCTAAAAACGCCTGTTTTATCATTTCCCCGTCTTCATAAGGTTTCTTTTTTTGTGCAATTATCTGGGACACACGGTACGATGCTTCAGTTGCAGCCTTATTTTTGTCGACTGTTCTTAAAAATATTGATTGTTGTCCAATTAACTGTTTTTTTAACTGTTTCAGTTTCTCCTTTCTGGCGGCAAAATGTAGTGGGAATGATTTTTCAAAATTAGAATGTACAGTTTTATGATGTCTCTCAATATTTCCTTTTTTAGCGGAGACCGAAGTATTACATAACAAACACACATTTTTATCTTTAACTTCTGTAAAAAAGTATTGCTCTTCCCATTCCGAATGAAAGTGGTATGTCTTTACCTTCTTAAAACTGCTTGCCATAATATTATTTTTGTTGTTCTCTACTAACCCAACCGCTAAAGGTTGGTTACGCGTTCAGTTTTAAACTAAGCGCAATGTCGCTACTACTACATTGTTTGATTTGCTTGTCTGGATAATGATCAGAAGAAATGCGTTCAATGTGATTCCCCGTTTAGGATTTTGTTCTCTTCAGGGTTTGTGGTGAATGTTTAGTGTTGGCAGCAAAAGCAAACAGTCCGAAAAACACACTGGGGCAAGCGCCGTGTCCTGGTGTTCTTGGATCCTTGGTTATGCCGGACGGTGGTGTCCAGAAGGCTAAGAAGTCAACAGAGAAGAAAGTTTGATGGATTGTTGTTGGTTCCATAGACATTTACGTGTACTGTCCGTGCTTTGCTCTCGACCAGTCTCCCTAGAAACCATTGTACAACGACAGGCGAACCTGCGTCCCTCGTCGGCGGTCAGGAGGTGGCTTTGAGCGCAGCGTGGACAGTGAGCGTTCGAGTGGAGAAAATAGTTGCGGCTATTTTCTTGGGACGAACAGGTATAATTGTGCAATGAAGTTGGGAAACCGCAAAAAACCAACTTCTCCCTGTTCGGGGTAGGGAAGAGGAAATGTTAGAGGTGGGTACGGTAGGCTAACGGGGTAGCCTCAAGGATGTTTTCGTACTCCACCGGGAGTTCGTCAATGCATGTTTGCATTAGAGCGGACGGTACATGAATCTTTTTGCGTTTGGGCTTTCGGTGGAGTACGTGGCCGGAAGATGAACAGGAACATTTGAGAGATTCTTGGGTGTCGGAAGGGGGGCCGTTGATTACTTTGATTGTGAAGTTCCTGTTCAGAGAGTTTATTCTCTCGGTGATTTTGGGGGTGTTCGAGATGTTATGGATTTCGTTTGAGGGATATCGCCAGTGCTCATAGTTACATCTACGCAAGACTCTACGCTCTGTCCTCAACAACCTCTCTTGTTTTTGTCTTGAGCAAAGAGAGTAGATACATGACTTGTACTCCATGACGGGTCGAATAAAGGTCTTGTAAGTGTGAATGAGAGTCTTCTTGTGTGTCTTGCCAATTTTTCCAGAGAGAGCGTTGAGAAGTCTGGCCCTGTTCCTTACCCTATCTAAAGTTGCCTTTAGATCTGCGTCCCAGTTGAGAGTCCTGGTAAACAGTACTCCCAAGTAGTTCGCAGTCGGGCTAATAACAAGCCTTTCTCCCAACAGACTCAGAGGATATTGGTCGTCTTCATTGCGAATGATTCTATGTGACACAGAAGGGGCGCGAAACACAATTGTTGTTGTTTTGTTCGCGTTCAGCGTGACTCTCCACTTACAACACCATTCGCCGACGCCGTCCAACAGAGCCTGGGCTCTTCTGAAGAGGAGTCTTGGGTTGTATCGAGAGGTAGTTGAGAGCAAAGTCGTGTCGTCTGCATAGAGAAACAGCCGAGTACCTGGGATATTTTGGTTAGTGATGTCGCTGTTGTAGATGATGTACAACAGCGGCGCTAGGACTGAACCCTGGGGAACTCCAGCTTGTGGAGTGAAGGGGGTGGACCTTTGATCGCCTATTTTAACTCTGACAGTACGGTTGTGGAGGTAGGAGTGTACAATTTTGGTAAATTGCAATGGTAGCCCGATGTCCAGAAGTTTCCGAACAAGCCCGTCGTGCCAGACCTGGTCGAAAGCCTTCTGCACATCCAGAAATGTGGCTATGGCGAATGAACCATCGTTGATGGTTTGAGTAACTTTGGTAGTGAAATCTATTAATGCATGTTTAGTAGATTTACCTGACTGGAATCCATATTGGAATTTTGGAATGATATTGTGATTTTCGAGAAAGTTATTGAGCCTCTCTTTTAGGATTAGCTCAAGAACTTTACCCAGAGTATTGATTAATGAGATTGTTCTATAGGATTCCACGTCGGTTGGGGGTTTGCCTTTTTTCAAAAGCATGATGGTGTTTGCCACTTTCCAAGGAGTAGGAAAGTGGCTGTTTTTGAGACATGCATTGAATATTTTAGTTAGAAGAGGAATGATACTCTCTGGAAGTTTTTTGGGGCACCTTCGGTTGATGCCATCAGGTCCGGGAGCGCTGTTTTTGCCGATTTGGCAAAAGCTCTCCGTTTCCCTGTCGGTGAGGGGGTCCATGATAGGATCATAGACTGGAATGTAGTGGTTGAGAGTAACATTTACTATGTATTCTGTGTTGAATTGAAATATGCGATCAAAGTTCGGGTTATCTGGCGTTTGAAAATTGTTTTGAAGCGAATTTCTGAATGCTTCGGCTTTCCCTTCTGGGGAATTGACTATGTGATTGTTGACCAACAGATGAGATGGTTGAGATAATTTTTGTTTTGTTAGGACTTTGAATTTTTGCCAGAATTTACCTCCGTCTCTGTAGTCCAGTTTTGAGGTAGCATCTTCCCACCGGCGAGCCGTTAGGACAGATATCTCCCTCTTTATCCTGGCGCAGATCCGGTTGTACTCTGTTTTGATTAGTGGGTTTCTGTTGGCCTTGTATTGACGTAGAAGACGTCGTTTTTGTTGAATTTTGGCAATGATGTATTGTGGAAGTGCCGGTGATGTATAGGTTATTTGTTTGAGTGGAATTGCGTGCGTGATCGCCTCAGTGATGAGGTTCTCGATATCGGTTGCACTGGTGTCGATACTATCGTTAGTATCGAGTTCGCCTAACATAGGGAGATTTTGTGTGATGAAGTTTTGGAATTCGGTCCAGTTAGCGTGACGATAGTCTCTTATAGATCTTGGAGGGTTTGGTTGTTTTGGAATGAGAATGTCGGTGTCGACAAGAAGAGGTAAGTGGTCTGACGTTATCGAATCGCCTATGTGGCATCTATCCCCGAACCGATCCAGAATGTTACTAGTAACTAGGATGTGGTCGACAATAGAGGCCCCATTGGCGTTCATAAACGTGAATTCAGTGTTGGTGATTCTTGAAATAGGAAGGTCTAGTAGATAATCCGTGAGGCGGATGCCTTCTGGGTTTTGACGGTGATCACCAAACTGTGTGTGTCTACAATTTAGATCGCCCATCAACACAGCCTTGCCGAGCCTCGAAAAGTACTCTAGCAATTGCCTGTTGAGTGGTTGATGCGGGTGTTTGTAGTAAGAGACTATCGTGAGGGTTTCGTTATTGGGGATGTGCACGTCAATTGCCAGGAAGTCCACATCAGGTGGACGAAAATTTTGTGGGAATGTGTGTGTGTTGTGCGGTATTCCGTGTTTCACGAGAATACCATTCCCACGTGAAACCTGACAACGGCTTCGATGGATGATCGAATATCCTGCGAAGTGTGGATCGTTTTTCGACAGAGTATCTGTGAGTGCGAGGATCTGGATGTTATGCTTCGACAGGATATTCTTGATGAGGGGTCTCTTTTTGGAGAGACCCTGACAGTTGACTGTGCCTAGGGTGAAATCCATAAAGGGAGGGTGTTTAGTGGTTGGGGCGGAATGTCACCGTGACATTGCTCCCGTAACCGTGGACCACTGTGGAGTGGTCGTAGACTTGGCTAATCAGATTAGCCGTGATTGCAGCGATATGCTCGCGAAGTTCGGGCAACAAGTTGAGCAACAGAGCAGTCTGAATAGACAAGATGTTCTTTGTTTCTGTAGGGAGTTCGAAAGGGGGGAATGATCTTTCGATCGTAAGTGGCTGTATTTCGTGTTGGGCGGAGGGGATGGTGTGTCTTTGTGGACACTTGTTGGAGTATGCGGGGTGGTCACCGCCGCAATTCGGGCATTTGGGTTCCTGCTGTTTGGTGCAGGCGCTGGACTTGTGGTTGCCGCCGCAGTGGGGGCAGACGAATGCTTTTTGAGGGCATTCGTCGATGGAGTGTCCGTTTATGCAGCATTTGCTGCAATATTTTGGAGTGGGGATTGTAGGGTCGGAGCTATGAGGAAGTTCGGCATTGTAGATTTCGCCATCTAGAGTTATGCCTCGGCTCAGTGCTGACGTGAATCTCTCCAAGGATTTGGTCACCACCTTGATCACTTTAGAGTCCTTGCCTGTTTTATAAGCTTTGACTCTCCACAGTCTTTCGACCGGGAATTGCTGTTCTGTGAGCAAGTCGGTGACCTCCTGCTCGGAGTAATCTACGTCGATTCCAGTAATGCAGAGGAGGTAGGTGGGCTCTTTAGCGGAAGTGTTAGCATTTCTGCTACGGCTATGGACCGTAACCATGGTTTGGCCAGTTGCTGAGTGGATAGCTTTCTCGATATCTCCTGCATTTATAGGATTGAAAAGTCGAAGATGTGCGATTCCATGTGAGAGAACTTTGCAAGAATGAATTTTGTTGGACAAAAGAGTGGTGGCATTTATTTGCCGAAAGAAGGTACGTTTGTTACAAAGATCTTTTGGGAGATCTTTGATGAGATACTCGGACAGTGTGGGATCGTTTATGGCGTTAATGACGTTTTGGTTTCTGGCTTGGGTTTTGGGGCGTGGATTGGCTGCGGCATTGGCGTAAGACATTTGTCTTATTTGTCTTCTTTGGAAGACGAAATCGTTGGGTTCAGGATTGTTTGCAGTGCTGATGGTTGCTTGTTGTTGAGAAGAGGGTTGCTGTTGAGATGGTTGTTGTTGCGAAAGTTTGGGTGCTTGTTTTGACGTTTGGGTTGGGACTTTTGGTATGGCACCATGTATATTCCGAGCGCTCTGACGCTGAGGACCAGCCTGTGCTGGTGTTCTTAGAGGCGGAAAATCGTTAGCATATCGCTGCAGAAGGGGGTTGGAGGCGTCGTCCTGCTCGATGCGAAGGTAGGCCTCGCGATACTTGTTGCGGACGATTTCCATCTCCGCGCTAAGCGTCTCGAGGTCTAGCTCCGCCGTGAGCCGGTTGTAACCTCTGGATGGGGGTACAGTGCCTTCCTGTTGTAAGGAAGAGAACTGGTTGGCAGTAGTGGTGGCTGTAGTGGTGGTGGTGGTGGTGGCAACGCTTGTCGAGGTCGTCGTCCGAGGACGAAGCGACCGGGTGGAGCTGACTGACCTTACAGATGAAGGCATGACAAATGGGGGAGGATGCAAGTCTAGCGATCGGAGGGCACCTCAGCCTCAAGGTGTTCTGGGGGGTAAACCCCAGGGATAAAGGTGGCTTGTCCACCCCTCCGTGCTTTTCCGGCGTTAGACAGTGACTATACTACCTGATGGGTGCAGTTTACCCTGCTGCTGGTGGGTCCCTCGTTGAAAGCCTTTTTCGCAGTTAGTTTGGCCCCCTTACTCGCACTTGTTCTTGTAACCGTGTGTGAACACTAGGTAGAGTTCGGGGCGAGCGAACTCGCTCGAGCCCAGGGCCAGAGTATTCCTCTGAAACCCGGCAATCCGTCTACCTTTTTGGTTTACACGGCCAAGCGTCGTTGGTTATTCACTCTGGTTCCAAACTAATAGCTTAGGGCTAACCGTGCGCCGCTTCTTCAGCACTTGGTGCTCTCAGGCTTCTCGCTGTTCGTCGGTAAGAGTGGGGTGTGCTAGCAGTGACCTTACTCTTCGACGTCCGGGACGAGAATGAACAGCGCAATGTCGCCGCGCCGGTGCGTATTTATCCCGTTTAAAGAAATCCAGATTGTTCTCTAACACTAACGCGCTGATCCGGCAGGTCGGTTCTATAAATAGCCGATTCTAGCTTGAGTCGTCAGCGACAGATCACTCACCGCAAAGTTGCCGCTGTTTATGTTTAATATTATGACAATTAGATTTTTTGTGGAATTTTCGGAAGCTTCTCTGATTTTTGCAGTTTGTATTTTTTAAATTAAAATCGTTGTGAGAGCTACCAGAATTGCCTCCGCGAGCTACCGGTAGCTCGCGATCGACAGGTTGGCGACCACTGCACTAGTGGGTCGCGAGCAGGTTTCAGGTGGGTCGTGGCGTGGAGCTTACAGTTGGTGAATGGCGTACACAGTACAGAATAGCGTATCATCATGGGTGAGGGATGGGTCGCAAATATGAAAAAACATCAGAAGGTGGGTCGCCAGACATAAAAGGTTGGGAACCACTGGTGTAGAGGCATGGCTTTGTATTACATTCTGTTCTTCTACTTTAGTGTAGGAAACAGAGGTTGAACCCCGCAAAATAGACACAAGTCCGGTTTAATTTTTTTTTCTGGTATATCAAGGGGCGCTTATTATAAGACTAACTTTTTCTTAAAAAATTTCTCATCGAAACCCCCTTTTCATCCCTTTAACCCATTAACCGCCAAGCAAAGAAATACTGCAATAATATGTAATATATTTGATTAACTAGAGTAAAATAAACTTAAACATTCGTAAAAAAATTATTTTACACTTTGATAATGGCAGGTGTCACAACAACAAAATGGTTCGTTTTCGAACCTTTGGCGGAAATGAGATATAAAAATTGAAATACACAATTTTATTTTTTGTGAAAAGTCTCAAAACATTTAGAGTGTAAATGGACCTGGAAGTTTTGATAAACAAAAATAGTATGGTTAGAACATTGCCTACACCCTCTTCAGCTTCTTTCTCAAAAACGAAGTCGAACGGCCCTCTATCTTTTTTAGAAATTATTTTAGATATTTCCAGTTTACACTTTCCAATCCCGTATCTTGCACTGTACCAGTTGCATAAATTCGACAAATCGACATATTGTCTACAACACTACACAGCCTCCCTTATGTAGCCCCCTCCCCCATCCTAGATTATAACAAAACTGCATACCGGAATACCCGTCTTTATAAAGGTACGTATCCACTACGTTCGTAATATTGGACCACCGAGGCACTGCCGCACGGTCGTTGGCGCACTCTTGCACGGTCCGGGAGCGCCAACCATCCAATATGTTCACGAACCTCTTGCATTCCGCGCTCCCTGCAACTGCTCCCATCTACATGCATGCGCTCCTCTACATATAAACCGCCACCTATTGGACCGTTGAGGAGGAGCGCACACTGTTGCATGGTCCGAGAGCGCCAACCATCCACTATGTTCACGAACTTCTTGCGCTCTGCGCTCCCTGCAACTGCTCCAATCGATACGGTATGCGCCCCCTTACATATAAATTGTCCACAGATTGGAGCGCCGAGGCAGAGTGCGCACAAGTGCACAGTCCGGGAGCGCCAAACGTGTCCACTATGTGGAGCAGTTGCACGAGCTCGGAGCGCAAGCACAGTGGATACGTGTTTTTACACATAATAAAGAAATATCCCAACAAATTACTGCCTGTGCATCACCTTGAACTTATTCCTGATCAGGCAGGATTATATGTCGACTTCCGCCAATGGTTCGTTATCGAACCATTATTTTCAAACACGAGATTTGATGACTCAGAAATTATCTTTTTTGTATTTTTATAACAATTGGTGTACAAATAGGTTAAAAAAATAATGTTTTAATTTATTTGACCATAAAAGTGTTATGCCAATAAAATTACTACAATAAAAATAAAGTTGTGTCGAAGGATTGAAAATGTCGGACATTTTGAAAATATTTTTGTGATGAAAGCACGAGTTTGGAAATTAAACAAAATTAAATTTAGTTACACTTATATCTTGTGGTTGCTTAAAAAATACAAAGATATAAAAAAAAATTAACGAATTGTCAAAAAAAATTCTACAAAAAATGGTGCGTTTTCGCACCTTTGGCGCTAAATGGGTTAAAGGGGGTAAGTTGCATTTTTGCGAAACGTAGCCCTTCCTGTACGTTTTGCAAAAAATCTACAAAATAGGAAAATGAAGAAAATTTTCTACCATTTATTTCCGGACAACATATATGTCTATCACCCACCGTTTAGAGGAGGAGGCGCTCCAAAGTTGACAAGTTTTAAAAAAATATGTTTTTAAAAAATATGTTTTTAAAAAATATATTTTTCCCTAACTGTAATGGAAATCAAGAAGAAACCCTATGGCAATTAATAGCAATTAAGTGGCTGATTTTTTGGTATAGGTTTCATTTAAGGGCAATTGCCCATTTGTCAATTACAGGGTGTAACATTTAAAAAAAAAAAAAAAAAAAAAAAATCCCTTTTTATACCATCTGAACCGCTTTCGCTAGAGTAAAAAAACTTTCCGCGATTATCCATGTAAAGGTGTTATTTACAAATTTGTATAATGCACCCCCATTTTTCCCCGGAATCTCCCCAAAAAAAGGAGAATTAATATAGAAAGTGATTTTCTTGGAATCCTTCACACACCATACCTTTTATTAAAATGCTTCATATATCATTTTGTGCACGCTATTACCCATGCATAGACACCAAAAGCGATTTCTTGATGCAACCCCTGTAGCCAAAAAAAAATAAAATGGGGGGTTAAAAATTTTTTTTTGCTTTTTGACCGATATGTGCATATCCCTGCGGAAACTACTCCTATCCTTGAAAATGCAGATTTCTCATTATCTATGCACTTTTTGGAAACAAAGCTTATACAAAAGACCACTATTTTCTCTACAAATAAGGTTTCAAGCATTTTTTTCGTATAAACAACCGTTACGCCACAGTGGCGCCGTAAACCTCAGAAATGCTTTGGCGAGCTCCGGCTTTTGTTTTTTTTTTCGTCGCCTATCCATTTTATTGATAACGTACTTATGGAAAATAAAAGAACACGCTGTCCGCTACTTTGTTTGCACCCTAAAGCCACAGTGGTGACCCAAAATCAATTTTGATTATTTTCTTTATTAATTCTCCTTTTTTTTTGGGGTGGTTCCGGGGAAAACATGGGGGTGCATTATACAAATTTTTAAATAATACTTGCACATGAGTAATCGCTGAAAGTTTTTCTACTCTAGCATAAGCGTTTCAGATGCTATAAAAAAAAAGCTTTTTGAAATGTAACACCCTGTAATTAAAAAATGGGCAATTGTCCTTAAATGAAATCTATACCAAAAAATCAGCCACTTATTTGTGATTAATTGGCGCAGGGTTTTTTCTTGATTTCCATTACAGTTAGGAAAAAATAATTTTTGAAGTTATACTTCTTTAGGCGCGATTGAGAGTAAAATTTCATAATTCTGCGCGCATGCGCACACAGACAGTATGGTATAAATGTTATACGGTATCTGATTGGGTGTTAAAATCATCTGTCAATAATTGTTCAATATGGAGATTTTGGATAGACAAATTAATGTTGTGTGTATTAGTTTGTATTGTTGTGATGGCAGAGAAAATTGCAAGTTTATAATATTGTAGTGACTTTTTAAATATTTTTTAAAAGCGACAGGTACGTAATAATTGTAAATGTTTCAGTATCCTAATAAACAATTTCATAGGTAGGACCTACCTATTTGGAAAATTTAAAAAGAACCTACTAAAATAGTATGTAATGCTTTGATTTACATAATTTGATTACCATCAAAATTTCTATAAATATTCACCTAATATATTGTTTTCTTACTCTACGTTTTGTTGTATTCTAATATTTCTTTCAATTCTAAATAATTTCAAATCAAAATCAAAATAATTTGGTTAAATTCAGAACCGTCAAAAGTTTAATCCGTTTAGGTAGTTGATCTTCGCACATGATGACACATGGTCTCCGTGGGTAAAAGTTTAAGGTGAATGAATTTTAATACTAACTGCGCTGATAAGCGGGTTCGAACCCCAATGGAAACTTTAATTTTTTTTTATTTTTTGAAGTTATACTTCTTTACGATCGGGGGTGAAATTTTATAATTTCCTGGCGCATGTGCAGACACACATGGTCAGGGACAGGGACAGGGTCAGACGCGTTGCTAATCTTTCAAATTATGTATGTATCAGCGCAAATAAGTCATTAAAAGGATCTATTAGTGTTATTAATCTTCTTCTTTCTTCTTTTATGTAGGCTTTAAAGCCTGTTTCTTCTTCAATATTAGCCTCCTAAATTGTTTAAGTTATCGCACCATCTTTTTCTTGGTCTACCAATACTTCTTCGTCCATTTGGTGACTTATCTCGTGTTATTCGTAATATCCTCTCCTCTACCATTCTACAAATGTGTTCGTTCCACTCCTGTTTCCGTTTTGTCACCCATCCATTTATGTCTTCTACATTGCATGATCTTTTTATGTTTTAGTTTCTCTCCCTATCCAACAGACTTTTCCCTGATATTCGTCGGAGTATTTTCATATCTGTTGTTTCTAGTAGTCGTCTCGTTTGAGATGTGTCAGGTCTTGTCTCCGACGTGTATGTCAATATAGGTCTAATTGCTGCTTTATAGATTCTTAGTAAATGTTCTTAGTATAGTGTTCTTAGTAAATGTATTATTTATTATAATTTTTGTGTCTTTAGATTTGTCTTCCTCGGGCGTAAGATAATAAAATATCTATTTTTATACTTCACCTTGATCTATTTGTCACCGTGATGTGTAAGTATATCCGACACGTCAATAGCACAGGGCTACATAGCTCGGTTGGTATAGCATTGGACCAGAGATCGAAAGATCGCGGGTTCGAATCCCGGATGATTCATATTCATATTCTTTTTTTTTTGGTATTGTTAAGTTTTGGTTAATTTTTGGTAATTATTGTTAATTTTTGGTATTGTAACTGTTAAGTATATTTATTTCGTTGAAATTATAAAATATAATAGAAGTATAACTTCTTACGCGCGTACAAAGTACACACACATTCTTTTTTTTTTTAAACATCTTTTTTAAAAGCTTGTCAACTTTGGGGAGCCACCCCCGCTAAAGGGTGGGTGATAGACATAATATGCTGTCGGAAAATAAGTAATAGGTATATAGTCCTTTTTATTTTACTATTAAGTAAATTATTTGAAAACCGTACATTAAGGGCTACGTTTCGCAAAAACCACAAATTACCCCCTTTAAAGGAATGAAAAGAGTGTTACGGGGCGAAATTTTTTAAGAAAAAGTTAGTTTCATAATTAGCACCCCTTGATTTACCAGAAAAAAAAATAAAACCGGACTTGTGTCCATTTTGCGAGGTTCAACCTCTATTTCCTTACTACTTTCTGAAAATTCTGTGTCCGATTGAGCAATTTCATCTTGTTGAATGTCATTTTCTACAATCTCCTAAAGGGCTTGTGAACTTTGCTGTTCTTCTCATACACCATCACAAACAAAAACATAGTTCAAATTTATTCTAGTTCACAAAAAATATTTTAAATATCATTCAAAAATTCAACTTTGAATTAGAGGGTAAATATAACCTAAATCCAAATTTTCATGTAATTCGGAGCTGCCCCTAAAAATTACACTCGAAAAGGGTCATTTACTGGGTTATAAGGACGTAAAATGCGAACAATTAACTAAAAAATTTATTTGGTATAGAAAAATTGCTAGGGTATATTTTAGACTTGGTTGTTTATTTACCTTAATAATTAATTTAGGCATATTAATTACATTTTTGTTAATATGGTAAAATGTTCTTTGGAACATATTTTAAATATATTAAATTCAAGGAAGTTGTACTAGCATACGTTTTATTTTAATCTTTAATTACGTTTTTATTTTCATCTTTGATATTTTATTGCATGTTTCTAACAGCAGATTGTAATTATTTTTTTTTTGCAAAAAATTGTTTTAATAAAATATCCACAAAAACGTAAAATCTATAGTTCTTTCTTAAATATCTACAAAACGAAACATGCCACCTCATATCAAAAGAAAACTTGTAATATTTACTACAAAATGCAATATTAATATATAGGGTGTTTCAGGGTAAAATTATTTAAAAATGACACTATACTTACTAGAAAAACTTTGACATGTCACCTAACTTTTTATTTCCTTGGAAATCTAATCCACTTCCTTTTTAATATGACCATTTTTCTCAATAAAGGTGTGTAAATATTTCGGAAATTATTAACTTTAGACCTATAAAATCTTATACGAACTCTACATATTTTTAAAAATATATTCAAAAATGATTTCATATATAGGGTGTTTCATTAAAAGAGCAAAACTTTGATTCATACCGTCATTCTGACTGACCCTGTATATTCGAAAATATCTTTAAATCATAGAAGTCAGCGATACACATTAGATTTTTTGTAAACAGTTTTTTTGTATATCCCGTAGTTTAGCCAAAATCAAAGAAAACTAGAGGTTTGGCGCACCCTGTATATATATAATCCCTATATGATCTTAATATTTCAGTTTACGTCTGTTTGAAATTAAAACAATTCTATTTTCTCGTCACTTAATATTTCCCCAAATAGTTGTTGGCTTCATCAGAAGTGCACTAGAATTTTATTAAAACAAAGAGATAAGCAGCTTAAGAATAAAATCACATTCACATTTACTTACAGAGGTGGAATTGTTCACAAAAACAAAACAAACATTAGTAATACACTTTTACAATTATTAGACTAACAATTTTTAAAATAGATTAAAATAGTTACAAAAAGCATTAAGAAATTTACATTACGATAAACGAGTTTCTTGGTATAGATACAATTAAGTTTAGTAGGTACATGGTGGATTGCAGAATATTACAGTTGATTTTGTTCCATTGGTTGATATATCTATCTATTAGCCTTGCGACATATAATATTGGACATAGACCTCCCCTTCGCTCCTCCATCTTTCACTTTCCTGAGCCATGTGCTTCCATTTTGAGCCAGCTTGGTGTTTTAGGTCATCTATCCATCTCATATGTGGTCTCCCTCTCTTTCGTTTATATGTCCATGGTCTCCACTCTGTGACAATTTTATTCCATCTTTCGTCTTTTTGCCTAATCGTATGACCGGCGAATTTCCATTTTAGTTTAGCTGTTTGACGAGTAGCATCTTTAACTTTTGTGATATTTCTTACCCAGGAATTCCTTTTTCTATCTGACAGCCTTACGTTGATCATTTGTCGTTCCATTGATCTTTGTGTTTTCGCAATTCTGTCTATATTCGCTTTTGTGAACGTCCATGTTTGACATCCAGATGTAAGGACCGGAAGAATATATTGGTCGTAGATTTTAGTTTTTAGATATTGAGGGTATTTTTTATTTTTCAATATAAAGCTGGGCTAACCAAACGAGGCCCACGCTAACTTCGTTCGTCTCTTTATTTCTGCTTGTCTCTATTCAATTTTATTATTTGTCCCAAGTATATGTATTCCTTCACTTCCTCTATTTGGTTTTGTTTAACTACGATTCTTAACTCATCTTCTTGATTTGTTATCACTTTTATTTTGCTGTAATTCATAGTTAATCCAACTTTACTGGCTTCTTGGTCTAGTTGTTGTATCATTATTTGTAGTTGTTCCTTGTCTGTAGCGATAAGGACGACATCGTCAACGTATCTTAGGTGATTTGAGTATTGGCCGTTAATGATGATTCCATATTCTTTCCATTGAAGAATATGGAATTATCATTAACGGCCAATACTTAAATCACCTAAGATACGCTGACGATATCGTCCTTATCGCTACAGACAAGGAACAACTACAAATAATGATACAACAAATAGACCAAGAAGCCAGCAAAGTTGGATTAAATAACCATTGGTTGATATCTTCTTTAAAATATTCACGTTTATTTTTGGTAGTTTAACACATTTCGAGAAACAGACTCTTTTATAATTTAATCGTTTGTAGGATTTTAACATTAGTACAGTCAAACTGTTGATTAAGTGTTCGGCAGCAGCTCATGTGTTTTACCTTTGTGGTAGTCACGGTTATGCTGGGTAATACGTTGTTTAAGCCATTGGTTTGTCGGTCCAATATAGCTACTTTCGCCGCCTACATACCGTAGGTTCATTGTGAATTGCGTTCTTAGTGCACATTGCTGATTTCTTAGCTTTAATACAATTTTTTTTGTTTTTAATACAAATCCACCTATCAATTCCCATGTAAGTATAAGTATGGTTTGAAGAGGGCTGTAATTTTATTTGTCAGGTTTTCAACGAAGAGCCATTCTTTTGTATTTAAAATCTTGTATAGCATCCTTATCCAATGGTTTATCATTGTAGTGCGAGTTGTAAATTATTTGTTTTAGTAGTATCTTTGGACACCCTTTGTTAAAAATGTGGATGTACCGCCGAGTGTTAAGAATAGGTACCCCGTCAAAATAGCCCCGTCAAAAAAGCTCCGACAAAATAGCCCCGACATAATATCCCGCACACAAAATAGCTCCGACAAAATAGCTTGCAGACAAAATAGCCGCGGAATAATAGCCCGCCGACAAAATAGCCCCGACAAAATAGCCCCGACAAAATAGCCCCGAAAAAAAAGCTCCCTTTAGAATTCATCATGAAATAATTCCTTAAAAATACATTTTTTCGGAAATGGTAATTATCCTCTATTCAGATGTTTATCTTAACGACATTAAATAAAAATTGTCTTTTCAGAGAACTCGAGTCCTATCTTTCCTGCCTCTTGGAAGTTTGAACATTTAAGTTAAGCGAAAATCAATGGTAATTTATGATATAAACATTTTTTTTCTGTTATCGAGCAACAGTAAAATGCATTTTAAATTAAATAAATTGAATACGTTCTTCCTTTTTGTCAAAGAATTTAAATTAAAAAAAAGTTTTTGGACACCTTGAATAAATAATTATGTAAGTAATTGTTTATTAGAGGCTGTTTTAGCCGGGGCTATTTTAGCCGCGGCTGTTTTGACCGGGGCTATTTTGTGTGCGATCTATTTTGTCGGGGCTATTTTGTTTGCGGGCTATTTTGTCGAGGCTATTTTGTGTTCGGGCTATTTTGACGGGGCTTTTTTGACGGGGCTGTTTTGACCGGGCTATTTTGACGGGTCACGTTAAGAATAAGCTAAACAGGCAGAACCACAAATGAGGAAGAGCTGAAAAGAATTAACGCACGTCCTCATCTGGTAAATATTATCAAAATTAGAAAGACATCATATATGGGACACATAATCTGCTATAAGGAATTTAAGGAGCTCCAGGTAATATTAGAAGGCAAGATCGAAGATAAGAGGGGTATAGGAAGAAAAACATCTTTTCTACGAAACATCAGTGATTGGATCCACACAACAGGAAATAACAATTCATCAAGTCCAGAACAGAGAGAAATTTGCCTTATTGATCGCCACCCTCAATAGGGCTTTTCATTCACAGTCATTTTTTTCGAGCTTCTGTCATGTGTCACATAATATTAATATATCTACGTCATACGTTATTGGTATCTACAATAATACACACCAACGACGTATGACGTAGATATATTAATATTATGTGACACCTGACAGAAGCTCGAAACAATTGACAGTCCATGAAAAGCCCTATAGAGAAGGCACTTAGGATTAGGATTATATTTCTGATAGCATACTACTTCTGCTTTTTTAGGTGGTTAGAAAAATAGTTTAGAAATCGGCCTGATGCAGTCGGTTTTTGGCACCAGTCTAGTATAATGAGTGTTTTTCGTGTGGATTACTTTAGTGTTTAAGAGAGGTACGCTGTGGTCACTTTATTTTTTAATAGTAAATTGTATCTTATCAATAAAAGAGTTAAAAATCATTAAGATAGTGTCGACCCGATCATTTGGTACGGCACATATCGCACCTTGAACACCATATGGCAATATCTGCATGTTTTTCATGAAATGACCTTAGAATGCAGTCTAATAGGGAAAAAAATCTATTTTTTAAAGCTATATAGCAGCATCTGCAAAAAATTTTAAGTTCGGCAGCAGAAAGATACATCCCTATGGCTTTTTTCAAAAATAGATTCTTCTTTTTATACCATCAGGCATTATCATAGCAGTTGATGTTCTACGGTTCTAAAATTGGAACAAAAACTCAGATCTATAGGGCAATATGTGCAAAATGTGACCACGCTCGTAAAATAAAAGCAAGATGTACTAAGGAAAAAATGATGACCATATTTCACACGGAATTTAATCTAGACTTCTTTAAGCCAAAAATACCTTTGCTTGCAGTGAGAAAGTTACAAAAATTAATTAGATAAATCGACATTAGAAACGCCTACAATACTCACCGTCAGGAAGTGGAACTCAATAGGTAAGAGAAATAAATGACTTAAAATCTGCAAAATCCAACACTTGCATCGTTGCTTGTTTTGATTTACAATCATTACTACCGACGCCTTCAGGCGAAGTCTCTTTATTTTATTACAAAAGGAGATTATCAACATTATTTAATTTCACAATTTTTTACCTGACCACAAATGCAGGACACTTCTCTCTTTGGTTCGAGCGAATTGCTAATCGTAATTCAAATGAAATAGCGTCGTTCCTGTTACAATTTCTGAGGAACCATGCCAGGGAAAAGAAATAATATTATACTCAGATAACTACTGTGGGCAAAATAAGAATAAGTATATTGTCTAACATACATAAAATTACCCACAAATTTTTGATAACGGGTCACTCCCAAATTACGGTAGATAACGTGAATTCTTTGATTGAGAAACAAAAACAAGGCTTTAAAAGATGACCAATTTACGTGGCTGCGCAATGGTTCACAGTAGTTCAAACAGCGAAAAAACCAGGTGAACCTTATAAAATTAATGAAAGGTGTACATCGGAGATATTGGACTTTAAAAAACGATGTAAGGAAATGGGGAACAATTATAACATTGACGAAGAAGGAACTCAGGCCGTCTGGAATGACATAAGATGAGCTAGTTGGAGAAGACATTTAAAAATAAGTTTCAGGTTAAGGCAAGCTTCAACGATACAGAGTTCAGACCTATTAATATAAAGACAACGAGGGATGGTGGCTAATATGGAACTAAGTAAAGCATATTCGCATCCACCAGGAATACGCAATCTCAATAAACAAGATGTAGACTCTCACTATGTAAGGCTAATGTTATTCAAGGGCACTATCATAGGTTTTATGCAGATTTACACGTGACCAATGCAGCAATAGAAACCGAACAGACAGATTATAATATGCAAAACTTTGATTAAGTGTTAACGCTAAAAATTTGTAATATTTAAGTACAATCTTAAATAAATAAACTGTTATTGGATATGCATTTTTACTGCGTCATTTGCGAAAATTGATATATTTTTTAAAACCATATGGTAGTATGTGCTAAAATACCTATTTCCTGGAGGAAATTTTATGTACTTCTTAATTCATATAAAAATATGCAAAATTAAAGACAATTATACCAAATATCAGGTTTGTAGCTTAATTTTTGAAACTACAGGAAATAAAATTAACTTTACAAAAACTTAAAATGCTCATAACTGCATATTATGATTTTTGCAGTTACTGCCGTATGGTTTTCAAGGTGCGATATAATGATATCGACAGTGTATAGGAAAGCTAGTATAAACGGGAGTTTGATTCTGATGTTTTCTGTTATACATTCTAAAACAGTGAGTACCAATATATTACTTATCTGACTATAAATAGGAGTCTCAAAGATTTGACGACGATATATTATGCTGATGAATCATGAATGAAAAGTAACTATTTTGTGATTAAAGTGTGAAAAGTGAGATTGTTATTAGATCCTATTTTAGACCTATAATTGAATATACATACCAAGTTTTCCGGAACATTAATAAATAGTGAAATTGCATCTAGAGAAATAATTCACTACATAATAATTCTCGGGCAATTTTGTAGCTATGATATTATGCACAAAAATATGAACGTAGCTTTAACATTCAAATCTGTCGTATCTTTTGTAAAAATGCATGCAATCAAATGCATTTTGTAAAAAGTTATATAAAAATTAGATATATTGTAAGTACCAGAATTTATTGAACTAGTTATAGGAAATAGAAAAACATCTTCTTTATAAATTTTTGATAGATAGTACAGTTTGGGAAAGAGGAATTGTATATATAAATTCTTTTGCCTTTGATCAGTAAGTTGTTTTGTGCATTTTAGTCTCTTTATTATATTATTGATTGTGGTTTTTATTTATGATGTTGGATCTTTCTTCTTTTCCATGTGCCTGTGTTTAAGGACATTAAAGATCATGATGATAAAATATTTTGCTCTATCTGCAGCAGTTCTGAAGAGTTCTCCAGTGATTTAAATTTTTGAAGGACATGCGTCGTCTGCCCGGTTCCCTTTTTTCTTTCACTTTCCCTTGTATAACTAATCGCATCATCTCATATTTTTCATTTCTTAGTATATGACCAAAGTAGCTTATTTTCCTTTTCTTCATACTGTTAAATATTTCTTTTTTCATCTATCTTAATATTTCCGTGTTTGTTACGTGTTGTGTCCATAATATGACATTTTCCACAATCAGTAACACCACATCTCAAAGCTGTCAAGCATTTGTTCAGTTGCGTCCGTAATTGACCGTGCTTCAACTTCATACAAAAGGACAGAGAATACCTCTCAATACTCTAGTTCTAATTTTTATTTCCAATTTTCCATTGTTGGAGTTGTTACAAGTTGGACATTTAGGTAGCTATAAATATGTTAGAAAAGGGGTCACTAAGAACTAAGTCAGTTTTTCTAATATAGTCATCCTTGTTGAGAGTAACAGTAGGTACAACCACCTTTAGCAGACTGTAAAATAAGCAATTCTGGATGAGATTTAAGAAAAGTTTTAGTTTTAGTATACAGAATATTTAGGTAAAATGGTTTATCACTGTTAGAATGATGGACAAGTTTGTTGCTATATTTGTGGCTTTTACCCTAAGAAGATCCACATCAATAATATTTTTCAGGTCAGCAAGCAAGATGTCTAGCCTTATGTCACAACGTTTAAATAGTATCATTTTTGGACCAAAAGAGAGGAAGTCAGAAATATCTTTTATGGCTTGATTACACGTAACGAGTACAGTGGCGAGACAGCAAACTGTTACTAGTCCGAGATAGTGGTAAGGGCGAGAGATGGTTTATACATATTTGGCAATTTTTGAATTTTGAGGCGAGTCAGTTCAGTTTCAATTCACAAAAACAAGGAATAGTGTACTTAGGGATCGTAAAGCTAACATTAAAAATATATCAAACGGCTTATACCACTGCTTGTACAAGAATTGAGGGATATTATGAGAAGGAGATAAGCGTCTTTGGACAATAGACAATGGATTTTAAGAAGACCAAATCTCGCTGCTCCCGATTTCTTCGGTTCATTGTTTTTTGTATTTCTTGTTTATACGTCGAATTTAAATTTTTTATTTTATTTGACTTCTTGTTTTTTAAAACCAACAATATTTATTTCTTTTACAATCGACACATATGCTGCATCACGTTTTTGTTTATTTTTATACTCCAAAGACTTGAAATTCCATAAGCACGCGTGTGACTTGTCAGTATTAATTGCACAAGAGCTCTAAAATTCTATATTAACTTTAGAGATCGAGTGCAATTTGTTGCAATTATTTCATGCAGAAAATTTTATTGTAATTTATTTATGTAAGTACAAATTAGTACAATTAAACACACAGTTGTCATAAATATTAATTTGACGGTTGAAAGTCATCACTTTTATAATTTTTATAACATTAATTGTCATTAATGTCACTAAATGTATTTTTTAGTAGCAATGAAGGGCATCTGACGTAATATACTTGACGACGGGAAATTATCAATAGTAATTGCACAAGAGCTCTGAAATTATTGAATTTTTCCCGAGTGACACTTTGACAGTTTTAATTTCACGAGCCAAAGGCGAGTAAAATTATGTCAAAGTGTCACGAGAGCAAAAATTCTATATTAATTTCAGAGGTCGAGTGCAATTTGTTGCGATTATTTCATGAATAAAACTGTTCAAAACCAAAATTTTATTGTAATTTATTTATGTAAGTACCATTAAACACACAGTTTTTATAAATATTTGACAATTGAAAGTCATCACTTTTATAATTTTTAAAACATTAATTGTCATTAATGTCACTGAATGTATTTTTCATAGCAACGAAGGGCATCTGACGTAATATACTTAACGACGGGAGATTATCAAAAATTATCGATTTAATTCAGATTTCTGTAGCTTTCTATTGGTCAGAATCTCCTATGAATGAAATAATCAGTAGTAATTGCACAAGAGCTTTAAAATGCTATATTAATTTTAGAGATCGAGTGCAATTTGTTGCGATTATTTCATGAATAAAACTGTTCAACACCAAAATTTTATTGTAATTTATTTATGTACAAATTAGTACAATTAAACACACAGTTGTTATAAATATTAATTTGGCGGTTGAAAGCAATCACTTTTATAATTTTTAAAACATTAATTGTCATTAATGTTACTGATTGTATATTTTCGTAGCAACGAAGGGCATCTGACGTAATATACTTGACGACGGGAAATTATCAAAAATTATCGATTTAATTTAGATTTATGTAGCTTTCTATTGGTCAGAATCTCCTATGAATCAAATAATCTATATAATTGAACTAAACTTTATTTTCCTATCTGAGTTCCATTTGTTAGCTACTTTTGAGAATCACAAATCACATTGATTAACCAAAGTCGTCTCCTCTGATGAGGTGGTAATATAATATACACAGTCACACAGCGAGTGTTGTTTACACATACCGAGTGGATTGGCGAGTATACGATTGAAGGGTGGGAGGTTGAAGACTCGGCCTAGTAAATAGAACAAGATCCGAGTGACTGTCTCCTCATAATATGACTAGGTCGAGTGCTCGGCCAAGTACTCGTTAGTATGTTTATACCAAACGAGCACTCGGCCGAGAACACTGTCTCGCTACAATACTCGTTACGTGTAATCAAGGTTTTAATACTTCTATACTGAAAGTTTTTAAAATTGTCTATGCGCCAGAGGGGTCTCCGTGTCCTTTTCAATTCTGATGGACAAACTCAACGATTTCTTATGGATTTTTGGCTGCTGAGATTACGAATTTCGAGGGTGGATTTCGACCCGGGTGGTCAAAAAATTGTTATAAACAATTTAATTGTTTATAAGTTGTTTATAAAGCTCTGGCTCATAAACTAAAAGATATAAAAAAAATGTTTCAAATAAAATTGGTTCGTTAATAAAAAACGAAGAAAAAAAACGTTTACTAAACTTAGAAGGTTAGTACATAGAAGGTCTCATTTTAAAGCTTTATTAATAGGCTTCCAAACAAATTTTGTTAAATTACTTTATATTCATTTGTTTTAAAGTTATACCCGTTTAAAGTTACAATTTTCTTAAAAAAATTGTACACTAATTTGTTTATAAGGGTTTGAAGTAAATTTGAGCTGTAAACATTTATACTTAAATTAACAATTATGATATAAAAACTCAAAAGGAACATTTTGGTCTTTTTAAAATGTTGGTAAGTTTATTTTTGGTCAAGATATCGATATTTTAATGGCGCGCTATGAGGCGCAAAATCGGCTCACAGTCAAGTATGTAAGTATTTTTCGACGCTTTATCGATCATAACTTGGCTTCTACGCATGCAAATGAGCCAATATGTGATATCCATATAAAAATGAATCGAGTTCTTTTACAGTATCATCATTGCATATAAGACGAGCATTTATGTTGTGGCGGCATGCACACAATTGGCGTGCCTTGATGATGTTGCAAAAGAACTAGATCCACTTTATATGGACATCATATAGATAATTAGACTCTGAAGCCCCAGAAAGTTTTAGTTTTTCTGCCTACAAGAACAGACTTAGTACCACCATGTAACTGTAAAAATTGTTCTAAGAACTTATGCAGATGTAAAAAAGGTGAGATTCTCTGTATATCTCGATGCAGATGCATGAAAGATAATGTTTGTAAAAATAGTATTAATAAATAATATCAACTTACTTTTTAGTTATATTTCTAAAATATTAGTTTTTATTGTTTTCTTTTTCTCATTTACTACAAAAGATAGAAGACAATGTATGTAAATAGAATGAAAGGTGATACGAGGTACAGTATGATGATTTAATTATAAGAAATATATGATAAAATATTATTAGGATCTTCAAAAATGAAAAATGAATATAACGTATATATACACAGAAATTATAATTTGCATCGAGAAGTTAGCACGTGAACCTTTACTCGGTGAGCCAATCTCGCGTCTCAGAGCGCACTATTAAAATATCGATATCTTGGCCAAAAATAAACATACGCACATTTTGTTAAGCTCAAAATGTTCCTTTTGAGTCCTTCTATCAATACTGTTAATCAAAGTATAAATTTTATAGCTTAAATTTGCTTGAAACCCTTACAAACAAATTAATGTACAATTTTTTAAGAAAATTTTAACTTCAAACGGATATAACTTTAAAACAGATGAAGACAAAGTAATTTAACAAACTTTGTTTGGAAGCATATTCATAAAGCTTTAAAATAAGACCTTCCAAGGCTCATTTGCATGCGTAAAAGCCGAGTGACGATGATAAAGCTTCGAAAAATACTTATTTTGCAATTTGAATTGTGCACTAATTTTACAATATCTTGAGTTATAATTATTAGGTTTAAGTTTAGTAAAAGTTTTTTTCTTCGTTTTTTATTAACGAACAAATTTTATTTGAAACATTCTTTTTAGCTCTTTTAGTTTATGAGCCAGAGCATTATAAACAATTTATAAACAATTAAATTGTTTATAACAATTTTTTGACCGCTCAGATCGAATTCCACCCTTGAAATTCGTAATCAGCAGCCAAAAATCCATAAGAAACCGTTGAGTTTGTCCATCAGAATTGAAAAGGACACGGTGACCTCTATTTGGCGCCTAGACTAAAAACTATGATATAAAAGTTATAATTGGGGAATAAACAGTCACTACATTAAAAAAATTATGCAAAAGAAATATTTTTCGTTAATCTTTAAGGGCAAAGAAATATTTTGACCATTTTAAATTTTATATTAACTAGCTTATGCAGCAAAGTAATTAAATTTCACTCTAATAACAAAAACCACGCATTTAAATTTCATTATTGGATAGTTAATGGATTCTCTAAAACCTACAATCATAAATGCTTTTTATATTCTGATATTTTTCATCAGTTAACTAACTTTAAAACAATTTATAATTTTTAAATCGGTTTTGTTAGTTAATTAGATGGCTTTGGTAAAGATCAATTAGCCAGACAATTTTTTTAATGAAAACTAATCCTTCACGATTTTGAAATCGATGTTGGTGCATATGAATATAAGTGGTCGACTATTCGCAAAGCAACTTTATTTTATTAGTTTAATATAATATATTGTGAGGAGCAAAATTATGGAATAAATTCATTTTCTCCAAAACGGACAATTTTGGAGATAAATCCCGAAACAGGTAGATTTTTAATTTTAAATAATAATTTTTTTGCATATACATCATACTGGTTACGTCATCCATCTGGGCGTGATGACGTAATCGATTATTTTTTTTTAAATAGAAATAGGAGCCAATTCTCTATTCAGTAATATAAAAAAATAACATTTTTTGAATTAAATTAACTGACGCAAAAAGAAAAATGTATATAATTTATTTAACTCAAAATACATTTAACTGCTGTCAGAAAATAGAAAAAAATGTTTATTTCACAAATTAACAATGGTTTTCGCTTAAATTAAATGTCAAACAGCCTCCCACCTGCCTCTTGGGAGTGTGCACATTTAATTTAAGCGAAAAGCAATATTTTTTTTGCAAATAAACATTTTTTCTATTTTGTGGCAATAGAGAAATATATTTTGAGTTAAATAAATTACATAAATTCTTATTTTTTGCGTGAATTAACTTAATTAAAAAATTAGTTATTGTTTGGCCACCCGGTATAAATAATAATGTTAATTATTATTATATTACTGAATAATGAATTCAACAACCTTTCAAATGAGCTACCACAAGACCTCTATTCCCAATGGACGAATACAGATTTTATGAATATAAAGGGAAAATGTCCGAATATTTTCTGCAACTCCAAGCAATTGTTTGCCAACGCCATCAGTACTTGGAACAGGTGTTTTTGAACCTTAGTATATAGGAAATATCTCTTCTTTACGGTTCACAGGCTGTCCTAGAAGCCTAGGTCTGTTGAACTTCTCATAAAATAAATCATTCTACGAGATTTGTTCAGAATACTCGTCTTTACTAGTAACAATAAGTAGAGGCAACAACTACTGTAACTAGACAGAAAATAAATATACAGATTGGAATAATTTTTTGCAAGTGGTATTGCAAGTATCAAATTATAGGAAAAAGGGTAAGCCTGTGATAATACACATTTATGACATTTATTCTAACATGACATTTTAGTTAAATCTGACAGTTGTCAAATTTTATTTTCAATTTGAAATAAAAACAAATCAAATGTGTTTCTTGCATTTATAAAATGGTATTTTCTTTGATTTGTATAGTCTTATAAATTATACAGATTATATTTGTATTATTATCTAATTAAAAAAAATATTTTTTATTATGGCGCCATATATGGACAACTAGAATAACTAGAATAAATGTTGTAAATGTCTGTAATCACGGACGTGCCTTTTTTTGTCACACACAATTTAATGCGTTAGAAAGAAATCGAAAAACTGTGACGCACTGACAGATGATCATGAGAAAAAAATACCCAACTTTAATGCAATTATTGAGCATTATGCAATCTAGCAAACAACACCGCAAAAAACTATTAGTACATTCTTTCACGGTTTTTGATCTAAATTTTAAAGAACCGCTTGGATTGACATGAAATTTGGCATACGCATAGCTTATATGTAAAAAAAAGTGATATTGTGCCGATGTGTGCTTTTGCCCTGGAGGTGACTTTCACCCCCTCTTGGGAGTGAAAAAATATATGTCCAAAATAAGTCCGGAAATGGATAAACTGATTAATTTTAAGTAACTTTTGTTCTATAGAGCTTTTTCGCCAAGTCAACACTTTTCGAGTTATTTGCGAGTGAATATGTTCATTTTTCAACAAAATAACTGCATTTTTAGACGGTTTTTCGCAAATAACTCAAAAAGTAAGTACTTTGTCGAAAAAAAACGTTCTTAATAAAAATAAGGCCTGTAATAAAGTAAAAAAAATGGTGTACCGTTAGGTCTCTGGACCTCGTAGAACCAGAGTTATAGCCAATGAAATATAGATTCATATTCACCAAATTTCAAATAGAATATTTCGAAGTGAAATATCCAAAAAATTAAACACTTTTTGGGGAAAATCCATTATAACTTTTTTAAAGCATGTAAAAAAAGCTTTATTTTTGTTTTTATAAAAAGTTTCTAGCATTAAATTTAAGCAAGTTACGCTCAAAATAAAGTTGGTGCCTTTTGTTTTGGCAAAAAAAATCGGGAAGACCACCCGCTAATAATTAACAACTTAAATGAAATTAATCGTTACCGCTCCACAAATTATTTTACTTATGTTGTGTTTATATGATCTGTAAGTTTCATCGATTACTTTGTTTTTGAAAAAATTTGGTTTTAAAGTAAAATTTTTAAAATTTTTAATTTTGAAAAATATGCTTTTTTTCACAACTTTAAAATTGTTAGAGATACCAAAAAACTCGAAAAAAAAGTAAGCATTGCTTTTCTGAATACCATGTATTTTTTCTTTTTTTTTGTTAGACAAAAATGGATTTTTGGTGTTTCTAAATTTGCATACATTCGTGACCAGTGGCTCGTTCAACCCCTTTTAACTACAGCTCTTTCAAAAATAAGGACTTTGAACCGATCAAACTTACAGATCATATAAAAAATACATATAGGTCTGGATCCCGCGTATGAAAAAAAAGTTGATTAATAACAAGCTGAAAATTTGTTAATAGCTTAAGGGTGTCTAGTCGAATAAACTTTGATATATGGGAACACTGGAACAGGGGCAGTTTTAATTGTGGAATAGGTTAAAAATTTGGATCGGTCAGACCACGAAAACGGCACATTTATTTTGTCCGACAGAATAGACTTAAACTCTTCGAACAGAGATTAAACTCTCATGCAAAAATCAGACTGCTATTTATCACCTGCCATAATTCCTGGCATTTGACATATTCTACATGTTCCACTCATTAAAACGCCTATTTGGTGATAAACAGGAGTCTGATTTTTGCATGAGAGTTTAATCTCTGTTCGGAGAGTTTAAGTCTGTTCTGTCGGACAAAATACATGTGCCGTTTTCGTGGTCTGACCGTTCCAAATTTTTAACCTGTTCCACAGTTAAAACTTCCCCTGTTCCAGTGTTCCCATACATCAAGATTTGTCCGAATAGACACCCTTAAGCTATTATCAAATTTTCAGCTTGCTATTAATCAACTTTCTTTTCATACGCGGGATCCAGACCTAATACACGAGTCAAGAAACTTGTGAAGTCGTAACGATTAAGTTCATTTGAGATACTAATTAAGTGGTGATTTTCCCGATTTTTTACCAAAAAGAAGGCACTAACTTTATTTTGAGCGTAACTTGTTTAATTGTGATGCCAGATTTTTTTTTTATAAAACAAAAATGAAGTTTTTTTTAAACACTTTAAATAAGTTGAAATGAGTTTCCCCGAAATGTGCTTCATTTTTGGTTATTTCACGTTAAAGTATTCCATCTGGAATTTGACGCATATGAACCTATTTTTAATTAGCTATAACTCTGCTTGTACTAGGTATGGAGACGTGATATATACACCATTTTTTAAATTTTTTAGACTTTATTTTTGCTAAAAACGTTTTTTCGACAAAATACTTACTGTTTGAGTTATCTGCGAAAAACCGTATAAAAGCGTGGTTATTTTGTTGAAAAAATGAACATATTCACCGACAAATAACTCGAAGAGTGACTTAGTGAAAAAACCCTATAGAACAAAAGTTACTTAAAATTAGTCAGTTTATCCATTTACTTTGTTCGAATATTTTTTCACCCACAAGAGGGGGTGAAAAACAACCCCGGGGTAAAGGCACATATCGGCACAATATCACTTTTTTTCTTTGACTTGTTAGGTATGTGTATGCCAAATTTCATGTCAATCCAAGCGGTTCTTTAAAATTTAGAGGTTTTGAAATATTTTACCGTTAAAGGACGTACTATATTATTATTATACGAAATAAGAGCTACCAAATATAATTTTATAAAAAATTGCATATTTTGCGAAAAAGCGAGTTTTTAAAAGGACATGGCAAACCGCTCGCCCATCTTAGGACAGAACTAGGCTCAATTAGGTAATACTTCGACTCAAAGCTCTGCTAAAAATATAATAATAACAATGATATCCAAGAATACCTTTTAGCAACAGAAAATCGAGACTATGGAGTGCTACGAAAAAGTTTTCAATAAACCAAACGCAGAAAACGTCGAGTGTGCCAGAAACAATAAAGATAAATGTTCTAAAAGAAAAAAGCTTCTATTTAACAGTTTTTGGGACCTCCGTAGCAGTTAGAACTTCCACCGGAAAAGTTTAAGGTAAAAGAAGTAAGCAAAATAGTACAAAAACCTACTTCTTAAAAGACGCAAGACTTTGATCCTATAATATAATATTATGAAGCAACGACCCAAGAAAGGAATTGTGTATTGGACTAAATTATACCAATCTAGGTATACCACCAGAAGGTGTTACATCATATCGACGCATTAGTTTGCTATCAGTAAGTCATCAGTATAAAATGTCGCACACTGAAATACCTATATATGATTTGAAATTAACATTTTAAACACATTTTAAAATCTGAAATCAACATTTTTATTTTGAGAACATGGTAGAATATATGGTGTCCCAAAAGTAGCAGAACGGTCGAATATTTCTTGAAATAAACATAGTGTCGAAATACTGAGCAATAGGTTTTCAATAATAATTTTCAAAAATCTACCGAATGACAAAAAACACGAGCCCCCTCTTCACTCCCTAGAGGTGGGGCGGGGGTAATTTGAAATCTTAAACGGAAACCCCAAGATTTTATTTCAGATTTTGACTTCTTACGTAAAAGTAAGTAACTTTGATTCGAGACATTTTTTTGAACTATGGATAGATGGAGCTATAATCGAAAAAAAAACCATTTATCCTGATGTCATAGGTAAATAATAGAAACGGTCTTATATCTCGAGACATGCACTTTCAAATGAAAAACAAAACAATATGTAGGTATTTAATATTTTTCAAAAACCTATCGAATCGCACTAAACACGACCCCCACCACTCCACAACCTGGAGGTGGGGTGGGGGATAACTCTAAAATCTTAAATAGCAACTCCCATTTTTTATTGCAGGTTTGGATTCGCCATGAAAAATTAAGCAACATTGATTCGAAACAATTCTAAAAAATATTTTAAATAAATGTTGCTCAATTTTTCATTATTAATCCAAATCTTCAATAAAAAATATAAGTTGCCATTTAACATTTTAAAGTTAACTTCCACCCCACCTGTAGGGGGTGGGGTGGAGGGTCATGTTTGGTGTTACTTACATTACAAGTGTATTTCTCGAGATATAAGAGCGTTTTTGTAATTTACCTATGGTATTACAATAAATTGTTTTTTCCGATTATAGCTCCATCTATCCACAATTCAAAAAAATCTCTCAAATAAAAGTTGATTACTTTTACATAAGGAATCAAAATCTGCAATAAAAACTGGGGGTTTCTATTTAAAATTTTAAAGTTACCCCCACTTCACCTTCAGGGGGTGGAGTGGGGGTTCGCATTTGGTGTCATTGGATAGATTTTTAAAAACGATTAAAAATGTGTGTGTTTTTCAGTTTTTCGATCCGATGTTTAGTTCGCGAAATGTTCGACCGTTCCGCTACTTTTGGGACACGCTGTATATGAAATAAAATATTCAAATTCAGTACTTTGCGTACTCAGTACTCAGTATTTTGCGGTGGACATCAGAATTCGTTATTGGAACATGTGAAAAACATGTTCCAATTTTTATTATATTAGGAGTCTTAATCTAATTTTATTAGATTTTGACTCTTATTTAAAAAAAAATTATTAGATTATGAGCTTCTTGAGGTAACGCTGTCGAGTTTTTTTAGTTTTAACGATTTTTGAGTTTTTGGTATTACTTAGAAATCAAAATAACGAAATTTTTTGTAAAAAAGGGTGAAAATCAAAACATTTATTATGGTTAAACAAAAATAAGCATAAAACAAAAAATATCTCGACAGCGTTACCCCGAGAAATGTTTAAAAAAAGATTTGCAAACATTCAGGTCAATAGGTCAAGTATTTTTTAAATTACATGTCCACTACTGTCTTTGAAAAAAGCAGTTTTGAGAAAAACGCGTTAAAGTTTTGACAACTTTTCTTTTCATTGTCTTTTGTCTATAAAATATCAGTTGTCAAGTGTTGCACGCCGGAATATGTTTTTGAATCGCAGAGTTATTTTTTACAAAAGAGAAGAGAAACAGCTGTTTAACGTTTCTCACTACGGTCAAGCGCGTTGGCGCGAAGCTACTGCAAAGCGAATCGTCGAAGGTAGGAATATTCAACATGCTTTATTGTCGGTAATTTTTCTCCGATCAATCTAAAATTCAGTAAAACAATAAAAAATATCAAAAATTTCAAAATTTAATTTTTAAATCGTCCTAGATATTTCGCAAGCTCTCCATAAATTCTGGCCCCTTATTTCTCTATACAAATTAGAAAAAAAAATATTTTCACTTACGTTTTAATTCTAACATCCTACCTGCATGGCCGTTACTTTTTTGTACAACATATAGTATGGTATAACTAAACCCAAACTCAGACATCCAAAGTGAAAGTTATTCTCTAACACCAAATTGTTCTATATGGCCCACATAATGTTCAGAAAAAATTCACAGCATTTTGAACATCGGGTTTGGTGGGGATAGGGGGGAGAAATCGGTGAATTCGTAGGTTTTTAAGTTTTTCGTCAATATTTCTAAAACTATATGGTTTAGCATGAACAACCTTCTATACAAAAATGTTCTACATTAAATTTGAAATAAAAAAGGTTCTATGCATAATCCTTCTAAAATGAACGGTTCCAAAGTTACGGATGTAGTATAGTATAATTGGTCCAAAGAAGGCCTAAACCAAGCATCCAAAGTTAAAGTTTTTCTTTAACACAAAATTGTTTTATATCGTCCACATATTGTTCAGTAAAAAGTTACGTTTTAGGGCGGGGGGGAGATGGGGAGAAATCGTTAAGTTAGTAGTTTTTTTTGTCAATATTTCTAAAAATATGCTTTAACGTAAACAATGTTTTATACAAAAATGTTCTACATCAAATTTTCAAACAAAAAATTTTAAAACACAAAAGGTCCTATACATAATTGTTATAAAATCAACGGTTCCAGAGTTGCGGAGGGTGAAAACGGAATTTTTCAATACTTTTTATATTCATTGGGCAATTTAAAATATTATTACTGATAAAAGAAATTTTATTTAACAGGATTGTGTGTTGTAAATAAAATTTGCAATTTCAATGGCAGATGGTATGTTAGTGATAAGCCCTTGAAGAAACGTCAACATCACCACCCAAAATCATCATCAATTGCCCAACAAATATAAAAAGTATCGAAAACCTCCACTTTTCCACCTTCCTAACTCTGGAACCGTTGATTTTATAACAATTATTTATAGGGCCTTTTTTGTTTTAAATTTTATGTGAAACATTTTTGTATAGAACATTGTTTACGCTAAAGCACAGTTTTAGAAATATTGACGAAAAACGTAAAAAAACTACAATTTACGTAGTACGTCACAATTCTCGATATTCTCCAGGTCAGTGTCTTAGAACTAGTTTTATACTTATTGTACACTGTGGATTTAATACAAAACAAACATACCATGAATGACAGCTATCTACGACACAGCCCAAAATTACATACCATACAGATAGGCATTATGATTGTTTTGTAGACCAGTTGTTTATAATTTAACGAAAGTGATGATTTGGGGTCAATCCGCCATTAGAGGTTATATTTATTATGTAATTTGCGACCATGAAAACGGTTAAAATGGTGAATGCACCTTCATGACTTTGAATTTTGCTGAAGGTGTTTATAAGTATGTAATTGAAAATTTTCTTGCTACTGTAGGTGATGACTTTGTAAAATAGTGACTTTGTAATATAGTAATATGAACCAACTTTGTTTCGTTTGTGTAAAAACGCCATTGCTTTAGCAAAACTTGCAGTTGGTTGAGACTAATCTTATGAACATCTTATAATATTACCTAGCGACCACGAACATCTATCGTTTCATCCACAATAGTGAAGCCGATATGTGAGACAATTGTGCATTTAATGATAGAGTTATATAATTTGGACCACATCTATTGTACATATAAAGGTTCAAATCTAGATATGAGGCCTTCTCAGATTTTGCATTTTACAAAATTTTCGGGCATTAAAAATGGCAACTTTACATCGCAAACCTAGTTCAATAGTGCCAAAAGTGCAAAATACAATATTCTCGAGAAATGAGCAAAACGTTCTGTAGCAAACGCGTTCTGCCCTGTAAATAATTTATTTTGAGAATTACTGGCTTCGAAATTACAATTTAGGTAACATATTATACAGTTATTCGCTGGATCTTATTAAAATTTATTAAAAATAAAACGTTATTATGATTTTGATAGTTATGGCGATATTGCATTGTGAAAAAAGTCATTTATAAAACGATACCTTGGAGATACGGCGGCAATATAATGAAAAACGCAATTGATTTTTGCAGTTGTGGCTGTATTGAATCACATCGGTTGTATTGTGGCAGTGTATATTATCGCCACATCTCTCTTGATTTTTGCAGTTGTGGCCATATTGAACGTATTGAATTACATCGGTTGTATTGTGGCAGTGTATATTATCGCCATATCTCCCAGTGATGGCCATATTGTATTTTCAAAACCTCCAAAAACCCTACAGTGAAATACCGAAGTAACTTACTTTATACTTATCCAAAACAATATTTTAGTTCAGGCTGTATTGAATTAGATGGGCCATTATATAGGCAATATTTTACAGCCTTAACCCAAAATTCGAATTTTTTGCAGTTGTGGCACAATTGAACTAGGTGTGCGACATATGTGACTAATAGCACGATAACTTTTGAACGAGACGTCCGATTTCAACCAAATTTGGCATATAGTTTACTTTTTTATGTATAAAATCGAGGTCTTCAACGGGAAGAATCAGTTTATCAAAAGTTGTGTTTTCCTGGTTTTTATGTGAAAATATGTTGTTTTCTTTTCAATTCTTTCACCCTGTATGTATCAATTTTTCAAAAAGTTAATACGGCTATTAAAAGGGCGCAAAAATATTTTTTAGGAAATATTTTGAACTTTTTAGTTATGGTAATTACCATTTAATACATGCATAACGTATCTTCACATGTACCCATCTGCGGCAGATTCGTGCATATATTATAATAATTATTGTCCATTTAATGGCAGAAACATATAATTTGGACCACATATACAATACATACAAAGGTTCAAATTTATATAAGAGGTCATCTCAGTTTTCTTCCTTTTACAAAAATGGCGGGCATTAAAAATGGCGACTATACAATTATGACTAATAGCGCGATAACTTTTGAACGAAAAGTCCCATTTCAGCCAAATTTGGCATCAAGGTTCTTTTTTGATCAATAAGATTAATGTCTTAAACCGGAAGAATCGGTTTGCCAAAAGTTGTGTTTTTACTGTTTTTCTTTATGTAAAAATATGTTGTTTTTTTTTCAAGTTTTTCACTTTGTATACACTAATTTTTCAAAAATGTAATACCTCCATTAAAAATAGTGTAAAAATATTCTTTAGGAAAGATTTTGAACTCTTTAGTTGTGTTAATTACCATTTAATAAATGCATAACGTATATTCACATGTACCTATGGGCGGCAGATGTATTTTGAATGCATGCCATTTTTGTAAAAGAGATGATGAGAAATTTAATCTTTTGAAATGTAGTATACGTGGTCCAAATTATATGCTTCTACCTTTAAATGCACAATAATTGTTATATTTGAACGAATCTGCCGTACTTAGGATCATATTCGGAGATAAGTTATTCATTTATTACAAGGTAATTAACATATCTAAAAAGTTCAAAATATTTCCTAAAAAATATTTTTACGGTCTTTTCAATGTCGGTATTACCTTTTTGAAAAATTAATGCATACAAGGTGAAGTAATTGAAAAAAAAAACAGCATATTTTTAAATAAAAAAACAGGAAAAACACAACTTCTGGTAAACCGATTCTTCCGGTTCGGGAGCTCGATCTTACACATCAAAAAAAAGAACCAATATACCAAATTTGGTTTAAGTTGGACTTTTCGTTTAAAAGTTATCGTGCTATTAGTCACATATGTATAGTCGCCATTTTAAATGCCCGCCATTTTTGTAAAAGGAAAAATCTTAGATGGCATCGATAGGAAAGGACGACACAACAAATCAGAAACGTCTAATAACACAGAACCATAAATTTGAAACTGTATCCACCTTTAGCTCCTTGGGAGCAACAATAGGAAAAACCGGAAAAGAGAGAACAGAGGAAAGAATTCTGAAAGGCAAAAAAGCATATGGAATGAACAGAAATCTGCTGAGAAACGTGACCCTAAATAAGAAAACCAAGATGAACCTATATAAGGCATTAATTAGACCGGTTGTTACATATGGGATGGAAACAACAACGATTAATAACAAAGAAGAAGATAGTCTTCTGAAATTTGAAAGAAAAATAATAAGAACAATACTTACTGGGCCACAATGTAACCATAGAAGGAGAAATACGAATGAAAACAAATGCCGAAATTGAAGAAGAAATAAAGGGAGAAAATATAATCAGATACATAAAATCGCTTCGCTTAGAATGGATAGGACATATACAGAGACGCCCACAATCAGATATGTTGAGAAGGATAACTAACTGGACACCACTATGGCCCAGGTACAGAGGAAGACCGAGAAGAAGATGGCTGGATGATGTAGAAGAATAAATAAGAGCAATGAATATGAAAGACTAGAAAGTTTAGTGCAAGGACAGGAAGAAATGGAAAAGAGTCACGAGAACAGCAAAGACACACAGCAAGCTATAAAATGACAGAGGAGTAATCCACGTCACCCAAAAATAGGATTTTAAACGCCACGGTGTTAGCTATAATCCCTAGGGATTGTAATGAATGAATGAATGAGTAGTATATGTCGTAGTCCAAATTATATGCTTCTATCATTAAATGCAAAATTCTTATAATATTTTCACGAATCTGCCGCAATACACCAATGATATTGAGAATTTATAGGAGTTTACACTTTACTTAAAGCAGCTCTAAGTCATTGGTTAGAGCTCAGTCTAAACCATTCCCTAAGATTTCCCAACCCGGAGGTTCGTCCTACATCTCTTTTACCTTTTATTTTGCCATTGTACAGGATTTATATTAGCATCCTAAAAATAAGAGTAATCCATATCGATTTAATTTTTAAAAGTCTGAAACAAATATTATTTACATGTACTGCTTACATTACGTAAATGGGTGACGTTGCTTCTGCAATGTAGGCCACTCGTTTTGAAAACAACGGAGTCAGCAATCATGTTACTATTAGTATTTCATGGTCACATTCAAGTTAGAAATTATAACAAATAACTGGGATTTATTTATAGATACGTAGAAACTAAAGAAAGGTATTATTCATTATTCAAAAACCGACGTGGTTAGAGTAGAGATATTATCCATCCCGACACCAACTAGTTACTCTCGTACATAGTGTTCTAAATAAATATATTTCGGTAATTAGTGTTTACTAAATCAACCCCATCATCGGGGGTAACAGCCACCAGTACCAAGATACCATCTATAATCAAATGCTGCAGACTATAACGAGAACCTTTTACTAGATGACCCAAAGATTCAAGCTTCTGCCTTTTAATTTTCTGTATCATGTTTTGTCTCTTATTAACCCTATCAAGGACCTCATTGTTGTTAATCTTTTCTACCGATGATTTTCGTAGCATTCTTAGATAACACCAACCCTCAAAAGCTTCCAATTTATTAGCTTCTCTTGATTTACGGGGGTTATTTTTAATAAAAGAGTTTTCACTCACAGGCTAAAATTTCAAGTTAGTACCATGTCACTTTCGTGCCTTGAGGTATTCTCTAACCACTCACGAATTTTGATGAAAATCAATAGAGGTTCACCGAAATCGGAGGTAATAGTTAATTTTTACGTTCATCCATTCTACCACAAATTTATAGGAAAGGTTGGTATGGTTAAATACTTCCTTCTTCTTCTTCAGGTGCCATCTCCGCTACGGAGGTTGGGAATCATCATAGCTATTTTAATTTTTGAGGCAGTAGCTCTAAATAGTTGTTTCGAGCTGCATCCAAACCACTCTCTTAGGTTCTTCAACCATGAAATTCGTCTTCTTCCGATGCTTCTTCTGCCATCTATCTTTCCCTGCATTATGAGTCGTAGGATGCCATACTTCTCGCCCCGCATCACATGTCCGAGATACTGTAGCTTCTTTTCTTTAATTGTAAGTTCAACTTGCTTTTCTTTACCTATTCTTCTCAGTACTTCATTGTTTGTAACTCTATCTACCCAGGAAACCCTCATAATTTTTCTATAGGTCCACATTTCAAAGGCGTTAAGTCGTCTCATTGTCTCTACATTTAACGTCCATGATTCCACTCCATAGTATAGAACACTGTAGACGTAACATTTTGTTAGGCGTACTTTAAGAGCTAATGTTAAATCTTTGCTACATAGGACCTTTTTCATTTTTATAAAATTAGAACGTGCTTTTTCGATTCTGACTTTTATTTCTGCAGTGTAGTCGTTATTTTCTGTTATAAGTGTTCCTAGGTAAGTGTACTTTTTTACTCTTTCGATCTGCTGGCCCTCTACTTCCTATGCGGTATAAATCCAAACATAAACAACTGATAGTCCATTCTTTAACGGTAAAATATTGCAAAACCTCTAAATTATAAAGAACCGCTTGGATTGACATGAAATTTGACGTACATATAGCTTACATGTCAAAGAAAAAAAGTGATATTGTGCCGATGTGTGCTTTTGCCCTGGGGGTGACTTTCACCCCTTTTTGGGGGGAAAAAATATATGTCCAAAATAAGTCCGGAAATGGGTAAACTGACTAATTTTAAGTAACTTTTTTTCTATAGATCTTTTTCTCCAAGTCAACACTTCTCGAGTTATTTGCAAGTTAATATGTTCATTTTTCAATAAAATAACCACATTTTTAGACGGTTTTTCGCAAATAACTCAAAAATTAAGTATTTTGTCGAAAAAAACATTTTTAGCAAAAATATAGCCTGTAAAAAATTTAAAAAAGTGGTGTTTACATCACGTCTCTACACCTAGGAGAAGCAGAGTTATAGGTAATAAAAAATAAGTTCATATTCGTCAAATTCCAAATGAAATATTTTAACGTGGAATAACAAAAATTAAGCACATTTCGGGGAAAACTCATTACAACTTATTTAAAGTGTTTAAAAAAAGCTTCATTTTTTTGTTATAAAAAAAATTTCTAGCATCAAAATTAAACAAGCTACGCTCAAAATAAAGTTAGTATTTTGGTTTTGGTAAAAAAATCGAGAAAATAACCCCCTAATTAGTATCTTAAATGAACTTAATCGTTAGGACTTCATAAGTTTCTTGACTCCTGTATATATTGTTTATACGATCTGTAAGTTTCATCGGTTCAAATTCTTTATTATTGAAAGGGCTGTAGTTAAAAGGGGTTAAACGAGTCACTGATCACGAATGTATGCAAATTTAGAAACACCAAATCTTAATCAATTTTTGTCCAACAGAAAAACAAAAAAATACATGATATTCAGAAAAGCAAACCTAATTTTTTTTGTTTTTCGTGATTTTCGGTATCTCTAACAATTTTTAAGTTATTTCGAAAAAAAAGCATATTTTTCAAAATTTAAATTTTTAAAAATTTTATTTTGAAACCAAATTTTTTCAAAAATAAGCACTTTGAATCGATGAAACTTACAGATCATATAAACACAACATAAGTAAAATAATTTGTGGAGCGGTAACGACTAATTTAATTTAAGTTGCTAATTAGGGGGTGGTCTTCCCGATTTTTTTTGCAAAAACAAAAGGGACCAACTTTATTTTGAGCGTAACTTGCCTTAATTTGATGCTAGAAACTTTTTGTAAAAACAGAAATAAAGCTTTTTTTAAACACTTTAAAAAAGTTATAATAGGGTTTCCCCAAAAAGTTCTTAATTTTTTGGATATTTCACGTCGAAATATTCTATTTGAAGTTTGGTGAATATGAATCTATTTTTCGTTGGCTATAACTCTGGTTCTACGAAATCCAGATACCTAACGCGTACACCATTTTTTTTACTTTTTTATAGGCTATAATTTTGCTAAAAACGTTTTTTTCGACACAATAATTAATTTTTGAGTTATTTGCGAAAAAAACGTCTAAAAATGTGGTTATTTTGTTGACAAATGAACATATTCACTTGCAAATAACTCGAAAAGTGTTGACTTGGTGAAAAAGATCTATAGAAAAAAAGTTACTTAAAATTAGTCAGTTTACCCATTTCCGGACTTATTTTGGACATATATTTTTTCACCCCCAAAAAGGAGTGAAAGTCACCCCCAGGGCAAAAGCACACATCGGCACAATATCACTTTTTTTCTTTGACATGTAAGCTATATGTACGCCGAATTTCATGTCAATCCAAGCGGTTCTTTAAAATTTAGAGCAAAAACCGTGAAAGAATGGACTATGATTAAAGTCGTATCCTCAGATTCCATTGTACTTCCTGATTTAATTAATAATCTAGCGGCTATTTTGGCACTTTCTGTTTATCTACAAATTAAAAATGTTGTTTATAGTATGATCAATTTTCTGTTAAGACGTTCACAAACGCCTTTGATATTAAATGGCCCTGCTCTTAATTAGAAATAACTTCAGATTTAACTTTTAGGGTGATCGCCTTGCTGCTGAATAATATCGGTTTCATAATTAAATTAATGGGGTAGATTTTTACATTTAGAATAAACAAATATCTTAAAGCTAATAGACTCTCCCTATAAAATTCTTCTCTCTCAATTTATCACTTTGACCTCTAGTTGGACAGTATTATTGCGTAATAATTGAAATATTGAATAATTTTTTTAGTAATCTGCGAGGAAAAAATTTTTTCCTGTAGTTGGCTGTATACCATTTATTACAAAAACCATAAAATCCTTTATAAAAGGTATATTTGTTAAAATCCCTATACAGGGCTACATCACAGAACAAAACTAGTTTTCAATTGGTTGACCGATCATCATCAGTGTTTGCAGTAAATCTAAAATTCTAACCACCAAAATAAAAAATATTTGGGTAAAAACCCTTTACAATTAATCCGTCATAGAAACATAGAAATAAGATGTGAAATGTTTAATTTCACCTCTTAGGTTTTAGGTTTATATATTGCGAAAAATCTGCAGAATATATGGAGTAGTGCCGATATAACTTAAACATTAGGAAATCCCTTTTTTGTAAGGTATCAAAAGCCTTTTCTAAATGTATAAAACAAAAGAATAGCGACATATAATTGTTAGTATACATCGTTTATTTGTCGTAATAAAATAACGGTTCAAAATCTCAGGTGATGAACTAAATAGTTTCTGGTGAACTAATACCACAAATCTGTTCAGGGCTAAAATGTCAATATTTAGTCTCCCACTGCAGCATGAACCGAAACAAATCAGCAAATAGATTGCTTCCTTAAAAAAATAGCAAACAAAATCATTTCTCTAGATAAGTTAGCGAGCGAAAAAGCTAGAAAAATCAATAAATCAATTTGAAAAAACCAATACCAGATAAAATTTAGAGGTGGCAGCGAGCTAAATTACATTGATTTAGCCACAAGTTATGTCTGTTTAAAAATTGGGTTCGCTATATAAAATAGAGTTAATATTAAACCGGTATAGTTCAATTTTGCGATCATTAACAAAACACAACATCTCATGGCATTGGATTGGGAGAAGAGGCAGCATCGAATGGTCTCATTAGTTATCAGATTTGTCCCCCTAGATTTCTTTTTGTGGGGAATTTAGTGTATAGTTAGGTAATTGCTGGGCTCTCAAGCGATGCTCTATTTAACCCCCATTGCCCCCCAACAAATAGAAAAGACTGGAAAAATGTGCCCCCTTTAATCAAAAATTGACCTGTCGCTGAAAATGTTGTAGTTCCTAATAATTTCTTTGTTGGGTTTTATTCCGACCATCCTGTATATCGTTTATTTGTCGCAATATATTAACAGTTTAAATTCTCAGGTAATATACTAAATAGTTTTTAGTAAATTAATACCAAAATTCCATAAGGTATAAAATGTCAATATTATTTATTCTCCAACTGCAGCATAAATCGAAACAAATCAGCAAATAGATTACTTCCTTAAGAAGATAGCAAACAAAATAATTTCTCTAGATAAGTTAGCGTGCGAAAAAGCTAGAAAAAACAATAAATTAATTTAAGAAAATAAATACCAGATAAAGTTTAGAGGTGGCAGCCAACCAAATTACTTTTAATTAGCCACGAGTTCTGTTTGTATAAAAATTGTGTTCCCGATATAAAATAACGTTAATCTTAAACCGGTATACTTCAATTTTGCGATCATCGATAAAACACTAACAATATCTATGCAACTTGCAAGATAAAGCAATCGAATTACACAGCATTGGATTGGGAGAAGATTCATCATCGAATGGTCTCCTTGATGACCAGATTTGTCTCTCCTAAATTAGTTTTTGAGGAAGAATTTAGTGTATAAGTAATTGCTGCGGCTCTTTAAGGGTACCCTATTTAACCCCATTGTAATTAAAAAATGTTGAGGTGATTCTTACCTTGGCCTAGGGATGAAAAAGTAGAAAAACTAGAAAAACGTACCCCTCTTAATCAAAAATTGACCTGTCGCTGAAAATGTAGTTCCTGATAATTTCTCTGTGGCGTTTTAGTCGGACCATCCTGTATATCGTTTATTTGTCATACTATAATAACATTATATTAAGATATCTCAATTAAAAATCAAATCACAACATCAACGTTATAAAGGGAATCATTAAATCCTTATATGGTAGAGCCAGAATTACTTGTTCTAACGAAAATTAATTTTTAGAAGAAAAACAATTGTTAACATCTGTTTTATTAAAAAATGATTATCCTTTATCGTTGATAAATAAGGAATTGTCAAGATTGGATCGAACGGAACAGAACAACTTAGAACGGGATCCTACAACATTCACAAGAAATAATACGAGAAACATATCAATACCAAATATAAAAGGACTCTCCGAGAAACTTAAAACAATAGGACATAAATTCAACATTTCAACATCATTCAAAACAGCAAACACATTGAGATCTATTCTATCTAAAACTAAACCTAGCAATGAACAAGAAAGAACAAAGAATTGCATTTATAGAATACCTTGTGAATGCGAACAATTTTATTTATGTCAAACATCAAGACCATGAAACGTTAGAATAAGTGAACATCAGTCTTATATTAAAAATAGAGAATTTGATTGATCTCAAATATGTCAACACGCACGGGATAATAAACAAAGAGTTCAGTGGAGAGATTCAAGTATAGTCCTGAAAGAATCAGATAGTAAAAAGAGAAAGATCAAAGAAGCGGCTCTAATTATGCTAAATGAAACCAATTGTGTCGCAAATTCCTCGGTAGAATGCAGTATGATGCGGTTACCCATACTGAAAGAGGAAGTCAATAGAAAGAAAACACCACGATTAGTAAGTCAATAACATATCGAGTTAGTAAAAAGTAATATTTTAGTATTACTTATTGTATATCTCTGTATTATTAATATTATTTATAATTTAAACATGTTAAAGTCAGAATTTGGTATTAGTTTTTTGAGAGTAAATTAAATGTAAGTAAGACCAAATACTTACGATGTCGGGATAGTATCACGAGGTTTTTTCCTGGTATTCCCTCGTGATTTACTACGGAATCTCTAACTGTCATCGTTCCATTTGGTAGTCTTTTTAAAGACAGATCACATGCTATGGTTTTTTGTGACGGATATTCTTTTGTTGGGATTGATTTCATGTAATCGAATGAACTATCTTTTAGTAAAGTCGTCCCAGAAACGCAACTCATAAATATAGGCAATATCATTTTAAAGTCTTCTACTTTAAAATGTATAGGTAATATATGTCTAATTTGCCAATATAAATGAGTCAGGTTAAATAAATTATTAGAAAATTTTTTTTTACTTAGCAACAACATTTTTGTTTATTTTAGTAGTGTTTTGTATTTTGACAACGAAACCCGATTTGGGCTTCGAAGCGTTAATAAAATTATTTTTTCAGTTTAATTGTGGCTTATTTCCCATATAAATAGTTAATCATAAAAATGCCACAAGGAAATAGCTTCAGAACAACAATATAATAGCAGTTCAAATTCTCAAGTGATCAACTAATATAAATAGTTTTCAGTAAATTAATACCAAAAGTCCGTAAGATATAAAATGTCAATATTTAGTCTCCGCAGCATAAATCGAAACAAATCAGCAAATAGATCGCTTCCTTAAGAAGATAGCAAACAAAATCATTTCTCTAGATAAGTTAGCGTGCGAAAAAGCTAGAAAAATCAATAAATTAATTTGAGAAAACAAATACCAGATAAAATTTAGAGGTGGCAGCGAACTAAATTACATTTACTTAGCCACGAGTTCTGTTTGTATAAAAATTGTGTTGCTGATATAAAATAACGTTAATCTTAAACCGATATAGTTCAATTTCGCGATCGCAGCTTTAAAAATTCGATTACATTATCTACGACCGTTTGCTGTTTTGCAGAGATAAGAATTTTAATTTTTTTAGCGATACCTAGTTTAAAAGCTGATTTTCAATATTTGTCGACCGAGGGAGATTTATGGGTGGTCTGACTATCTACATGAATAACGACCAGGTAAATGCGTTAATCCACCATGTTATAAAAAATATTTGAACCCAACACTCAATTGGGTATTTAATATTAGTCCATTCACTCACGGTTTTTGCTCTAAATTTTAAAGAACCGCTTGGATTGACATGAAACTTGGCATACACATAGCTAACATGTCAAAGAAAAAAAGTGATATTCTGCCGATGTGTGCTTTCGCCCTGGGGGTGGGTTTCACCTCTTCTCGGCGGTGAAAAAACATGCATTCAAAATAAGTCCGGAATTGGATAAATTAACTAATTCTAAGCAACTTTTAAAATCATTGTGGTGAGTTTTCCACGAAAGGTACTTCATTTTTTGGGTATTTCACGTTGAAATAATCGATTTGGAATCTGACAAACAAGAACCTACTTTTCATTAGCTACAACTCTGCTTCTACTGAGTCTGTAGACCCAGACTTCATTTTACATCTTTTTTTTTTCACTTTTTAATAGGCTACAGTTTTGCTAAGGATATTTTCTTCAATAAAATGCTTACTTTTTCAGTTATTTGCGAAAAACCGTCGAAAAACATGTTGTTTTTTTGTTGTTGTTAAAAATATACATATTTACTCGCAAATAACTCGAAAAGTATTGAGTGAAAAACTCTATAGAACAAAGTTGCTTAGAATTAGTAAGTTTATCAAATTCCGGACTTATTTTAAACGTATATTTTTCACCCCTTAGAAAGGGTGGAATGACCCCCAGAGGAAAAGCGCATGTCGCCACAATATCACTTCTTCTCTTTGACATATTATCTATGTGCATGCCAAAATTTCATGTCAATCCAAGCGGTTGTTTAAAATTTGGAGGTTTTGCAATATTTTACCGTAATAGCCCGATCAAAGAACAATTTGACCACAAAAAAATAAATGAAGGATGAAAATTTGGGAATAGATAGTTAAAATTGTCTAATATTATATAAGAAAAAGTTTACAATTCTACATCCCCTCCATTTTACAAAAATGAAAAATATACATTCAAAATAAGACCCGGAATTGGATAGAATCACTAATTTTTATTCAGTTTTTTCGCTAAATCAATACTTTTTGAGGTAAAAAAAAAGACTAAGTTTTCACTCTAATTGCATATAAAACAACATAATGCTATTCTACATCCCACCAGAATGAAAACAATGGGAACCTTTTCTGGTTACACCTCCGAGGCTTCTACAATTTGCAAGCCATACGGATGCTGAGACTAAGGAAGATGAGGGAATTCTACAATTTACAATTCACGTCCCATCTGCTCAGCGCGGTAAAGTTCCAGCGAGAATGGTTCCCTTCATACTCCACTCAGAGTAAATTTAAATCAAAAATGAATAACCATTTTCAATTTCGTTGCAAAACAAAAATACAGCCGAACCATATTCTAGTCCAATCAGAGAGTGCAGCAAGCACCTCTACCGGTTTCGAAACTTATTAGTCTCTCATCAGGAAGCAAATATGCTGCTCTCTCTGATCTATCCAAAACAAACCCCAGCATGCAGTCCCGGATTGCAACGAACGAAATGGCATAGATGCCCTAGCGGCAACTGCTAGCAAAAAGACTAAGTTTTCACTCTAATTGCATATAAAACAACAAAATGCTATTCTACATCCCACCAGAATGAAAACAATGGGAACCTTCTCTGGTTACACCTCCGAGGCTTCTACAATTTGCAATCCTGGGATGTAGCATAGCGTTATGTTGTTTTATATGCAATTAGAGTGAAAACTTAGTCTTTTTGCTAGCAGTTGCCGCTAGGTCATCTATGCCATTTCGTTCGTTGCAATCCGGGACTGCATGCTGGGGTTTGTTTTGGTTGGATCAGAGAGAGCAGCATATGTGCCTCCTGATGAGAGACTAATAGGTTTCGAAACCGGTAGAGCTGCTAGCTGCACTCTCTGATTGGACTAGAATATGGTTCGGCTGTATTTTCGTTTTGCAACGAAATTGAAAATGGCTATTCATTTTTACTTTTTGAGTTATTTGCGAGTGAATATTTTCGTTTAAAAAAAATACACGTTTTTGGACGGTTTTTCGGAGATAACTCAAAAAGTAAGTACTTTGTTGAAAAAAATATTCATAACAAAAATATAGCTTATAAAAAACTGAAAAAAATGGTGTATGCAAGAAGCCTGTAGACCCAGTAGAAGCAGAGTTGTAGCTAATAAAATGTAGGTTCTTCTAATTCAAATTCCAAACCGATTATTTCAATGTGAAATAACCCAAAAATGGAGCACTTTTCAGGGAAAATTAATTTCAACTTTTTTAAAGTGTTTAAAAAAAGGTTTATGGTTGTTTTTAAAAAAACTTCTAACGTTAACAGTAAGTGAGTTACGCTCAAAATATTTTTGGCCCCTTTTATCTTTTGGTAAAAAAACGCGAAAATCACCCCCTAATTAGCATCACAAATAAATTTTATCATCACCACTTGACAAGTTACCTTGCTTATGTCTTATTTATATGATCTGTAAGTTTCATCGGTTCAAATTGCTTATTTTTGAAAAAGCTGTAGTTAAAATATCTTGAACGAGTAACTGATCATGAGATTAGGCAAATTTTGAACAGCCATAGCATAACCAATTTTTGTCTAAAGAAGAAAACAAAAAACAAAAATATTCAAAAAAGTAAAACGAACATTTTGTTGCTATTTGAGATTTTTTGTATTACTAATAATTTTTAAGTTAATTCCATAAAAATTCCATTTTTTTCAAAATTAAAAAAAAAGTTTTATTTTAAACCCAATTTTTTTTCAAAAATGAGCAAACCAATGAAACTTATAGATAATATATACAATACATAAATAAAGTAACATGTGAAGCGGTAACAATTAATTTCATTTGGGAAGCTAATTAGAGGGTGATTTTCGCGATTTTTTAGCAAATTATAACAAAAGACCAGCAATATTTTGAGCGTGACTCGCTTACTTTTAATGTCAGAAGTTTTTTTAAAAAACAAAAATAAACCTTTTCTTTAAACATTTTAAAAAAAATTGTAATGAATTTTTCCCGAAAAGAGCTCCGTTTTTAAGTTATTTCAAATTGAAATATTCGATTTGGAATTTGACGAAGAAGAACCTACTTTTCAATAGCTACAACTCTGCTTCTACTGGATCTACAGACCTCATGCATACACCATTCTTTTCAGTTTTTTATAAGCTATATTTTTTCTAAGAATATTTTTTTCGCTAAAATACTTAATTTTTGCGTTATCTGCGAAAAACCGTCCAAAACATGTTTTTTTTTGTTAAAAATGAACATATTCACTCGCAAATAACTGGAAAAGTATTAACTTAGTGAAAAAACTCTATAGAACCAAAGTTACTTAGAGTTAGTCATTTTATACAATTTCGGACTTATTTTGAACGTATATTTTTTCACCCCTGAGAAAATATTTTTCACCCCGTATTTCCCAATTTTTGTAAAATGGAGGGGATGTAGAATTGTATACTTTTTCATATATAATAATAGACAATTTCAACTACTTATTCTCAAATTTTCATCCTTCCTTTATTTTTTTGGAGGTTTTCGTAAAATTTTTTGTTCCCTGATGGGGCTATTAGTGAATGGACTATATGCACAAATAAAAAACTAATAATGTATGACGATACTTAAAATTGTTCTGAAGCTATTTTGTTGAGGCCTCTTAATGAAATTCACTGTTTTTGGTGGAAGTAATCTTGTTGCGTTTGAGGTGGTTCAACTTATTGCCATGAACCCACAATGATGACCAATTTGTAGTTTTGAAGTCGTCTTTTAGGGCTATTTTAAAAAGTTTTGACACCTTCTGTAACTCCTCTTTTAATGGGATTTGTGTTTTCTTCTAGTTGTACTATCATAGTTGGGTTCACCCATAGTTCTATGGGCCATAGAATAAGTTGCTTTATGGACCATATTTAGATACTGTCAAATGCCTTGACATATCGTTAAGAACAGATTTTACCAATTCCGATGATACAAAAATTTTTACTAAATTTTTATGTTGTGGGTTGCCGTTATCATTCCCACTATGATACAACCATCTTTGTGTCTGAATGTTCCTGAACTAGTAATTAATTTAGTATTTTTTGACTGTGAAAGTAGGTACCTATTAAGCCCAATTCATCTTACGACGAGGACATGGACGACACGGCTGTCTTAAGCCGGATTTATTTTAAGAACACGAGACGTAGAACAATAGACGACGTACGTCGCCGGTGTCGCCCCGTTCCGTTGTACGATAAACTGGCCAATGCTTTTCATATTAGATGATTCTTCAAACTTGTTCCATTCCGTAAGACAGCCGTGTCATCCACGTCACCGCCGTAAGATAAATTGGGCTTTACGGGGCACGTTGAATAATCGTCTGATATGAAAAGCATTGGCTTGTTTATCATACAACGGAACGGGACGACGCTGGGGACGCAAGGGCGCCCATATAAACATTTTTAGGGGGGGGGGCAAACGTGAAGATGTTGCACATTACATTTTGTATATTTTGGATGACAATATATACAGTAGACTCTCTCTATAACGAACACGGATATAACGAGGTTTCGCTTATAACGAGGTATATTAGGTGTCCAATGAAATTCCTATTGAACTATAACGCTCTATAACGAGGCATATTTGGTTATAACGAGGAAAATTGAAATCGAAAAATACGTGTCTTCACCTGTTTTTAGTGTTGTAATGGTCATAAATAAATAAATGCCCCAACTCCTGTACATAGAAATGCCCAACATCTGTCTTATTATCGAGGCTAGTGCTGTAATAAACTCGGCCGCCTGTAATAAACTTCTGCCTGTTTATCGACCGATACTGAATATTATAGGAAATTTACAATTTATGACGGCGAAGTCTCATTGTTCACTGTTGGCCAGGTTGACCATCATCATCATCATCATCATCATCATCATCATCATCATCATCATCATTTGGCTCTACAACTCTATGTGAGTCTTGGCCGCGTTTACTATTTCCCTCCATTGTTGTCGGTCCTGACCAGCTATTTCCCATTGTTTTACTCCCATTTTGCGTAGGTCACTGGCTACTGCGTCTTTCCATCTCTTTCTTGGTTGACCAACTGACCTTTTTGCCATCGGGCCTTTCCCAGAATGTGGCGTTCGGAAGTCTTTCGTCACTCGATCTTAGCACGTGACCCGCCCATCGTATTCGGTTTGCTTTAATGTAGCGTACTATCTTTTCATCTCCATATATTGTCTGGAGTTCATCATTGTGTCTTCTTCTCCATTCTCCTGTAGTCTCTTCTCTGCAAGGCCCATAGATAGTCCGCAGTATCTTTCTTTCTAGTACCAGTAATTTTGTCGTTTCCCTCTGGTTCAGAGTCCATGTTTCGCTTCCATACGTTATTGTGGGACGTTATTTTTGCTGGTATTGAGAGTATTTTTAATTTAACAAGGGTCATTAATGATTAATGAGTAATATGCCCTGTTTCCTGCAATGATCCTGGCTGCCACGACTTTTCATATTTATTTTCAGATGTTATGATCGCTCCCAGGTACTTGAATTCTTTGAGGACTTCAAAGTTGTATTCATTAATTGTTACGTTTTGTCTAACCCTTGGTCTTGGGTTCTTCGTAACCACCATGTAATTGGTCTTGTCCTCGTTGACCTTAAGACCAAATTCCTTGGCTCCGTTCTCGAATAGGGTGAAAACTTCTTTTGCATCTTCGGTGGATTTTGTAGTTGTGTCCACGTCATCCGCAAAGGCCAATAGTATTTTTGATCCTTGGGCGGCAAATCCGTTTGTCAGTTGTGGCTGAGCTTTTCTTACTGTATGTTCCAGTGGGAAGTTAAACATCAGGGGGGCGAGAGGATCTCCTTATCTAAGCCCGGCGTCAATGAGGAATTCCTCCGACGTGGTGCTGCCAATTCTGATTCGTTCGTTGACCATTGACACCTAATAAACTATGTAAGAGGCATCAAAACATTTCAATATTATTGTTGATATAACGAGATCCGCTTATAACGAGATAATTAGTCCACCATTTCAGTTCTCGTTATAGAGGGAGTCTACTGTAGTTTAAACCACCTAAAAAACCTAGTTTGAGCCCTATTGTGAGAAATTATTTATACATACTAGACCAAGTTTTTAAATGGAAATGTCATGGGTACCACAAAAAATTTAAGACGCGATTTAAGTTTTTTCCTATTGATATTCACAAGTTTTTAATCCCACTATCCAATTGCTCAATAATGTTTTTCTTTTTCATTTCGATCGAATCACAAAAACTGTTGGCCTTGTTTGTAGATTCTAGATGCCAACTACTCTTTTCATGTGATCGGGAATCTTCGTAAAAATGTTTGTAGTCTTGATGAGCTTTTATTATAAAATAACCAAATGCGCCTCTCTTTAAAACCGGTTTGAAAAGAATACAATGCTTGCATTGCTTGCAAAGCCCTGCCTTCAACTTTGGCGAGTAGACTAACCATGAGTATGTGTCGAACCAAGTTTTTACTTTAAAATCTTAAAAAGCTGAGCCCCCTTTATTTTTGCAGATTTAGAATCCTTTTGAAAAATAAGTCACATATATTTCAAACATTTTTAGAATCATTGATAGATGGCGCAAATAAATCGCATTTTTCGATTATAGCGCCATCCCGCCATCCGTCAACAATTCTAAAAAAGTTTAGAATAAATGTTACTTCTTCTTGAGGAGGAAACTCAATCTGCAATAAAAAACGGGGGTTCCTATTTAATATTTTAAAGTTAACTCATACCCCATCTCCAGAGTTTGGAATGAAAAATCGTGTTTGGTGTCATTCTATAGATTTTTGAAAAATATTAAACACGTGTTTCTTAGTTTTTCATTTGGAAGTATATTTCTCGAGATATTAGACCGTTTCTATAATTTTGCAATGGTATCACGATGTATCGTTTTTTCCGATTATAGCGCTATCTATCCACAATTCGCAAAATGGCTCGAATAAAATTTGCTTATTTTTACAAGGAAATCCAAATCTGCAACAAAAATTAGGGGTTCCATTTAAGATTTTAAAGTTACCCCCGCTCCACACCCAAGGGATGGAATGGGGGAATTGTTTAGTGTCATTGCATAGATTTTTGAGAAATATTTAACACATACTTTTCAGTTTTTGGATCCGATGTTCATTTTGCGAATTATTCGACGTTTGCGCTACTTTTGGGACACCCTGTATATAACACTCATTCATCATCCAAGATCACCTGTTTTTCATTTAAATAAAATTGTTCTGTTCATCATAATGTAACTTTAAAAATAATCTACTTACTAAAAAACACTTTTACAAACTAAAATTTGACTATGTTCAATAAATTTTAAAAATTATTTTTCAATATGAATTTATTTTAAAATATAAAATATAATTACTTAAATACCTATGGTGCTTATGAAGATGGTTCTATTCGGTGTACACAAAACTTAATATAATCACTTCACAGATTTTACAATTTATAGTGCGAGTTCTCAAAGACAAATGGCTCATAGTGATTATCGGTCAGTGATCGGATTTCTTGCTGATATGATTTTCTTTGCAGTATTATAAATGATTCATTTAATTTGTAATTTTGGGTGTCGATTACAGTATATGTTACATATGTTCCCACGTTTCTAATCTCTTTCAATGTTTTCGTTAATAGCATACCGTGACTGTGCGAAATGTGTATTATGCACATTCCATATAGACCGCTGTCGCACACACAGATTTTCTGTTAAACTATTAATTACCCAATATGTGAATTTTTTTTATTAATAAATATGTTGTTTCCAATTTATCTCTCAAAATTATCCAATAATTTTTTGAGAAAAATACGTTTATGTAATATAAATTTAATTTTTGTTCTTTCCTGAAAAGCTAGGGGGGCCATGGCCCCCCCCCTTCCCGTGTGTATGGGCGCCTATGCGGGGACGTATGCCGTCTATTGTTCAACCCACGTCCTGTCGTAAGATAAATTACGCTTTATTGTTCATATTTTCTCAGAAGCTAAATCTCATCTGGATCCTGTAGACAGGTCGGTAGGCAGCAGGCGTCTAAGTCTTCGCACTTCGTTGTCATCGCACTCAACACATTTAGACGGTTGGCATTATGGCGTGTTTACATGTATCCAGTAACTGGCGCCAGTCGCACTGGAACGACAGTGCTGGCATGGCAGTGGCAACATGTAAACGCTTTTTTGTTCCAGTCCAGCACTGTCCGCCAGCGATGTCTCGAATAGAAGGCTGGTCTATTTTTCATGCCAGTGACTCTCGTCCGCGTCCCCTCTAACCCTGTGCCAGTGGTTGTAGACACGTGTAAACACAGCGTTCCAGTCGCTGGCGCTGTCGTACCTGTGGTTTCAGTGGCAGTATTAGGATTTTTAATAAGAGTGCCAGTGAGATTGGCGCCAGTTACTGGATACGTGTAAACGAACCTATCTAGCGCTGTCTTAGTCAAGCACCCTCATTCCATTGAGACTGGCGCCAGTTACTGGATACGTGTAAACGCTACTTTACTCTTTCACTGTAACGAACACTGAAGTAGTAGATGACTTCCTTGATGGATCCCAGCTAGACGTCGTGTAGAATGACCCTATTGGGGGATGTGGAATGGTGCATTAACGATGCCTCACAACACTTTATTTTGAAATCTTTGAACGATATCAATGTTCGAGTTATTGGCGGTTCCCCAAAGTTATATATAGTAGTTCCACACAGGTTCGAGAATGGCCTTATACAACAGTAATTAAGTTTTGCGTCCAATGAGCCAATACATTTTGCTAATTTTAAGACCTAGCTGTTTTCTTTTGGAGAATATATAAATATGCTTCTTCTACGTCAGCCGTCGCGCGTCGTCCAAATGCATGCCACGATATTTAGCATCATCAAATTATGGAAGTCGGCAGTTCTAGAGTTTTACGGGTGGACAAATACCATTTTGTCAATATTTTGGTTTTTGGATTTGGTTACAACCAAATAAAAGCAAGTCCTCCAGACTTGTCCCCTAGTTGACTTTTCTTTGGAAGTGTCTGCTCTCGGTGTTGTGAGATTTTATGATTTCATACTAATATTTGAGATTTCTCCCAAATGGCTAAAAAATCATATTCCCAGTTTATTTCCAATATAACATGTTAGGAAAAATTGTAAGAAAGAGAAACAAACGAGGAAAAGTTTTAGAAGAGATAATACTACAAAAAACTCACCTTTCATTGGCCCAGAAAAACTATCTAGTGTGACCTTGGAACCAATGTGTGTGATAAGACTTTTAACAAATATATGGCCTTGCTTCAAATAGACAAGTAGACTTACAATTTAAATGCAGAATGTGATATTTTTATCTTGACAAACAATACGTTTTATCATTTGCTATTCTATAATAGAGTTGAGTGAGTTTTGAGAAATTAACCATCTTATTTTAAAGAAATGTATACAAAGATAAAAAAATATTGATTAATATGTGCCAAAAATTGTGAGCAAAGATTGCTTCATCTTCTGAACTTCGAGGCTTTATAACTCATGGATAACACAAAGTTAGTTACACTGAAAAGGATTTAGCTCTTAGATGTGTGTTAGTCAAATTATTATTTAAAACTAATTATTAACTCTCCTGATCATATAACAGTATTAACTGCTTCTTCGCAGAAGTATTATATTATTATTAAATAATCTCGAGTGTATCTATTTATATTTCAGTTGCTTGCTTGGCCTTTGATATGATTGCCTGAGTCCAACTATTTCTCCATTACTTATTCTAATAATAAAATTCTCTTGTATAATAACTTCATGACCATTTCAGAAATTTTATTACTAATAATTCGGTAACAAGTCTCATAAAATGATATGTTTTCTTAAATTTTCATTATTTTTATATAGAATTATGGAAAAGTTTTACAGTTCTACTGCAATATAAAACATATATATTACATATATAATAATATTATATTCTCATACAAATTTTATGTTTTCTTGAAGTTTGCAAACATATGTGATATTTTAACACATGCATAGTAAAACTGAAGTTAAACTCTCTATATTCATTAAATTTTTTATTTGTATTAAGTGACAAATCGTGAATTTCTTTCACAGGTTATAACTTAATTTAATTTTATTGATACCGCAAATGTATAAATAGAAGTATAAGAATCCAAAGTAGCTACACTCCTGGTTAAAAAATGCGGACACTTGCATTTTATATGTTTTTTTAAATTCAGTCAGTGTATAGTGGTTTTAATGGGGAGGAAGTAAACATTAAAAATAAATAGTTTTCATTTATAACAATAAAATCGGTTCTTTTAATGTTTTTAAATGATCGTGTCACCATAAAAAAAATTAACATTTGGTAAAAAATGATAGGTCAAGTACCTATTTTGTTTAATAGCAACACATTTTTTGTATTTTTTATTGCATTTAAGATAAGTTTCCCGTTTATTCTGTTAAATTCAGATCACCATTCATTAGTGTATTCAAATCGTGTTAATATGACTCCCAAATAATGCAAAAGTTGTTGCATTACATGAAGGTGGTCGCAGTATACTTTATAGGGGAGAGGCTTTTACCTTGGGCCAGCTTGCATCATGGGCCACCCCATTTTCCTTTTAATTTTTGTGCGAACTCTCTGTGTTTCTTATCTCAAGTTCTTTTACAATCGTCGTCATTCTGTGGTTAGTTGTTGAACGTGATTAGAAAACATTTGCGGTTATCGTAAAAATATAGTTAGTCCTGTCGCCAGGGGGGGTACAACGGCCTCGTTAATTCAGATGGACTTACTCAAGTTTTTTTTATGTATTTTGACCCGTAGAACACGAATTTTTTGGGTAACAGTTGATCCGGATGTCGATAAGATTGTTATATACCAAGAACTTGAGGAATCAAATAACAGCGATTTTTGGCAAAACAAAACAATATTTTGTATTTTGTGGGCCATTTTAAGTAAAAAATATTTCTACAAGTTTTTTCGTAGGATGCACAGTTTTCGAGATAAACGCGGTTGAACTTTAAAAAAATCGAAAAATTGCAATTTTTGAACCCGAATAACTTTTGATTAAAAAGTTTTAAAAAGTTTTAAAAGTTTAAAGTTTAAAGTTTAAGTCAAATTATATCGGTTTTGATTATTTGCATTGGTAAAAATTTATTTTTTTATTGTTTAACAAAGCTATAAACACGTAGGGTTTCCCGTGCTTTTACATGCGTTTTAACGCATGTAACGTAGAAATAGTCTTGATTGCACTAGTACCTATTCTACCTACTCGTTCGATTTTAAATGAGAAATCATAGAAACATCACTCACGCACTAGTTGTTTGTAGCTTTGTTTAACAATAACACAATAAATTTTTAGCAATGCAAATAATCAAAACCGACATAATTTGACTTGAACTTTCAAAGGCGCTAAGCAGAATTGCTATTTTATTTTTTAATCAAAAGTTATTCGGGTTTAAAAATTGCAGTTTTTCGATTTTTTGAAAGTTCAACCGCGTTTATCTCGAAAACTGTGCATCCTACGAAAAAACTTGTAGAAATATTTTTTGCTTAAAATGACCCAAAAAATACAAAATATTGTTTTGTTTTGCCAAAAATCGCTGTTATTTGATTCCTCAAGTTCTTGGTCTATAACAATCTTATCGACATCCGGATCAACTGTTACCCAAAAAATTCGTGTTCTACGGGTCAAAATACATAAAAAAAACTTGGGTAAGTCCATCTGAATTAACGAGGCCGTTGTACCCCCCCTGGCGACAGGACTAAGTGTTTTATTTCATGAAAAGTAACTATTTAGAGCAGGGTTGTCCAACTGGCGGCCCGCGGGCCGCATCCGGCCCGCGAGGCTATTTGTTGTGGCCCACGTAAGATTTTCGAAAAGCATATATTTTCTTTAAATGCTGCCACTGTGAAAAAAGATTTTTTAATTTATATTTTATGGTTTAGCAGTGTTTTTACATCACAAGTACTGTACCGCGTGCCGCTTCGCGGACGTGTAACGAACACAATCGTCCTCCACCACTATGAGAACTGCACTGATTACTGCGCATCACAGTTCACGCAGGCCACACCTCCCACTGCTTACCAACCGTCGCCAGCCGCCATCGTGCCAGTGTGCTACTGACACGTAGGCTAGTCGGCTAATCTATTACGTTGCTAGTGAACAGTGAACTTGATTAATTCTTTGTCTTGATTCCTCTTATACAATAATGAGTGTAAAACCAGTAAAACGGAAAATTGATAGTGAGAACAGAATTTACAAAGAAAGTTGGGAGAGAGATTACTTGATTGCTAACAATAATGGAAAGTTGCAGTGCTTAGTGTGCATGAATGTCGTTTCAGTGCCTAAAGAATATAATGTGAGAAGACATTACACAACAGTGCATGAAAATAAGTATGCTACGTACACAAATGAAAGTCGGCGTGCCCTAGTTGCAGATTTGAAGAAAAAGCTTAAACAGCAAACTGGTATGTTCAGTAAAATATTACACTCTCAAACGCATTCTTTGCATGCATCTTATGCCGTGTCGCTTGAGCTGGCAAAGGCAAAAAAACCTTTCACTGATGCAATTTGATAAAAAAATGTGCTGTTGAAATGGCCAAAGCTTTCGGTGATTCTAAAATGGCGGAGAAATTTGAATCAGTGCCACTTTCACATCAAACCATATAAAGAAGGATTGTTGCTATGGGTGAGCAAGTAGAAAAATATATGCTTAGCCTGGTTAAGAAAAGTTCATATTTCTCACTTTGTTTGGATGAAAGCACTGATCAAACCGATGTTAGTCAGCTGTTAATATTTGTGCGCACTACTTTTGATGATTTTACCAGTAAAGAGGAGTTATTTGATATTTGTCCTCTTTATGGAACAACAAAAGGAAAAGACATCTATGAGGCTGTGAAGAAAACAGTTATCAGAATTAGAGGCTTTGATAAATGTTCAGCCATAGCAACAGACGGGGCCCCATCAATGACAGGTAAAAAAATTGGATTAGTGGGTCTGCTTCGAGAGAATGGTGTCACTTGCCCAATAATTCATTGTATTATACATCAGGGAGCTTTATGTGGAAAATCAGTCAAGGAAGATCAAGTTTTCCAAACCGTGATTAAGATTATAAATATGATTAGAGGTAGAAATCGATCTCTTTAACACAGGCAACTTAAGCAGTTTTTAGTGGAAACAGAGGCTGAGTATAGAGACTTGCTAATGTACAACCATGTAAGGTGGCTGAGTGCAGGAAAGTGCATGGAACGATTTTTTGCCATAAGAAAGGAAATCCCTGCATTCCTCAACAAATACCTTTCATCTGACACAACTGAACTGGAAGAGAATTTTAAGGATCCAGAATTCTTAAGACAGTTAGCTTTTATAACAGATCTGACTAATCATCTTAACATGTTAAACTTGAGTCTTCAAGGAAGAAACCAGACGGTTTCAGATTTGATCGGAATGATAAACGGATTCCGGAATAAGCTGAACGTGTTTAAACGTGCTTTGGAAAAGAACAACCTGACACACTTCAAACGGTGAGGAAAATATTGAGTTTTCATCCTGCATTTCACAAATTGAACAAGTTATTGATGAATTCAATACAAGATTTGAAGAAATTGAAAGTCTCAAAAACAGTGTACTACTTTATAATAACCCTCTTGGAGCAACCATTGATGATCAACCACCCAACTTACAGCTTGAGTTATGTGATCTTCAAGCAGACATGTTCCTAATCACCAGACAAGAAAAGGGACCTGAATTTTTCAAATTACTGTCAAAGGAGAAACTCCCAAACCTGCAAGATTTTGGACTGAAAATGACGTCAATGTTCGGAAGCACATATACATGTGAAAGTGCCTTTTCCTCCATGAAATACATAAAAAACAAAAACAGAAGCAACCTTACCGATTCTTCCTTACGTCATCTTATGAGACTGTCTACAACTGAACTGGAGGTGGACATTTCTTCATTGGTGGATGAAGCCGATCGACCACAGTCCTCACACTAATTGGATACATCTTTTTCGTTGCTTTTGCAATGTTTGTCTTGATTATTGAAAAGTGTTATTAATAAATCTTCCGTTTATAAAAAAATGTAGTTGTTGAGCAATAAAAGAAATAATACTCTTTTTTGTTTTAATTATTTTTATACCTCACTTTATTTTGTTATTACTTGTAACAAAATTATTATATGGCCCGCGACAACATCAAAGGTTTTAGTTTTGGCCCTTGAGGCATTGCAAGTTGGACACCCCTGATTTAGAGGATAGATAATTTTCTTTTTTAATTTTGGTTTTAACAGATATCGTAAATTAAATCAAAGGTTGTGTATGCCTATGCTAACAGATAGTTAAACAACAATAGTGAGAAACATAACAAAACCATTTTATTAGGTTAAATTCACATTTGTTTTCTTATCGGCCGAGTCTTGTACCTTGGACCGCTATCAGGGCTTGTACGTTGGGCCGTACAACATTAATGGGAAAAAAGAAGGCACATTTTTATGTTGCACAAGTAACTGCTGTAAGTCCCCATTTAACGGTCCAGTATCTGAAGAGAATTCTGAGCAGCTACAAATTTTCTGACCCAAGTGATCAACAATTTGACATTGGCATTGAAGATGTATTGCTCAAACTTCTACCACCAAGTCAGGTTGAGGTGTCTGAAAGGCAAAAAGGAGTATATGTATTTGATTTAGATTTTGAGAGGTTCAATGTTGAATAACACAATTTTTTGTATATATTTTTAATGGTTTAAGGGTGGTTCAACGTACAAGACTACGTGGTTCAAGGTACAGGACTGGCTTGTACCTTGGATCAAATGAGCTTTAATTAATAAAATTTTAAAAAGTGTGTTTGGTTTTGTTCTATAAAAATGACCTTTTGATATAGTACACTGTACACTATGGTATGTAAACTACAAGTTAGTTCAAAAATTTTTCCTTGACCTTTAGGAACTTAAAAATAATTGAGCTTTAAGAAATTCGGCTCAAAGATTTGAGCTGCAGTTGATAGGAATCAGCGAGACGAAAAAAGTAGGAAATGGAATTGTCGATATTGGAGGGTAGCACATACTATACTATTCCGGAGTTCAGATAGGACAAAGGGCAAAAGAAGGCGTGGGAATAGTTTTAACGAAAGAAATGAATAGAAGAATAACCAAATTCAAACCAGTATCATCAAGAACCATATACATAAAAATAGAGTTAGAAGAAGAAGAATGTCACATAATATAGGTATATGCACCGGTAGAAGGAACAGAGCAGGAAAAAATAGAACTATTCTATGATGAGATACAGAAACTTATTGATGAGGTACAAGAGGAAAGCAAAAACATCATTTTACTAGGAGACTGGAATGCACGAATAGGAAATGATGAAAATATGGCATTAGGCTGCTTGGGAAGGTATGGAGAAGAGACGATAAATAGAAATGGTAGAAGAATGATAAGTTTCTGCCAAATAAATGACTTGTTAATAGGTAATTCTTTCTGGTATCAACTGAGAAACGAAAAATATACATACGTAGCAGAAGAAAGAAATGCGAGAAGCATAATTGACTACATAGTATATCCTCGAGACGCAGAACTAACGATACAAAATATAAAAACAGAGAACGAAGCCGAACTCGGTACCCAACACAGACTAGTGACAGCAGAGATAAACATGAATTTAATGGAAATTATAGCGAGTCCTCAATATACAAGAATAGCAATACATAAGATGAAAAATATGGAAATGAGAAAGTGATACCAAAGAGAGACAGATACAATACTGGAACAGTATGAAAACAATGAGGAAATATGGAATATGGAAGAGAGATGGAAAAAATTGAGAGACACGTTATGGAACACTGCAAAACAAGTATGTGGAATAAGAAAGATAGTAAGAAAGAAATGTGGAAGCGATACATAAACACAAATGAAGAGCAAGACAGAGACGAATACAGAAGACAGAGAAATATAGTGAAAGAACTAGTAAAAGATGCGAAGAAGAAAAGCTGGAAGGAATTCGGTGAAGAATTGAACGAAGGTTTTGGGAATAACAATAAACAGTTTTGGAATAAAATAAGAAGCATGAAAGGGACAAAAAGGAAACAAATAAGAGGAATTAGAAATGAGCGAAATTAATTGAAAACAAACATACAGGACATACTAACCGTATGGAATAAGCACTATAAAGCAAAATTCGAAGCAGGTAACCAACAAAATGAGGAGAGAGGACAGCAGGCAAGAGAAGTGGATAGAGACAATCGAGTAGAGGAAATTCATATCAAAGATATTGAAGAAGGATTGGCAAGAATAAAGATTGGAAAAGCGGGAAGTGCCGATGACATAGATCCGGAGATGATGAAGTACGTGGGAGAACGACGCAAGCTTTGGCTGATGGAAATAATGAGGGAAGCATGAAGAATAAAAAAGATACCGGAAGACTGGGAAGAAAATTTATTTATACCAATACACAAGAAAGGAGATGAAGCGAATTGTGATAACTATAGGGCTATATGCTTATCATGAGTGGCATATAAAGTCTACACCGGGATAATAGAAAGGAAGCTCAGGAAAGAACTGGAAGGAAAACTAGAAGAAGAACAAGCGGCTTTTAGGAAGGAAAGAGGAACAACAGATAGTATACACATACTGAGAAATATAACTGAAAGGAAAAACGAAATAGGACAAGACTTATATATTACGTTTATATATATTAAAGCTGCTTTTGATTCTATAAATAGAGAAGTAATATGGTCAGTAATGGAAGATCTACAAATCCCGCAAAAGATAGTAAGCGTGGTAAAAAGTACGTATAGAAACGTACTTGCTAAAATACAAATAAATGGAAACAGATCGCCAATAATAAACCTAAGGAGAGGAATAAAACAAGGGGACAGTCTCAGCCCAGTTTTGTTTATATTAGTAATGGATATAGTAATGAAGAGCGCTAAAAGAAGGTCAAGGTAATTACAGTCAATAATAGGGTACAGGAATTTAGTACCAGATAGAATGGAGGGATTACTATATGCAGATGACTTAGTAATAATAGCAGACAATAAAGAGAAAATGCAAAAATGAATCAATATATGGGTGGAGGAAACAGAAAATTTGAAAATGGAGGTAAATGTAAAGAAAACGAAGACCATGATAGTAATCCAAAAGAAAAGGGAAGAAATAAACTAAACGATATTTATGTGCAAAAATGAAATAATAGAAACAGTCTCGACGTTTGAATACCTTGAAGTAATAATATCAGAGAATGGAAAGATAGATCAAGAAATCTCATACAGAGCGAAAAAAGCAAATAAGATCTACTATGCACTAAATAAAACAATATTTGGAAAGGAAGAAATAGATAAAGAAATAAAACTGAAGGTATACAACGCAATCTCTCTGTCAACTTTAATATATGCAAGTGAGATATGGGTAAACAATGCAAAAATAGACAGTACAATAAACGCAGCGGAGATGAAGCAGCTAAGAAAAATAGCAGGAAAAACGAAATTGGACAGAATAAGAAATGAAGATATTAGACAAATACTGAAACAGGAATCGATAATAACCAAGATACAAAAAAGAAAATTAAAATGGTATGGACACATTAACAGAATGGACCTGGGAAGACTACCAAAGCAGGTGATGGAATCGAAAAGATATGGAAAAAGAAGGAAAGGGAGGCCAAGGAAGAGATGGATCGATCAGATTATAGAAATTGGTCAGGAAAAAGGAAAAACACATCAACAAATAAAAGAGTTAGCAAAGGACCGCAAGAAATGGAAGGGATGGATAGAAGATGAATAAAACCTCCGACGCCCCTGAGGGGCATAAGGAGTTTCGAGAAAGAAGAAGAAGAAAACTCGGTTCAAGGTACAAGCCTCTCCCCTACCTATTATTACAAATCATGTGCATATTGCCTAAAGTACCGTCCATGATGCTCCTGCAAAGTATCGTCAGGCTGGAGAATACACTAAAAGACCAGCATCAGGAAAGGTACAGAGATCAGCGTCATTAATGTTTTTTAAAAGATTTCCACATTAGTGAACTTCTTTTTAATGTCAAATTAATGTTCTCGCATGTCGTTTGTTAGAAGTTCGAGGTACTTATACATCCACACGAACTTTAAAGAAGAGTCCTACATGAAAGTTGTTTACGGTTTCATAAACCAGTAGCATCCCCCAAATTAATAGCAGTTCATCGAGCTAACAGGATAAGATTTACTCATTATAATGAGTAGGATAATGCTCATAGAGACTGGACTGTTCAGCAATGGAGGGTTGTTGGCGAATTCCCATTTTACTTACGATTTCCAGACAAACGTTCACAAGTATGGAGAAGACACGGGGAACGATTTGCACCTTGCTGTATTTTATCCAAAACGCCGATTGATGACGAAGACGTTATCGTATGGGCGAATATTTCATTCAACGGACGCATCGAATAAATTTTCATCGAACATGGAACTCTAACATAGGTACATACGTCAGTGTCTGGAGGACAATGTTATCCCCTACGTCCTTCTCGTCGGAGATATTTTCTTATTTATCCAGGATAATGTGCGCCCACATACTGCCTAATCATCATGGACTATCTAAATGTTGTTCGGAATTCCCGTTTTGGATTGGCGCGCTTATAGTCCTTACATGAATTTATTATGGGAATAACATTCTAACCTCGGAAACCTTTTTTGGATGGTGCTATAAAGGTCACCAATGAAAACACTGCTAACGGCAGCCAGATGGTTGGTAGAGAGCGAGTCGTGGGTTCGAAACTAGCTTTTGTACGGGGTATGGGACCACTGAAGCAATAAGTAAAGAAAAGACAAACTAAGGTATATTAGAGAAGAGAGAGAAACTGGTAACAGATAAGTAGGTAAAATTACCATAGATAAGAAAATATAGATAAAGGGCGCCACTAAACTTTTTGGGATTACAATGGGAAAAGTAAGAAACCCAAGAAACGGAAACAGGTAAGGAAAGATAAGTAGGCTCTGAGATCAAATACAAGAAAGGATATGAACAGTTAATTAGTAATGTTGTTAACACATTAAATAAAGGAATAATAAATATATTCGTCAAAATTCTTCTACCTACTTACCAAAATAACTTATTCTGCGTGACCTTTCTCCTGGTCGAAGATAATATAGTGATAGGTTATGTTACTTAGCAATTATTTAGGGGTAATCTCTTATCAGGAAACTTATTCTTCTCTCTTCTTCTTCATCTAGCCATTCACGTCCATATCTGAACATAAGCCTCTTCAAGTCTTCCTTCCATTGTTTTTTGTTGTACGCTCCTTGTAACCAATTTTTCCCGGCAGTTCGTTTCAGATCAACTGTCCATCTCAAAGGAGGTTTGCCTCTGGGTCTTTTGTATTGGTATGGTCTCCAGGCTAGAATTGTTCTGTGGCATTTGTTTAAATCGCTCCTAGCTACATGTCCAGCGTATTCCCATTTCAATTTTAATGATTTTTGTACCACATCGGTGACATTGGTTTTCTGTCTTATCCATGTGTTTGTTATCCTGTCCTTAAGTGATATGCCAAGCATTGCTCTTTCCATCGCGTGTTGAGTGACTCTGAGTATGTTCATACTCTTTTTTGTGATTGTCCATGTTTGTGTCCCATATGGTAATATCGGAATAATGCATTCATCAAAAAATTTCGATCTAGGATGTAGTTGAATTTACTGATTTCTGAGTATATAGTTCAGTTTGCCAAATGCTGCCTATGCTAACTTTCTTCTTTTTTTTATTTCTTCCGTTTGAATTTCCCTATTTAGTATTATTTTTTGTCCTAAGCATATATTATATTCAACTTTTTCTATAACTTTGTCGTTTATTATTGTCACGGTTTCTTCGGAGTGCATGACTTTTGTTTTGTTTAAATTCATTTTAATTCCTATTTTAGAAGATTTTGTGTGTAGTTTTGAAAGCATGGTTTGCAGTTCTTGTAGGTCAGTAGCTATCAGGATTATGTCATCCGTAAATCGTAGATTACTGAGGTAGCGACCATTGATGTTTATTCTCTTATATTTCCAATTTAGATTTTTAAACACGTCCTCCAAAACTAAGGTGAACAGTTTTGGTGATAGAGTGTCTCCCTGTTTGACTCCCCTGTTTAATGGTACAGGGTTCGTGTATTCATTTTCATTTAGGTAGTATGTAGCTGTAGCTTGGTTCATAGTTTCTTTTATTAAGTTAATATATCTGCTGTATATTCTACAATTTTGCATTGCGTTTATTACGGCCGTGTGTTCTATAGTGTCGAAAGCTTTTTGTAGTCTACAAATGCTATACACATAAGAAACTTGTATTCGTTACATTTTATGGTTAATTTTTATACATGTAGAAACCAACAATAAATATGATAAAAGAAATACATATATCATATGGTAAAATCATGCACAATTAAACGCGCAGTAAAGAGAGGCTGGTCATTAAAATTAAAAAAAAAATTCAATAAATCATAAAAATACTCTCTTTGCTGTTTAGGGCTTATCTCGAGATAACTGATATTGTGAATTCAACGACGGATAGAAAATTTAAAGAACAAATAAAACAAAATTAAATTCAAAGCATACAAATTGGTTACCAAAAGTTTATCGTTCAGAAACCAAAACCGCACTTGGTTTCACAAATAAGCCAATCGCACAGCTTTTAATTAAATAGTGAATGTTTGTAGTAAATGTTTGATAATGAAAAGTTCTTATTTAATGGTTGAAAAGTTCTATTAATGAAATAGCTGTTCCTTTAGTGGAACCGGTAAATGGATGGTTACCTTAACCACAGGTGATAAAGTTTTGTCGTAGATAGCCCGTAGATTAGCTCTACTTTTGTAGATAATAATTGGAGGTAGTATTAATTAAGACTTACACTAATTCTGATGATGTTGCCTCTTAAATTGCACTGCATCTAACTGTACTTTAACTACTAATCAAGCACTGAAGTTACTTAAATTGTAAATTGGACCTAATCGGATGTTAGATCCAAATATAGAAACAGAGCAGCGAATACACACTCAGATAAGATAATAGAGTGAATCCTCACTGTCAAGATATATCGCAGATAAGATATTAGATACGAGACACACATGTCTATACTCTAAGACACTCAGCTAGTCCTTAGTCTTAGAAAGTCCTTTCGTCTTACCAATCTTTTCGACTCTTTTTCTCTATTTCCCCTCTCCAAAAAATTAAAATTTTGATTTCTCAACAACCAGGCTCTTTCTCGTTAAGCTGAGTCTTTTAAAGATATGAAAATTTGTGTGGAAAGGAGGACCGAAATAAAAAGGCGATGGATTAAGTTTCCATCATATTGTTTATATCTTTGCCATACGTGCAGGTTAACTTTGAGCGGTTGTATCTCAGGAACCACTCATCGCAATTTAACGTTTTTCTCTTAAAAACAGCGTCGTGCCGCGTTTTTTCGAATACCGTTCTCATAAGTTAATTTAATTTAATAGTTGCCGAGATATTTTCTTCGTTTTTAAGCCAAAAAATTGTTGATATTTTTAAAATATTCTTGAGACCGCTTAAATAGTCAAACTTTAATTCTGTAAAGTATATTAGATAGGTATAGTGCTTTTTTATACAAAAATTATAGTTAATTTTCTGTATCATAATTATTGTGGTTATTATACCGACCGTAAATTGTTAATTAACAATTAAATTGTTGCAATACTGTTCATTCAATTTATATCAGCTTCTAGAAGTATAGTCTATACCAAAAGAGCTCTTCTGTCACGAGGTTATTTAACTATTGATAAATAATTACTTACCTAAAATTTTAGTTGAAAATTAAAGATTCTGTTGGAAAACCTCGCATTTTCCGAGGAAAATTTTTGTCGAAGTCAATTGGAAAAAACCGATCTCTATGCAGAATTTAATTGCGATGTATTTTTTTTTTGGTTTTTTTTGGTGAAAAGTTAAAATCTGTGGAATTATAGAGCAATTATTGAAAAAAAAACAGGATTTGGGGCGCCATTTTGTTTACAAAAAAGTAGCACACTATCTGCGGACTTTGCATACCTATATTTTCAATATAGAATCATAAGATTCGATTCCAGCAATAAAATTGCTGGTAAATAACTTTTCCATTTATTTTGCTAATTAGCCCAGAGTATAACTTGTATCACTTTAGCATTCAAACACATGAAAATATATAATAAATTTCTCAAACTAGATTCTGCAAGTAACATTTTAAATGATTCTATGAAAACATTATACAATTAGAGAAACGAGATTTAGCATGAGCTAAACAAGTAAAGAAAATTTGCATATTTGACCAAACTAACGGCTCCTGCTGTCTTAAGTTACATCCTGCATCGCTTCTTAACATTTTGCTTTCCTGAATTATCTCACAGAAGTTCGTTTGGAGTTTCAGCTACATCTTGACGTCGAATGACTATACAAATAATTTTTAACTCTGAATGACTCTTATACTGATCAACTATAACTTTTAGGTTTAATGCTAAACATTCTAAATAAATGTTCTACAGCAAATTATTATTTTCATTGTTTGTTACATATACAGTGAGGACGTTTAGGTTGGAATAAATTCATTTTCTCGAAAATATGCGATTTTGGAGAGAAATCCCGAAACACATCGATTTCTATTTTTAAATTATTATTTTTTGGCGTATATATCATACTATCTTCGTCCCACCTTGACTTTACAGTTTAGGGAACATAGGCAATACAGTCCTTATGGGAGTTTTTTGCGCGGTGATGCCGATTTTATCAAAACTAATTTGTATTCGAACATTAAAGATATTAAATTAAAAGTGTTTTAGAAAGGTAATCTACAATTTTAGGATTCATATGCGTAATAACTATAGTATATCAAATAAACTTAAATGCATATGAATCCTAAAATTGTAGGTTGTCTTTCTAAAACAGTTTCAATTTAATCTCTCTAATGTTCGATTACAAAAATATTTTTGATAAAATCGGCATCACTGTGCTAAAAAGTCTCATTAGGACTGCATTGCCTATGTTCCCTGTACTGTAAAGTCAAGGAGGGACGGGCTATAGTGTCGTCATCCATCTGGGCGTGATGACCTATTCGATGATTTTTTAAAATGAGAGTAGGGATCGTGTGATAGCTCCTTTGAAAGATTATTTATTTCTCGATTTAATAATGTTAACGTTAACATAATTCTTTACACAAAGGGTCCAAAATTTTTTTTAATTAAATCAATCGAAACACAAATAAGAATGTATGTAATTCATTTAGTTCAAAATACATGTTAGTGCTACCAGAAAACATAAAAAAAATTATTTGACACATAAATATTGTTTTTCGCTTAAAGCTGCTCCCACTTACCTGTCTCTGAGCAGTTTGGACATTGAATTTAAGCGAAAAGCAATGTTTATTTGTGAAATAAACCTGTAACTTTGTAAATGTGCCTAATATATTGTCTCTTAATACAGGGGAGTTCATTAAGGGGGGTCAAAAAAAAATCTATCCTTAGAAAAATTCGAAATAGTCAGATTAAGATAAGATAGGTACATGCAAAACAGTGCATATTTCAAAAATCTGATTTGAGCGGGGCGTAAGGAAATGGGCGAGTCATAAAGTTTCACAAAAAAGCGAATATTTCGGGAAATGAACGTCAGATCGAAAAACTAAAAAATACCTGTTCAATATTTTCAAAAATCTATCGAATGATACCAAACATGACCCCATACGGAGAGGGGTGGGGGATAATTTTAAATACGAACCCCGCGATATTTCGCGAAAAAAACATCAGTTGAAAAAACTGAAAAACACACGCATTCAATATTTTTAAAAAATCTATTGAGTGACACCAAACACGATCCCTCACGGAGGTGGGGGGGTGTGGTGGGGGGTTACCTTTAAATCTTAAATAGTAGCGCCCATTTTTTATTGCAAATTTGGAATCCTTACGTAAAAATACGTAACTTTTCTTCGATACATTTTTTCTAATTATGGATACATGGCGCTATAATCGGCAAAAACGATTGTTGGAAATGGAAAATTAAATTAAAAATGGAAAATACCTCACTTTGTGGAAAACTTAACTTTTTTTGGTTTTAGGACCTACTCTTCACAACCCAATAGGTCCCCATAACGCTGGAGTAACTGCAAATTTAACATACTTTCCTCCCCTACTATAAGTTAATAATATGCGGGGTAACACTTATTCCAGCTCACTGTATAAATAACTAAAATATTATTGTTTTTTTTTGATATTTCAAAAATTGGCGCATCCACCAGAGATTATTGGTTCTTCCACCAATTTTGTTAATTTGCGATATCAACAATCAACATAATATGGGCCATTCCACGAACATACGCCTGTTTTGGATTACTTCGACAACGAATATTTTACTGTGCAACATAAGATGTACGAAAGTAAATGGCGCATATAATTATTCCAATAAACAACAATGTAATTTGCAATTTACTTTCGTTTTTCTTATTTTGCCCAGTAAAATATATTCGTTGTCGAAGTAATCCAAAACAAGCGTATGTTCGTGGAATAGGGTTTAATTCAATAAATCCGTACTTGAAAGTTTATTGATATGATTTGGAATATTATGGTAGAGAAGCCAAGCAAGAATTATGCGCGTTACTCGAGCGCGTCAGAAAATCACATTATGGACTCTGTAGGTACATCCTTATACCCTGTAAATGTACCAACCATTATATGGACGCTTAATACATGGGCGTGCGTTGGGGCAGTCCGTAAAAAATCTATCCTTAGGAAAAATCGAAAACGTCAGATTAAGACAAGGTAAGTTGGGTACATGAAGAACAGTGTATATTTCAAAAATCTGACGATTTAAGCGGCGCGTAAGGAAATGAGTGAGTCACAAAGTTTTACAAAAAAGCGAATATTTCGCGAATGAACATCAGATTGAAAAACTGAAGAAAAGAAATATTTAAATATTTTTCAAAAATATATCAATAACACCAAATACGACTTCCACGGAGCTGGGGTGGTGGTTACTTGAAAATCGTACATAGGACCACATAGAACCCCATTTTTAATTGTAGATTTGGATTCCTTACGTAAAAATAGTAACTTTAATTCGAGACATTTTTTAGAATCATGGATAGATGGCGAATATTCGGAAAAAACGATTTTTAGAAATGGAAAATTAAATTTAAAAATGGAAAATCCTCACTAAATTGTAAAACTGATTTTTTTTTGGTTTTAGGACCTAATCTGCACAACCCAATAGGTCCCCATAACGTTTAGAAACTGCAAATTTAGCATGCAAGGCTACCCTAGCTGTTGCGTTAATTTACAAAAAGTGGGCAATCAATTAAAAAATGTTTTTTCTACGGCCGTGCTAAAAGAGCCACTTTCAAGCACTTTCCCGCACAGCGGGCGTGTAAGTAAATTTTCCCGCACGGAGTGCGGGAAAGTAAAATACCTTGTAATATGGCATTATAAAATATTATAATAAATCCAATAAACAAATATTTAGATATTATTGACTAATTTATTTCAAACTTATCTTGTTGTGTTTTAATGAAATTTGCGCGATTATTTCATTCATAGGAGATTCTGACCAATAGAAAGATACAAAAATAAAAATTAAAGTGATAATTTTTGATAATATCCCGTCGTCAAGTATATTACGTTAGATGCCCTTAGTTGTTACGAAAAAATACATTCAGTGACCTTAATGACAATTAATGTTTTAAAAATTATAAAAGTGATGACTTTCAACCGTCAAATATTTATAACAACTGTGTGTTTAATTGTACTAATTTGTACTTACATAAATAAATTACAATAAAATTTTGGTTTTGAACAGTTTTATTCATGAAATAGTCGCAACAAATTGCACTCGATCTCTAAAATCATTATCGAATTTTTGCCCTCGTTACACTTTGACATAATTTCACTCCCCTTCGGGTCGTGAAATTAAAACTGTCAAAGTGTCACTCGGGAAAAATTCGATAATTTTAGAGCTCCTGTGCAATTACTACTGATTATTTCATTCATAGGAGATTTTGACCAATAGAAAGCTACAGAAATCTAAATTAAATTGATAATTTTTGATAATTTCCCGTCGTCAAGTATATTACGTCAGATGCCCTTCGTTGCTACGAAAAAATATGTTTAGTGACATTAATGACAATTAATATTTTAAAAATTATAAAAGTGAAGACTTCCAACCGTCAATATTTATAACAACTGTGTGTTTAGTTGTACTAATTTGTACTTACATAAATAAATTACAATAAAATTTTGGTTTTGAACAGTTTTATTCATGAAATAATCGCAACAAATTGCACTTGATCTCTAAAATTAATATAGAATTTTAGAGCTCTTGTGCAATTACTACTGATAATTCAATGAAATAAAATTATTTTGACATAATATTTAAAAGTCAGATCAGTAGAAAATTAGAATGGTTTTGAATCGTCGTCATGGAAACCAATATCGTCGTCGTGGTAACCCATTTTATTGAAAGTTTGGTTTTGATAACCTTGCCAAAGAATTAATTTGTGTATTTTCACTTCTAAATAAAAATTGATATAACTCTATTTTTGTGGCTTTTTTCCAAAAGTACGGCCCTAGAAAAAATATAGTTCTTAACTCAAGCGGAAAGTGTCTTCCTTGCACTCGACTGCTTGCTCGAACTCCGCTTTCGCGTCGTTCGGGTCAACGATAGTCTCGTGCGTGAAAGTATCACTTTCCGCACTAGTTAGGAAAATAACTATTACACTGTTTGCTTCGCCACCAATTTAGGGGAGGCAATGAAGCATTAAAAAAACACTAAACCTACCAATTTTCCTCAGCAAGATAAATGGCCATGCATCTTTCTGCATTCGATTCGGGATATAGTCAGAAAAGTTTTTAAACAAAATTTATGGTAGTAAAATGAAAATTGCATTTTTTACATAAAGGAAAATGGATTTCCACATAGTGCATAGAAAATGAAACATTTTGAACTCAATTTAGAGGTCTATGAACATAAATGTGGTAACGACGATGCTCCCCGAGCTACTTGGCCGACAAAGTGGGCCTCGTCTCGAGTTTTATGATAATTTTATCCTAAATCAGTCGACAGACACTACCTACTCGGGGATTTTTGAGGTTTCTGAATACGAATATGATAGCAACCAAGGTCTTAGAGCTACTTGGTTCTCAGGGTGGATATTGTTTCCTGATGTATCATGTTAATTCCATTCTAAATCAGGCAATGATTACTCGCGGTTTTTGAGATCGCTGAACACGAACATGATAACGACGATGGTGATAGAGCTAGTTGTTCCTTAGAGCGGACTTCGTTCCTGAAGTTTTCTCTTAATTTTATTCTGAAGCAGTCGACAGTTATTACTCGGTGATTGTCGAGGTCGCTGAATACGAATATAACATATATAGTGGATTTCTACAGCTGTAATGGATTTCTACGGATCGTAACACATATCTTCATCTAATTGCCTCGAATATATTGCCTCTTGAATATGGTCCCTCCAGCTTCTCCATGGTAGTCATTCTCTCCTGTGGGAGAGAGAGCCACTCTAATATTTTTCTCGGCCAGCGAGTCTCATTCATTCTTTTAACGTGACCGAACAATGTCAGCTGTCTCCTTTCAATATCGTCTATTATAGTTTCTTCCACCTTCATAATATGTTCTCTAATTGTTTCATTTCTTACATGTTCTAATCTTGAGACCTGACAACTTCTCCTCAAAAAGTCCATTTCTGTACTAAGTAGCTTCTTTTTATTTCTTGTAATTATGTCCCAAACTTCTGCACCGTAGATTGTAGCGCTCGTCATTATACTTTCATATATTCTTCTCTTTGTTTCCTTCATGATATCTTTGTCCGATAAAATTGAATTGAGGGATCTAGTGATGCTTCTACTTTTATTGATTCTGTGTTGTATTTCATCTTTACTAGTTCCTCGTCTGTCAAATATAGCTCCCAAATATTTGCATTGTTTCACACCAACAATATGTCCTTGTTCCAATGGTAGGTGTTCATTGTCTTCGTTTTCCAGTATGAAGTATTCTGACTTGTCCATATATATTACTAATCCTGCCTGTTGGTAATGTTAAGTCATCTTGATCTTGGGCTATAACAACTTGGTCGTCCACAAAGTATAATGCAAATAGGGAGTCATCTCCTACTTTCAGTTCCATCGGTTTTACTGCTTTTGTCCACCTCTGTAAGGATTGGTCAAGATATATTTTAAAGAGAGTGAGAGATAGACAACATCCTTTTTGGAGGCCTTTTGAAGTATTAAATTCCTCAGCGAAATTTGTGCCGTTTTTGATTCAGGTGTTAATGGTCTCATGTAACATTTTAGTTGCTTGTATGAGTTTTCCCTCGATACCGACGTGTTTCGACTTCCATAGTTCTATTATGGGGACACTATTATAGGCTTTTTCTAGATCAATAAGAGCGATGTGGGTTTCCTGATTTCTTTGTATTCTTTTTTTTTTGTGCTATTTTTAAAGTGAAGAGATTGTCTACCGTTGAACGTCCCGCACGAAAACCAGCTTGTTCTTAAGCTTGCTTTCGTTGAATTTCTCGTTCTATTTCATTTCTTATTATCATAGAGTATAACCTTCCAATGGTGCTGATGACTGCGACTCCCCTGTAGTTTTTGGGTTTATTTTTAGGTTTTTTCTTATGCATGGGAGGAATATGTGATGTTAGCCATTCATCTGGTACTTTTTCTCCATTTAGACATCTTTCGAAAAGTTTTTTAAGCATATCCCATAGTTTGGGTGGTCCATATTTTATTAATTCATGATTAATTCCTCCAGTCCAGGGTGCTTTCCGGGATTTCATAATTTTAATAGCTTCTTCCACTTTGCTTTTATCTAGTTCTATTTCGTTTTCTCTCTGTATATTATTCTCTTTTTCTTGTATTTTTGTTATGTATTTTCTACTAATAATTCCTTAAAATGTTGTTCCCACTCTGCATCAGATATACTCTTAATTGTATGCCCACCTTTTTTTGATATTCTGACATTCTTTACCATCTTCCATGCTTCTTAACTCCTAGTTCCTCCTAATTGTTGATCTATGTATTCACATTTTTTGATCCAGGTTGCGCTTTTCCTTTTAATCACTTCTCTTTTTACTTCCCTATTTAGGTCCCTGTATTGTTGTTGAATCTCAATGTTTTCCTGATTTTGTAGACGTTGTAGGTGAAGTTGATTTTTCTTCTCTATTTTCTTCTCGATATCTTTATCCGGGTTTCTTTCCGTTTTCTAAGTTTCCTAGTGCTTCTTGTGCTGCTTGTTTTATGCATGTTTTATGTGATTATATTCTTCTTCGGTTGTTCTTTGTTCTTGATTTAGTTTCTGTTCAAGTCTGTTACGGTACAGATATTGTGAACTTCCATGTTGTAAGCTGTCAATATTAAATTTTTTATTTCTGGATAATACGAATTCCTTTTGTGTTCTTTTTCTTCGGAGTTATTTTGTTTCAGTATGAATGGAACATAGATTTTACCGATTACTAAGCAGTGGTCTGATCCGAACTCAGCCCCTTTGAAAGCTCTAACATCCTGGATGCTAAATTTTGCATTTTGTCTCGAGATTAGATAGTGAATGTTCAGAGAACGTGTTGTAGATTTTAAGTTCATACTCCTCGCAATTCTTTCTTCTCCATATTTTCCCACCACATAGCTATGGTCTTGTTTGTCTATTCTGGCATTTAAATCTCCTGCTATAATCAATGCGTGCATATTCGGAACCTGTTCTATTTGATCTTTTAATATTTCTTCAAAATTGTTTTTTACTGCTATCTGGGTATCGTCATTGGGAGCATATACGCCTAGAATTGTAATCGTTCTTCCTCTAATTGAGATGGTCAGTTTTATTATTCTCTCGTTTATAGGTTCCCATGATTTTATTTGGTTTTTCCATCGTTTGTTAATCATTATTGATATCCCTGCTTTCGCTCTTTCACTTTTTGATACTCCCGTGTAGCAGTGTATATAATTCTGAAGATCTTCACAGGCGTTTCCCTTCTTCTTTGTTTAGGACTTCTTCTTTGTTTTTGGACCTGATAATCAGATCCAAATTTCTTTTCTCCACATCCATAAGAATCTCTTTTTGTTTATTTCTAATTCCTTGTATATTCCAAAAACCATTATTCAATGTCCATTTTCGTTGCCGTGTGCGTCTTTGATTAAAACAGTCCCGTTTCCGAGACCAATTTCTGGGTGTTTTAGCATTTGTTTATTTTTTTTACGGGTGTAGGATTGCTGGCCCTACGAACTAACCCTCCTCCTTTTTCCGGGCTTGAAACCGACAAGAATGACCGTCAAGCTACTCGATCCACCCAACACTCATTCCAGGTGGAGTTATACGAATATAATAATGGTATAAAATATGATTCTTGAGCTACCTAGCTACCAGAGTGGACCTCAAATCCTGAAGTTTTATGTTATTTTTATTCTAAATTAGTCGAAAGTTATTATTCGGTAAGTTTTAGAGGTCGCTGAACACGAAAATAATAATGACGATGGTCCTTGAGCTACGTAGTACACAGCGTGAGTCTATACACTTACACAGTGCAGTATACTGCGTAAGGATCTGTTGGTTCTCCTAGAAACTTCTCTTACTTATAGGCTGGCTTCACGCAATCCGACAATTCGACCCATCTTAAATTTATTTAGCTGGGACACCTGGTATATATACATTCATACAAGCTATACGCTCCCGAGGAAGCTGAAGCTGTTTTCACTTGAAGATCCCTTGTGTGGGGATCATCCCATTCTGAGTTAGATTTTACAGTTGCTAATGTGTCTTCGCTGTTTCCACTACCTTTCTCCATTTTTCTCTCTCTTTGATTTTCCTTCCTTTATTTCTAATTACCATACTTCTTAAGTCTTCTTCCACTTCTTGCCTCCATCTGATTTTAGGACTGCCTCTGGTTCTTGTACTTGGTGGTATCCACTCAGTTTTCTTGACCCACCCATTCTTGTATTTCGTGGTTCATCCATTGCCTTGCATCCTCTTCGTTTTTCCTCTTTGGTCCCAGAATTTTTCTCATAATTTTCCTCTCAAAAACTTTCAGCTGCTCTTCTTCTCTTGCTGTTAATGTGAACGACTCCAAAGCATATAACACTATTGGTCTTATGGTTGTTTTGTAGATTTTCATTTTTGTGTTTCGATTTATGTTCTTATCTCTGAACTAATTCTTCTTTTCATATCTACACTTTCATTTCTTCTGTTGACTAATACTCCCAAATATTTGAACGTTTCCACCTCTTCGAAGCTGTTTGCGTCTATTGTCATTTGTGCCAGTTTTGTCTTCTTTTTCTTGCTTACGTTCATGTATTTTGTTTCATTTTCATTTATTTCCAGTCCTCTTAGCTTGGATTGGTTTTCTATTTCTTGGAAGGTTTTCTTTAATTCCCTTTTATCTGTTGCTACTATATTTATATCGTCCGTATATCAAGTTATTTGTACTACATTTTTATTTATAGTTCCTGCGTTTGACAACTTTTTTATTATCTTGTCTAATGATAGAATAAATAGTACCGTTGAGAGCGCATATCTCCTTGTCTTGCTCAATTTTTTATTTTTATTATTTTTGTTCTCTCTCTTCCTGTACCTACTGTTGCTTGGGGATCTCGCATCGTCATTTCTATCATTCTTATAATTTTATTTGGTATTTTGCTCTCTTGTAAGTCTTGGATCATTCTTCTTCTACTTAGTTTGTCAAAGGCCTGTTTAAAGTCTAGGAGAAGTATATGTCCTTCTCCGTCGTACTCGTATGTTCTCTCTATCGCTTATTTTAGTGTATGGATAGCATCTATCGTAGATCATCCTTTTCTGAAACCTATGCTTTGTTCTGTGTATATTGTTAGTCTGTCTCGAATTATACCAGTCATTACTTTATATGTTACATTGAGTACATTATTTGCTCGGTAGTTTTTACATATCCTGTGGTCTCCTTGTTTTGGGATTGTCACAATAATTCCTTTCTTCCGTTCTTCGGACATTGTTTTCTTACTCCATATATTCTGTATTAGTTCATAAATCCTTCTGTATAGTGCCTCACCTCCGTATTTTATAAGTTCTGTACATATTCCGTCGTCTCCCGCTGTTTTCCCGTTTTTCAATTTATTTGCATATTTTATCTTTTACTTCTGTATAGGTCAATTTTTTTTCTTCACCTTATTCCGGGTTCATTATGGTTTCTATTTCTTCTTCTATATCCGCTTCTTGATATATTTCTTCGAAATACTTCGAAATACCATCTTTCTGTTTCTATGGCTACATTAGGTGTCCGTTTTCGACTACCTAGCTTTAAGTATTGCTACAGTGGTTTTGAACTGTGTCTTTTATTTTCTGTTTCGATCTCGTTTATAACGTAGTCAACTTTTTATTTTTTTTGATTTAAAGAACTTCTTTGTCTTTTTCCTTTTATCTTGGTATTTTTCTCGTTCCTCTTCTTTGCCTGTGCTTAGCCATTTCAATCTTATTTTATTCTTTTTGTCCACTGCTAGTTTGCACTATTTGTCAAACTAATTGTGTCTTTCTTTTTGCATTTTTCCAACCACTTTCTCTGCTGTTTTTTTTATTCCTTGTTTGCTTTTTTCCACTGTTCCTCCATTTCTTCTTCCTCCTTGAACTGCATCTCTGCATCTGACACCTGGTGTCCCAGAAAAATACGTTTCGCCGGTGTGATTAACTTGTACCGTTCAATTTTGAATTTTTATATGATCGTAGTTTGTCATGAAGTCATCAATAACTTTGTTAACTGGGTGTAATTAAATAGTCTAGCACTTTATTATTATTTTCCAAGGCACTGAAGACGACTGCTTGCTCTTTAGATGGGAATTGCGCATTTGTTGCTTCTGAAAACTACGTTGAGCTCTAATAATTAATTATTTTTGTAAAGAATATAAAACTTAATGGTTATTAATAAACTTCTTATATTAAGTTAACAAAATTACAATAAGATATATGTACCACTGTAACCTTAATTTTCGGGACCTATTTTTCGGGAGCTAGACGACTGTATTTCCTTAAATATCTTAAAGATTGTATTTTATTTGTACAATTTAGCTGAAAAGTTTAGCTAAAACTGAACAAGGCAGAATTGGCAAATACGTGAGTAAGTACGGTTTGGGGGAACGAAATAAACGGGTCGATCGTTTGGTTCAGTTTTTCTAAACCCTTAAATGATTTATTGAACAAGATTTACTTATCGTAATAACACTTTATACACTTTCTAAAAGAATACTGTGTACGTGGAAATCTTCCTTGGACAAAAATGATGGAAATGATCGTTTTTTAAGATTTATATCCAAAAGAAGCTAATACAAAGGACTGAATCGAACATCGTACAATAAGATTGTTTTTAATAGTTATTTATGATATAAGTGTTAAAAGTACACGTTTAAGGCACGCACATGAGTGCATTAAAAATGTACTTTTAACACGCATACCATATAATATTTTTTCTACAAACGTAATTACAGGACAATATCTACAAAAACTTTTACTTGAACTTGACTGACATTCCAATTTTATATTTTTTTGACATTACATCAAAATTGCATATACGCTCAATACGAACTGCAGCACTAAAGCAACTAGTGACTTAAAGTAGCATTTTTAACGCTCGTATGGAGTGCTAAAAATTGCATTTTTAACACGGTTGTAGAAAAAAATGATTATAGGAGATGGAAGGGTTAAACAAGTAATAAATGGGATTTAGACAATGATTTGAAACTAGAAAAGAATTGTTGGAATTGAATAATACCTAATAAATAATACTTTAATACTTTTTAAGGGCGTAGGTACAAAATTTCTTTTAAATGCTTTACCAATGCATTCATTTTTTTCCAATCCTGAAAAAACTAATACGTATTTTTCAAAAAAATTAAACGCAGAATGAAAGATTACATTATTACTGAAGTCTGAAAGTCCCTAAAAACTTCTAAAATGTTTATTTTACTAATTTACAGGGGTGAAAAAGACGAGAAACTTGAGTATGATTTTTAATTTCAAATACAGCAGTTAAAAGAAACTTTTTGTTTATTCTAAGGAATTTTAAGCGATCTTTAGCGTAAGAATTGGAGCCGAAATTTTGCGCCTACTCCCTTAACTTAAAGTTTATTTCATATATTCGAATGAATTATCCTTCAATAAAGTCGTCTCAGGAACGCAACTCAAAATATTAACATTATCATTTTAAAGTGATCTACTTTAAAATTAACTATTATGTCTGAATTATCACTACGAATGAGTCGTATGAAATTAAATTATTACATAGCAAAAATTCTTGTATTACCAAGTATCAAGAATGAAATTTGTGTAATTGGTATTTTGTGAACGGCATACGAAGTGAAAATCTAAACGAAAAAATGAGCATACTATGCATGTTTTATATCCACTGATCCCAAATTATTGTCATCTAGTGGGCTCTAAAGGACAGATATAGCTAGGTGATACAACTCATGTTTATCATTAATGCTTGATATGCTTGTCAGTTTACGTCAACTTTTATTATGATGATATCATCGTCAACTGATTTACTTTTCAACTTTTAGTAGGTAAACAAAATTGTTACTAAAATTGGTTTTCACGGATGAACAAAAGCGATTTATGCCCGAAATGTATTTTAGAAATGGCCAAAGAATTAAAGACGAATGGGTTTACTCCAACCGAGATGCTTTTGGAGATTTTGTTGAAGAATTTCCCAATATAGCGGTTCATTATGACATCTTTTGCAGAACTATTCATTGCATTGTAGATGTTTATAGAGAAACTGGAAGCGTAAGTCACAGGCCAGTGGCAGGCAAGCCTAAGGTGCCAATTGAAGAAAACGGACACGCGCCAACTCGTAACTCTTAATGACAAATTTTTTAAATCAAAATATATACCGGCCAATTCGTAACTTTTCTACTACCTGAATAACTCGCAACTTTATACAGGTGAATTCAAAACCATTGTTTAATTCTAATACTCCAGGTAGCTGTTAGGTTAAAAGGTAAGAAATAAATTTGAACAGTAACGGATTAAGCCAACACGGGGCATATAGCATATTATTATGTAAGCGAATGGTTCTTGGTTTGCTTAAAACATGTTGTGTATTATATGTACCTATAAAAAAATAACAAAAATTGAAATCTCTTTTGATTGAAATAATATTATATGTATAGACCAGGGCGGATCTGTAAAAAAACGTCTATTTGTGGATGTGCGAGGTGGCATTCGGATATTTGCAGACAAAGTTAGGTGACAACTTCAATAATAATAATTGACTTATGCTCCTTCTCAAATATGCCCCCAACATTAATAAAAAAATTAAAATATTTAAAAATTTCGAAAAACATTAATTTTTTCTACATTCTTTGCGTATAACTTTAAAACGATTCATTTTGGAGCAAGGTCGTAGGAAAATAAAATAAATATAATTGAATTTTTTATGATATACGACCCGTTAAAAATGTCTTAAATTATTACCCTTTCTGCAAAATAGCAATAAATACAAAATAAGGGGGCAAAATAAGCATCTTTTTATTCAGTATTTTTCAACAACTTTGGATGCACTTAGAACCTTCGTAATTCGTAGAGAAAATCCTTATAACATACTTAAATCTTCCACCAAATCGATCTAATAGATTTTGCATAATAATTTTGCAATTTAAATTTTTTTTAAAAAGTTCAAATTTTTTAAAAACTTTCTGAACAGAAAGTAGACCATTTAGAAGTTTGCTAATTTTTTAACATATAAAGAGGCTCCCTACCTATCTAATACACTTTACAAAATTAAAATCGAATTATCTAAGCGGCCTCAGCACTGTTTTAAAAGTTATAAACAATTTTTTGGCTTATAAACAAATAGTGAGGACGTTTGAGTTGGAATAAATTCATTTTCTCGAGAATGGGCGTCTCTGGAGATAAATCCCGAAATAGGTCGATTTTTATTTTTAAATTCTAATTTTTTGGTATACATATCATACTAGTTACGTCATCCATCTGGGCGTGATGACGCAATCGATGATTTTTTTAAATGAGAATAGGGGCCGTGTGATAGCAGGCCGTATGATTACGTCGGTATAACAGGTTGCCTTGCAACCAGATGCAGAAGAGTACCATAAATGGTTTCCACTTTTTAGCACTTTCTTTAATTGAAATTTAAAATTGTTTACCACGAATAACTTACACCCACGTGCACTCATTACGAAATCTGTTATCTGTTAGAAGAATTTCAGTCATTTTCACAAAATTTATTTGGATTTTCTCTAATAACTCTTCCAAGAGACAATACATAAATGATGAATACCTTTTACACTACCTTCAAAGAGAGTAATTTTTACAAGTACATACCTGGAATACCGGTATTAAATTATCCACATTACTTAAAAATGAAAGTTACTAATTCACCGGTAGTAAGTATGTTATCGAAGAATTACCTGCGCGCCAGAGTTACGAGTTGGTCTGTAATTAGGATGGGGGATTAAAATAGTTACGAATTCACCGAGACCCGAAGAAAACATCGAACTGGTCAGAACAGTTATTGTAAATCAACCACATACATCAATTCGGCATTTACATCAATTCGGCATTTACATCAACAGGTGAATTTTTCATATGGAACTTGTTTCATATGGAATGTCGGTTGCAACTTTCTGGGTACACAAATGCTCAGAATATGAGGATGTGAAGTGCAGATACCCCGCATTATTTTATTGAAACGCCTTTATATCCACAGAAACTTTAAGTTTGGGCTGCTATTGTAAGCAAGCGGCGTATTGTAGGTCCCATATTTTTCGAGTGGATGCTAAATGCTGAAAGGTACCGTCAATTAATTTTAACTCCATTATTGATAAATCAATTGATGGGTAAGTAAGATGGGGTCAGCAAGATGGGGTCAAATTCATAAAACGCTGCAAAATTTGAATTTTATTATGGACTTTTTCGACAAATGGGTCATAAGTTTAAATATATCCATTATATTTCCCCCTCGATGCTATAATTTGACTCCCTACGGTTTATTTCTGTACCCACATTTAAAAAATTCGATTTATAAAACTCCTGTAGTGAATTTGAAAGATCTTAGACAAAGAATTGAGAATCATATTGAAGAATTAAATAATACTCTGAGAGTCCTAAACAATGTAGAGATGTTGGTAGTGGAATTTTTTTTGAGTTCTGTGTTAAATGTTTTGGCTGATGTTTCACAATGTTAATCAAAATTAATTTAAAAACCAATGATACAAATTCAGATTAAAACAAAACATACAGTCGGAAAAATGAAAGAATACCCATGAACGAACATATAAAACACGCTGTATTTTCCTGTCACCGTGTCACAAAGAAAATTGTCCAGTGCAAGTACATGTAACAATAATTATTACATGTACTTGCGCTGGCCAATTTTTTGTGTGACACGATGACAGGAAAATACAGCGTGTTGTATATGTTCGTTCATGGGTATTCTTTCATTTTTCCTGCTGTACGTAATTGTTTGCTCGGATAGCTTTGATGAAAATAATTGTGGATTGCTCGTTATTATTTATTATTCGTTTGTCGTTACAAGTTATACATTATAATATGACAAATATTCGGATGTTGAAGCGATTACATTTTTAAAATTATTTCAAGTAATATATTCAAAGGATTTAACCATAACACACGTATTCAGTATGCTAGTTATACCAGTGAATATGTAGGTTCCGTCGAGCGTTGCACTGAATTTGAAATTGTAAGAATCCTGCATTCCAATCTGTTTTAAGGATTTACATACAGAAGTATATTTTGCGGGATAAAAAATGTTATGCCAATTCGAGATAACGACAAAGTAAAAGATATTTATGGCATAATTATTACGATTTAAGTTATAAAGAGTGTTAGTCAATTTTAAGCTATTCTTCTTTTATTATTGCCTCTTTTCGAGTATGGATTGACAGTAAATCTTTAATTTTAGGGTATTTTTATAACTGAAGATCCAATATATTTCAAAGTAAATCTCTTGCTATTTAGGAGACAGTCTTTATTTCATTGAGGTATATTCAAAAATGTGTATTATTCTTTTATAAATTTTATTGGTGTAAGTTGATTTAGCTTGTCGTTTTTATTCCTTGTATTTTTTTGTCCTCCGAGATTATTAATACCGTCAAGAACAGAAAATTGGCATACTTTCGCCATAAATACCAACTTATACTCCAGGGAAGTAAGCTAGAGATAGACCATGTTCGGGACACTCAAATATGCAGATAGCTGACTAATTTTTAGTTATTGTAGACATATAGGAAGAAAACCTACCTGTTTCCTACCTAGAGTTCGCGTCTGTTTTTTTAATTATTAACAGTTTAGTGCAAAAATCACGTTTTTAGATTTTTTGCACCCCATTCAAAAGTTAATAATTGACATAAAATTACAAAATTTAATTTTTTAGAACATTGAAAAATATTCAAAATGCCGCATTTTGAAAGTTAAAAAGTTAATTTGTTGCTACGCAAACTTAAAAGTAAGTGAAAATCGTTATTTGTTAGTAAATTTTACTAAAAGTACTTTAGAACTTTAGTGTTTTATTTAAAGTTGGGCATTGAGATAATTAACAAACCCTAAAAATTTGAGACCTATCCATTTAATAGTTTAAAAGTTATGTTTATCCAAAAGGCCTTTATTTTGCAATAACATAAGACAGAAAATAATTAACATAGGGCAATTGTGCGTATGCCAAATGAAATTAAAAAAGTGAAATTTTGTAGTTTATAAACATTTAAAATAAATTTAAAAATATTGTCCCTAGAAAAAATCGTTTTACAGATTCGAAAAGCTGGTATTTTACACGAATTTTTAAAAATGTAAGTAGGACAATTGGTAACTAGTCGTGGCAAGTGAAGGGGGAACTGGGATCTGACAAATGCACGAGTTCAAAAACTAAAAAGGCAACTTAAAACTATTATCAGTCCCTATATCTCGGGATCTGTTGAATATATTTTGATCTTTCTTTTTTTAATTGGTATGTAATTTTTCTGTACATTACAAGTATTCAATTTGTCTAGGCATTTATTAACTAATACATAGTCTAATTTGTTTAAACAATTTTTGTAAAAATAATTTTTTCCCAAAAATAATTTTTTTTAATGATACTATCATTATTAATCATAGAAAAATTAAGGTATGCTTTCATAAATAATTTATCTTCAATAAATAATTATCTAATAAAAATAATTTATTTATTAAAGTGTACTTTAACTTTTTCTATGATCATTAATGATACTAAAATTAAAAAAATAAATTTTTGTAAAAAAAACTACTTTTTCAAAAATTGTTTAAACAAATTAGACTGTTAATTAATTAATAAATTTATAAAAAATTTGCATATTTGTAATGTACGTAGAAATTACATACAAATTAAAAAAGAAAGACCAAAATCCACTGAGCTGATCCGGAGATACAGAAAATTAGTTTTTATTTTAACTCGGTGGATTTTTAGGTTCTCCCTAGTAACCGTTTGAACTATATTTTTAAAAATCGTAGAGAGTGCTGTAAAGGTACAATGTTGGTGCAAATTTTTTTAGGAAAAAATACATATCCCATTTTTTAAAATGGCATCAGTGGGATTCCTAAATTATTATAAACAAATTAGCTGTGAATGAAAATAAATCACATGGCTAACTTTATCCCAAATGAACCCAGGCTAAATTTTTTAATTTGAAAATTCGTGTTAAAATAAATTTTTCGAATATATAATAGTTATTTATGAAACAGTTCGTGAAGTATGCTTTTTGCGAACGCACGCGATTTTTAGAGCACGAGCGACAACGCAGCGAGTGCTATACATCGCGTAAGTTCACAAAAATTACTTCACGCAAAGTTTCATACAATAGTTTATCTACGATAAACAAATAAAAAAACTGTAACTCTTCGTCACTGAAATTCATTTCTATTCTACAATTTTTAGAACTTTGACACTTAAAACTCCTAACTACTTTCACACCACAAAACTGTCAAAAATTTTGTTGTAAGTCATTGCTCATATTGTCATCACCATGACAACGCGAAAGTTAAGAATATTTGATTATATGAAAGTGTGCCAAAAAACCCATTGAAAGTGTGCGAAAAAGTAAATCCCATTTAAAATACATTGTTACTTCAAGCACACTTTGAACCCTTCAAGCACTGCTATCTATAATGACAGTTTTCACAAACTAAAAACTTATACACCATATGGCATAGAGTAGATAAAAAGATTGTTTCTACGGACAATATTATTAAAGTTATTCTAACGGTTTATAAACTACAAAATTTCAAAAATTTGGCATTAGGATTTTTGACTATATTAATCATTTCTTTATCTTTTTTTAATAAATTTTGATACTATCTATCTTCTACTTTCATTTAGCATATTCACAATTGGCCTATGTTCATTATTTTCTGTCTTATCTTATTGCAAAATAAAGGTCTCTGGGATAAACAAATAGAATAACTCTTAAACTAATTAATGGATCGGTCTCAAATTTTGAGGGTTTGTTAAGTATCAAAATACCCAACTTTAGATGAAACTCTACAATTCTAAAAACTCTAAAAGTTAAATTTAGTAAAAGTTATTAACTAGTATCGCCTGGCATTTATTTTGCAATTTGCGAAGCAACAAATTGACTTTTAACATTCAAAAATCGGTATTTTAAATCTTTTTCAATATTCTAAAAAGTCAAACTTTGTAATTTAATTTCAACTATTTAGCTTCTTATTGGGTGCAAAAAATCGAAAAAATCGCGTTTTTGGCACTAAATTTTTAATACACCCATACCTCGCTTTACGGCCTAGATACGTTTCACGAAACATGACCGCAAAGCGAAATGCAGTATAACGAATCAATTATTCTAATACAAATTTTTAAAAATTTAATGGGATAGGTTCCAAATTTGTTAAATTTGTTACATGGTTTGTCGTTAAATATGCATTTTTTCTGTTTATTTTATTTAAATTAAAAATACATACAAAAATAGCACATACACTGGTATATAAAATAATAATAGATTCCAAAATCTACAAACTCCAAGCTTTCTTGTTGTATCTCCATATAACGAGTAAATGATTTTTAATTAGTCCTGTAATAGGACTTGGATTTTTGGACAAATTAGGTGGTTTTAGCTTAAAATCACCAGTGGAATTTGCACTAAGTAGCAAAGTTAATCATTCTTTAGACCATTTATAACCAGGCGCAGATTTTTCGGTTTTTGAAATGTACGTGCGATCAGGCATTTGCTTCCAACAAAATCCTGTTTTGTCTACGTTAAACACTTGTTCAGGTTTATAACCACCTTTTTCTTTATTTCCCTTTAAAATATTAAGATATTTCTTAGATGGGCCTCATCACATTTTATTTTCAAATTAAGCATAAACAAGTGGAAATGGAAAAAAATGTGCATCGAGATTGCGTTTGCTCGAGAATGACAATATGGGGCCGTTATAGCGAAATATTTTAAGCCGTAAATCTAAATCGTGCCGTGATTGAACAGGGCCATTATTGCGAAATGACGTATACAGAGCGGCCGTATAGCGAGGTATGGGTGTAATTAAATAACGGACACAAACTCTAGCCAGGAAACAGATAGGTTTTCTTCCTATAGGTCTACAATAACTTAAAAGTAGTCAGCTACCTGGATATTTGAGTGTCCTGAGAAAATCCTTATTTCTCTGGACTATTATATCGTTGATTCTACAAAGCAAGATCGAGGGCTAGAGACGTATACTGGCTGGTCTATTTTAAGAAATAGACTAGTTTAACGCCAACTGATCTCTTTCGAGCTGATGTGCATAGAATTATTAGATTGGTCAATGTGGTTACCCACATCACTAGAAGATACACACCTATTTATAAAAGAAGAAGACCACCCTTTGGTCTTTTTGGATTTTAATCATCTTAATGAAGGGAGAGCTGTAATTTTTATCAGGTGGATAATTTTTGAATAACTTAAAGAAAGTAATTTACCATTAAAAATAGCAGTCCTATTGTTGTAACTGTCTTAATATTATTTTAGTATGGGAGGAAAATATGCTAAATTTGCAGTCACTCGAGCGCTTTGGGGACCTATTGGGTTGTGAAGAGTAGGTTCTAAAACCAAAAAAAGTTAAGTAAAGTTTTCTATTTTAGTGGGGACCTTCAATTTTTAATTTAATTTTCCATTTCCAACAATCGTTTTTTCCGATTATAGCGCCATCTATCCATAATTCGAAAAAATGTTTCAAATAAAAGTTATTTGTTTTTACGTAAGGAATCCGAACCTGCAATAAAAAATAGGGGTTCCTATTTAAAATTTTAAAGTAACCCCCCACCCCACATCCATGGGGGGTCGTGTTTGGTGCCATTCGATAGATTTTTTAAACATATTGAATAAGTGTATCTTTCAGTTTTTCGATCTGATGTTCATTTGGCGAAATATCGCGGGATTCGTATTTAAAATTTAAAATTTACCCCCCACCCCTCTCCGTTGGCAGTCGTGTTTGATATCATTCGAGAGATTTTTGACAAATATTGAGCATGTATTTTTTAGTTTTTAGATCTCTCGTTCATTTCGCGAAATATTCGCTTTTTTCTTGTGAAAGTTTGTGACTCACCCATTTCCTTACGCCCCGCCAAAATCTTCAGATTTTTGAAATATACACTCTTTTGCATGTACTTAACTTACCTTATCTTAATTTGACGATTTCGGGTTTTTCTAAGGATAGATTTTTTCCGGCCCCCCTTAATGAACTCCCCTATGTTTAGAGCCAATATATGGTAGAGGTATATCTACAGGGTACCAGGGTTCTCCCCATATGATAATCTGACGCGCTCGAGTTACTACAAAAATCCCCGCTTGGGCTCCCTTACAAATGATCCTTACGTGGACTAAGGTTTGACTTCAAATGGTAAAAATCCGATAGGATGCATATGAGGGAGCTATGCATCTGACTAGTAAATAAATAACAGACAATTGGTAGATAGATAGGAAACTTGCATAAAATTTTAAATACGAAAAAACTGAAGACCTTGGGACCAGAAGGGGGCATGCCACCAAATAATATTTTGGAGAAAACATCATTTTAAACTTATTTTTAAATCCTGAAATTCAATTTTTAAATTTTTCTTGGTAGTAAGGCCCATAATCGTTTGGAAATATGATATTAAATACACAGTAAAAGTAACACAAATGTATATTTAACGGTTTTTGAGTTTTTGAACATTTTTTGAAAAAATATGTGGCTTATCCCCTTTTGTATAAAAAATTATATTCTAAAATGTGAACATAAAATGCAACAATAAAATAATTCAGTTGTCAAAATTTTCAATATTTGAAAAGTCGTCCAAATGTTCAATGTCTTCCAGTGGTTCATTATTCTTAATATCTGGTAGAATCTGTTGGCAAGCACCAATTTCTGCCTACACTGTTTTTTGCAACCGCAAGGTGCACCTAATTTTTTTGGTTCTATTTTCTTTCCGTTTGTATTTATATACATATTCGTAAACTAGATTTTTTTAGTCTTGCGCTCAATTTTTTATGTAGATAGATAGTTGGGTATCCTTGTGTCTCCATCGAGAACTCGAGAAGTCTGTGGGGTATAAACCTATTCATTTTCCTACAATAAAGTAGGTATTTTACTAAAAAGGGATAAGCCACAAAAAACCTTTAGAACAATCCTAATATTTTTAGGTTCGAAAAATATAACATAAGGGGACAAGCCACACATTTAATAAACTTACTGTTCCTGAGTTTATATTTTCCCAATCGCTGCTACTTCCGGATACTGTATAGTCTTTGTCATCTTCGCTTTTATTTAAAAACGGATCTTGGTCACTGTGTTCAGAATCAAGCTCAGAAAAGTCTATTTTCCGTTTACATGCACGGGATTGTTCCGCCGCCATGTTGATTACTACTGTGGCTTGTCTCCTTCTGTTGCAATATAAAGTAATGGTGACACAACGGGACTTAACTACAACGGCCCCATCTATAAGAAAACTGCTGAAATTTTCTGTTTGGGACATTAATATGATCTTAAAGTGTGCGATTTATACTTTAACTCATTTTTGACGAAATTGTGGCTTGTCCCCTTCTGGTCCCAAGGTCTTCAACTGTTATAAATCACAACAGAACATAATTTAAAACATGTATCAAAGTTGTTTTTGTGTTCCGTTTTGCCCCTAAAGACGATTCAAAATTCAAATTAAAGCAGCTAGCCAAAAAGGCGCTGTGACGTCATATGGTTAATGTTTATATTTTAAGTAAACAAAATTGTATATAATTTTAAATTAGACATTATAAACGTCAGTAGAAAATACAGTTATGAGACGTCACAAGTGTTTTTGATCGTTTGAACTATTCACAGAAAACTTTTGAACTTTTACAAAATGGTTTTATTTTCCATAGTAAACCTTCTCTTCTTTCCTTCAAAAACTGTATCAAACTCCAATCTCAACAAACTGGTATATATTATTACAATGATATACGGTAAATGTCATTATATTTTTCCATTACTCCCCGACGATGAGCTGGCCAAATATCCAAGTAGGTGGAGGCCAATAAACTAAAGAAGGAGAAGATGAATATACCTAAATAACCATAAACATAACCATATAGTAAAATATGTGACGTCGCGGGCCGTCTGAACTATTTTAAATCACAGAAGATTTTAAATTGGTGTTTCTAAGTTATTATGAGTTTTTGAAGCGTGAAATTTTGGAAATCTCAATTTTAACCCTCGTAAGGCGGTGCTTAGTTTCTTACGTAAACAACGGTGCGGGGTGCATTTGCACTCCATCCGTATATCCATTTTTTTATAATGTGAACGTTGGGGAAATTGATTTAAGAGATATAGGTCTGGATCCCGCGTATGAAAAAAAAAGTTGATTAATAGCAAGCTGAAAATTTGTTAATAGCTTAAGGGTGTCTAGTCCAATAAACTTTGATATATGGGAACACTGAAACAGGGGTAGTTTTAATTGTGGAACAGGTTAAAAATTTGGAACGGTCACAGCACGTAAACGGCACATTTATTTTGTCCGACAGAACATACTTAAACTCTCCGAACAGAGATTAAACTCTCATGAAAAAATCAGACTGCTATTTTTCGCCTGTCATAATTCCTGTCATTTGACATATTCTACATGATCCACTCATTAAAACGCCCATTTGGTGATAAATAGCAATCTGATTTTTGCATGAGAGTTTAATCTCTGTTCGAAGAGTTTAAGTCTGTTCTGTCGGACAAAATAAATGTGCCGTTTTCGTGCTGTGACCGTTCAAAATTTTTAAACTGATCCACAATTAAAACTGCCCCTGTTCCAGTGTTCACACATATCAAAGTTTATTCGACTAGACACCCTTAAGCTATTAACAAATTTTCAGCTTAACAAATGAGGACTTGTTTTTCATATTATGAAACATAATTTTACAAACAAAGTACAAATTTCTTCTTAAAAACACAATATTATCGCTGCAAGACAAACACATGAAATTTTTCACAGTGTGAGCAACACAAAGTTTTTATACACAATAGAGTTATGCCGCGACTTTCTGTCTTTTTTCTCTGACAAAAATAACACCGACATTGTCCCATAGCTCTGTTAGTTCCAGGTGGAACAGCAGGAACGTCTAATTCAGGATGAAATTTTCATCATTTGCAACTTACAGTCAGTTTTTCAAAAAAAAAAACACGTAGACGCAAAGAGTTTTAAATGCTGTAATGGGTGGAATGCGTTTAGAATTGAATTTAATGCGAATAAAAAAACGGACAAAAATCAAAAAAATTTACTAAAAAAGATAGGTGAGAAAAACGAGGTCTGGGGTGCAGCTGCACCCAGCACCGCCTTACGAGGGTTAAACAAAACTAAACATTATTATGTAATAAAAAAATGTGCAAGTTCCCTATTAGTTAATAGTTTTACAAAAATAAAACGTAAAACACTGAAGGAACTACAAAATAATAAGGCACCAATAAATCTTGACCGGAGATATTTAAAGAATTGAAATCAAACTAATCACACTGTCCATCAAAATTAAATAACAGGAATCACAGTAAACTACAATATTAACATGCTTATATATAAAATTAACCAAAACAGTCAATAAAGTGAATTTATAGTCTAAGGGCTAGCGAACCCTCCGACTAACGGTCGTCCTGTAAGGCTATAAATGTGTCTAGTGATAATTCATAACACACCAAGGCTAAAAACCATGACCTGGCAGGCATCAGCCGTGCACGTGTATCTACCAGGTGAATCGAAAAGTGCAAATTTAGGGGGTAAAATAAACTTTCTCCTGTAAAGTTTAAATTTAAGTATGTGTTTGAGTAAGTCATTTAGAAGAAATGTGTACAATGACAGGCGATTCTAAACAGCATAAGACCTTGCCAGGCGAGGGGAAAAATTATGGGTTTTTCCTAAAATTATTTTTTTTTTGCATCGAACAAATTTTTTTTAGGTTCATTGAATCATTCCAAACAGAAAAGGTCTTTTGTGACTTTTCTCTTAGGTTAATAGTTTTTGTTATATAAGCGATTAAAAATTTTGAAAATTGCGAAATCTGTCAATGTTGCCAAAATATATAGATATTCTTTAAACATTTATTGATGAAATACTGAAGAGTTTTTTGCAATATAATATCGAAAACCCCTTTGGTTTTTAATTATCAAGCAGGCGCGACACTGTAGTATAAGTGAGGACGTTTGAGTTTGTAAAATTCATTATCTCGAGAATGGGCAAAGAAGAGGAATCCTCAGACAGGTAAATTTTTATTTTTAAATTAGGACTTGTTGGCATATATATAATGCTAGTGACGTCATCCATCTGGGCGTAATTATGTAATCGATGATTTTTTAAATCAGAGTAGGGGTTGTGTGATAGCTCATTTAAAAGGTTATTTAATTCTCTATTCAGTAATATAAACATTAACATAATTATTTATACAGGGTGTACAATTTTTTTATTAAGTTAATTTACACAAGAAAAAGAATACATTTTTTGTACACCCTGTGTAAATAATTATGTTAATATTTATATTATTGAATATAAAATTAACTATCCTTTCAAATGAACTATCACAGAACCCCTACTCTTAATTAAAAAATCATCAATGACGTCATCACGCCCAGATGGATGACGTCACTAGCATTATATATATGCCTAAAAGTCCTAATTTAAAAATAAAAATCGACCTGTCTGAGGATTCCTCTACAAATTTGCCCATTCTCGAGATAAGGAATTTACACAAACTCAAACGTCCTCACTTATACTACAGTGTCGCGTCTGCTTGATAATCAATTAAAAACAAAAGGGGTTTTCGATATTGTATTGCAAAAAACTCTTGGGGATTTCAACAATCAATGTTAAAAGAATATCTACTTATCTTGGCAACATTGAAATTTTAAGTTAAATGTCCGATTTAGGGTTAAAAATGGCCGATTTCGCAAGTTTCAAAATTCTTAATCGCTTATATAACAAAAATTATTAACCAAAGAGAAAAGTCACTAAAGACCTTTTTTGTTTGGAATGATCCAAAAACCTAAAAAAAAGTTTGTTCGATGCAAAAAAAAAATTTAGGAAAAACCCATAATCTTTCCCCTCGCCTGGCAAGGTCTTATGCTGTTTAGAATCGCCTGTCATTGTACACATTTTTTCTAAATGACTTACTCAAACACATACTTAAATTTAAACTTTACAGGAGAAAGTTTATTTTACCCCCTAAACTATGCACTTTTCGATTCACCTGGTAGACACACGTGCAGTGTGCAGGGATGATGCCTGCCAGGTCATGGTTTTTAGCCTTGCTGTGCTATGAATTATCACTGTACAAATTTCTAGCCTTACAGTAAGACTCTCACTCGGAGGGTTCACTAGCTCTTAGACTATAATGCGGAATAAATTTCGAAAAAATGTGTCTATTCATCACTAAAAAAGGCATATAATGACAATAATATTCTAATACCAAAGGAAAATTGAGATCGTCAATAAGATCTAAAATAAGTGGTTATTAGCAAGATAAATTAATTATTATTTAAGGCTTTTATGAATGGCGAAAAAAGGCTTATGAATTGCAACTTGTTAAACCTAAAAAGCTTCTTGGTTCCTGCTTGTTACTATTTCGATATAAATTACCACAGAACGGTAGTTCTCGCCAGTGGCGCACACCTACACCCCCTACACGCGACACTATATATACACGAAATTTTCGATTTTCTAAATCCGACTGGATTGAAAATTGGGCCAACTCCCATTTTAAAGTTAAGGAAAAGACTCACCTATTTATATGTCAACGATCCATTTTGGCCCAAGGGTGTGGATTTTATGGCCCTTCCTATTTAGGGCCTGTTTTTCGTTCTCGTCCCCAAAACTCTCAAAAACTTCGAAAATCTAACTCCGACCTTTGCGGTTTCTAATTGAAGCGATCATTACTTTTCCAACGCATGTCTAATTTTGAAAATCGGTTATACCGTTCAAAAGTTACCGAGCTCAGAAGTATGAGTCAATTTTTATTTAAAAAAGGAAAAATGTTTGTGAATATGTATGTATGTATGTGTGTGGAAACTTTAAACCGATCGGAATTTTTTTTCTGTGTTTGAAGAGGGGATGGGGGCCAATTCAGAACCGGTGTATTTTGTGAGTTTTGACTACCCATAAGCCAGCTATAGGACTTGGTAAGTACAAAACGGCATCTATTTTGGCGGTATGTATCTTCGGTTTAAGAAGAGAGAGGAGAACAGTTAATACACCAGATCAATAGCGTTGAGTTAAGCTGTCAGGATCAGACAAACACACGGCTCAGTATAGCCGAAAAACTGAAAAACTAAACTTTGAAAATTTGGGTTTTTCGACAATTACTCAAAATTTCAACCTACGAATTACGCCAATAACTGACCGTTTGTAGAAGAACTCTAGACGAATCTAACGGTGTATATCTTATATCCGGGAAAATTCGAATTTTTAAGTTATAGGCTTCATAAATATGATCAAATCTATTTCTTATGGGAAAACGGCTTTTCAAGCTCAATAATTTCTCTGATAGCTTCAGTTATCATACTTGACCTTAAATGCTTAAGATACTACTTGTCAATACGTTTCAAACTCATGTTTAGTAAACGAAATCGGTTAAGCCGTTTAGAAGTTATTAAGCTATAAAAGTATAATCCAAATAACGATAATTCCCTAAATGGTTTATGTAGTTGTAGTGGTTACGACGCTAATTTGATCTGGCAACGGGCAATCTGAGTTCATTTACCGGCCATCCCAATATTTTTTTCAATCTATTTCGAATAAAAAAAAAATCTAGTGTACATTCGATGGACACTAGAACATTTGGGAGATAATGCAACATTTATAAAGCTTAACGTGTAATCGAGAAACATTTCATTCAACCTTATACATTTAAAAGACTAAGTTTTTCATGGTATACATCTTTGTTCTTATACATTTAATTTATAAATAACTTTGAAAAATTCCTGATACAAGAATAAAAAACCGCTAAACGCCGTAAAAATGAGTGGCGCATACAATATTCCAGCTACAATAGATCTGATATGAATATTACGTGGCGCGAAAATGTATTTTCATTTTATTGAAAAACAAAATTCTAGTTTTATTTTAAAAGATTTTTTCATAATATTTGCTAAATTTGAAGTAAACGCGCCACAAAAGGGTTTCAAAATACAAACTCTATCAAAGTTACTCTTTTGTGACGCCTTTTACTTCAAATTGGGCAAATATTATGAAAAAATCTTTTAAAATAAAACTAGAATTTTGTTTTGTATCAAAATGAAAATACATTTTCGCGCCACGTAATATTTATATCAGATCTTTTGTAGTTGGGATATTGTATGTGCCACTCATTTTTACGGCGTTTAACGGTTTTTTATTCTTGTTGTATAATACCGAACATACTTTTAGATCAGTAACATATCTTTAATGCAACGATATTAATAAACTTTTCTTTATAAAGAAATTTATAATAATTTAGAGTCGATGAACTCTAACAAAAAACATATCACAAGGGAACAGATTGGATTTAAGGGAACACCAAAAAAACCGAGGGTGCTTTACCCCAGATTGTATCCATCGACAAAAGGAAGAGAACTGTACTTCTTCTTCTTCTTCTTCTTTCTTGTGTATATTCTTTAAAGCATGTTTCTTGTTCAATATTAGCCTCCTAAATTGTTTTAAATTATCGCACCATCTTTTTATTGGTCTGCCAAAATACTTCTCCGTTCATTTGGTGACTTATCTCGTCCTTTTCGTACTATTCTATCCTCTGCCATTCTACTAATGTGCTCGTTCCACTCCTGTTCCCGTTTTGTCACTCATCCATTAATGTCTTCTACATTGCATGATCTTCTTATGTTTTCGTTTCTCTCCCTATCCAACAGACTTTTCCCTGATATTCGTCGAAGTATTTTTCTGTCTGTTGTTTCTAGTAGTCGTCTGGTTTTATATCTGTCAGGTCTTGTCTCCGCCGTGTATGTCAATATAGGTCTAATTTCTGCTTTATAGATTCTTGCTTTTGTGTCTTGTCTTAGGTGTTTATTCTTCCAGATTGTGTCATTAAGAGATGCCGCCGCTTTACTTGCTTTTAAGCTTTGTTGTCATACTTTCTCTTCAATATCTCCGTAACTGATTATATCTATTGCCAGATATCTAAACCTTGCTTCCTGCTTTATTATTATCCCATCAATTTCGATTTTACATCGTACACCGAGAGAAAAAAATTCTTGACATAAAGAAACTTTATTAATATTTAAGAAAGATCGACTTGGCATATTGCCTAAGAAATATATCTTTGTATGTAAGATATAATTTTCTAAAATATTTCAAATAAATTCTACTATAGCCAAAGAAATATATCTTAAACATGATTGAACTATCACTTTCTGGCAAACTTCAAACCCATTTATCAGAAATAAATTACACTTGATGTTAATTAATTTTATTAGTCATAAAAATATATTTTCTACACATTCGAAAACTATTCTTTCTGAGCAATAATATTTCTTAGTAAGGAATATTATTATTTCACTATTAATAATTAATTTATTTAATGTTAAGAAATATATTTCGCAGAGATAAACGTATATTTAAAGTTAAGTTAATATTTCTTGAAAATAAAGTGATATTACATACGGCGAAATAAATCATTGTGTTAAGGTAAAATTATTATTTATTAATAAAACAAGATATAAAACGTTATTATTACATACAAATATTTTCTCCACTCTTAAACCACTGGCTTCTACAGAACAATAAAAGGATGGAGAGGCAAATCCAACTTCCTTAAATTTTCCTTCTTTTGTTAATAGCACTTTGTATATCAGCAATTCACTAAAACAAAATCGTTATGTAGAAAGAGTAAACTTACTTTAATAAAATTTTTTTTATACAGATATAGATATTTATTTTGACAAATTTAGGAAATACAAAAAAAAACAAATACACAGCCCCACATAAGAACTATTAATACTAATAATAATCAATCATATTTAGTTCAAACATGGCATTATTTAACCTACATATCTTTGTTTATTTTTTTCTTTTTGTTAATGAAATATTAATTATTTATCTGTATAATATTAAGTCACACAATAAACATTGTTTAGCTAAAACCAGAGGGAAAATACAACCAATGTAAAACATTGAAACAGACATAATAATATGTAATTTTCTTAATTTTTTAATCTAAAAGAGACAGCATACCTAATCATTAAGAAATTTTATTACGGGAAAGTATTATTAGTTTACATCTAAGTCATTTAATACATATTAACTAATTCACGGTTTTCGGCAATAACATTTCTTAACCATAAACATATATTTCTTTTAGACTAACTGATTTCTATATCTCAAATAAATGAACAGAAAAAATCCTCAGCGTTGCACCCGCCATGTTTGATATAGCGTTGTATTGTATATTTTTATAGAAGGCGGTACATTCAAGAAACATATTATAGTTGATACATAAGTATACACATTTTTAAAGATGTACTTACATGTATGAAGTTCTACCATTTCTGGAAAGACCCACAGTTGGTTAATATCTCCTTTCTTAATATTGTTCTGAAGCTATATATTATATCATTCTGCCCCAGCTTTAAATTGTGGCATATTTCCTAGTTAGAATAATAAGCTCCTTTATTTCAGAGTCGTCCATCGTTATACCTAAAAAGCGTATAAAGATACTACTATGTTTCTTTTTTAACCATTCGGATACGCAACAATATTATTATTACATCTTAAATTACTCAATTTACTTTTATTTAATACCTATAATATGTACGCACCTTCAAAATATCCATTAATTTTTAAAGTACACCAATAAATCCAACATCCATCTATATGAACATGAACATATTATTATCGCGCCATCTTGACAAACACTGACCACAAACAATTAAATCATAAATAGTTAATCTGCGCAATTCTTTTGTGGAAGAAAATCTCTTTGCAAGTAACATTTCGGCATTAATGACAAAGTTTTTATTTTATAACCACAGTTACTACAGAGGGTATTTCTGAAGAATTATTTCTTGTGGTTTAAAATATTTATTTGATTGCAAAAAAATGTCTTGCTCACAAATATAAATATGGATTAACTTAACATTATATTTCGTATACTGCAAAATATTTGTAGTTTTCAATTTAAGAAATAAAAACTTCAGGATAAGAAAATTAAATGTAACCATTAATGCATTTCTTAGTATTGAAGAAATTATCTGTAAGAAATTATTGAGTTGTGTTTAAAAAACTCATTCCTTTATATGTGAACCGGTATGTTTAAGTTAATAGCATATGCTAACTTTTAAGAAATATTGCTCAAAGAAATCGGTGTTTTAGGAGAAAAGAAATTGTTCTCTCGGTGTAGTGGATATTTAGATGTTGTCATTCAGTTGGTTCTTTTTTGCTGATATTATCATATTGTATTTCTTGGCTGTTGTATTGAAGAAGTGTGTTAATCTTTCTAGATCGTCTTCTGTCTCGGCGATTAATGGCGGTGTCGTCTGCATAACATAATATTTGGATTTCTTTGTTCCCCATTCTGTAACCATGACCTTTACGTACGGCTTCTATTATTTCGTCTATTATTGTATTAAAGAGCAGTGGGCTTAACGAGTAACCTGGTCTGACTCTGCTTTGTATTGGTATGAACTGTGTTAGTTTTCCATTTATCTTTGCCGGTATTCGATTATGGAAGTAGATGTTTTCGATGGTTTGTATAATATTGATTTATTATATACAGTAAGTGTAAGATGTCTCCGACTTATATGCGATCGAAAGCCTTTATCAGGTCTATAACACATAGATATGCTGGTCGCTGGTTTATTGTAGGTACTCGATGGCCTTTTCTGTGATTTGTCTCAGTACAAATACGGCGTATGAGAACGGTACTATGGGAACTAAGATTAAAATATATGCCGGACGATTGGACGTAAAAAAGAAACCTTTAACAAAAGCTTGTATAAGCCTGCAGCTTCTTTAACATTTTGTGCTTACTAAATGAATCGTGTTTATGTTGAAATACCTGTATTTTCGCGCACTGTTCTCTTAGTTGTGTATCCTTAGCTATTCTAATTGCTTTCTTGATTTCTTTGTCTATCCTTTTGTATAATGTCGTGTACTTATCTGTGAACTTTCGCCTGTCTTCCATCATATCTAGAATCTCGTTTTTCATCCACGATTTTTTCTTTATTTTTGGTGGTTTGAGGAATTTTTCTCGAACGTCTTGTGACAAACTGGTCCATAACATCCGTTTGAATAACGGTATTCAGAGGTCTAGGACGTTTCATCGCCGCCAGGTCATTGCCGCCGTTTCAATGCCGCCAGTTCATCGCCGGCCGATTCATCGCCGGCCGTTTCGATGCCGCCGGTTCATCGCCAGCCAGTTAATCGCTAACTGATATATGTATTTCTGAATTTTCGACCAATTTTCGACAGTTACATTTATTATTTATTTTAGCATTAATTAGGAATTCTAGGAAATGCGAGATATGACCATTCCCGTTGCCATACTTAATCTTTTAATAGACTTTTAAACTTTTATAATATAAAATATAATTTAACACTACAAATTTAATACTGTTTAGTATCAAATTTAGGGAAAGTAGAAATAGAACAGTAAATTAATATAATAATATTTTTTATCTATTTATTTGTCATAAGTTTTGAACTGAATTTAACGTCGTGTCGTGTCATCTCCCATAATACAAGATCAACTGACTAACTGGCGATGAAACGGCCGGCGAGCAAACGGCCGGTGATGAAATGGACTGGCGATCAACCGGCGGCATCGAAACGGCGGCGATGAACCGGCGGCGATGAACCGGCGGCGATGAAACGTCCCATTCTGGTATTCAGCTTTTTTTTGTATATTTTACCGGCCAAACCCGATTTCAGGACAAACTAGTTTGGCCTAGGCCAAACTAGTTTATGACTAGTTAAAAATGACTTTTTTATGATTTTTTTTAAATACTTTGAACGTATAACTATTTTTCTTTTATGTAGTTTCCACAGAATTGCTATATCGTTATTATTTTCTGAACAATGACATTGCAAAAAAAGTTCTTTGGGATAAACAAATTGAATACAATTTAAACTAATTGACGAATCGTCTTAAAATTTTTTCTGAATTGTATGGACTGTCAGCAAATTTTTTATTTTCGAAATTTTAGTTTTATTTTGCAATTTCCGAAGCAACAAATGAACGGTCCCAAATTAGAAAACTGCCTTTTTTGACCCTTATTTGTTACTAACTAAAATTCTATAGTACCCAAAAAATCCATTTGCAACCTGGCTGGTCAAGTGTCCCGAACATGGTGTATTTTTGCCTTATTTCCGTGGCGTAATATGTAATGATTGTATGTCATACATTATTTTGTATTTTAGTGTATCTCTGACTATAAACTACGATTGAATGATTAAATTTACCACAAATTAGAGTAACAAGTCCATAAGCCACTTAAACCGGATTTGATCCAATGAAACGATTGTCGAATGCTCAACTCTGTTCGACTGTAAATTACTAAGGTCTCTTGGGCCAACCCTTTATATGTAAAATAATATTATTACTTAGGAACTAACATGGTTTCCCTACTTCAATAATATTCCTCCTTGTAATTCTCCTGAACAAAATTATATAACGTTGCATGTAACTTATTTTCTGAGGTTCCACTATTAATACGTGTGTAAGAATTAGTTTAAACAGTTAACAGGACTGTTACTAATAATAATTCTTACCAAATAAATATTTCATTACATTGTGGTCACGATATTTCAGAAGTTAATATTTTTGCAATAAGCAGTTCTTTTGTCACCTGTACACTGTTGTTTTATATTCGTCCATACACCCTTTAGTGATGTTTGTGAAATTCTATAGGTACACATGTATAATAAAACTACAAGCATGTCGTGAGAGTTCATTTGAGTTTGTGGATAATCTGAAAAAGGAAAAAAGGAAAATTTGTAACATGGGTTAAAAATATTTACTATACGTTTTACTTGATGTAAATCTATAGAATGTAGCAAATAAACATAGTTTCTAAACTTATGCGTCACCTAATACTATGCTCATTTTCATAGTTGATTTTTTCTTAAATGGATTAGTAGATTCCGCTAATATTTTTTTATTATTTTAAATTTTTCTTTTGTATTCACACCGTTGCGCAAAGATTTACGTAAATTTTTTTTAACTTATACCAGGTAAAAGAAAAGATATGTTTTTCTTATGTCAAGTTTGAGACACCCTGTAGCAAGGGCAAGGTACATGTGTGGATATCCACCAAAATGGTATTGCAGCCTTATATTTGGTGAACATTTTGTTTTTTAAATGTCCCTGAAATCTTTAGAAAAAAAATAGACGGTTTTATTCTGGAGCATGTGTTTTAACTGAAACAAAAGTTTGAGACACCCTGTAGGGCGTAGGGAGTAAAAGGTAGAACGGTGGGTATACATTGAAATTATATTATAGTCTAAACTACACGGTTTTAATCGTTGATATATGTTTTAACTTACGACATACGATACGCGAGGAAGCCATGTCTTATTAGACACTAAAATGAAATTATTTTCTATATATACTGCGAAAGGAACGAAGTGTTCACAGAAAGTTCTCTGTGCAATGTACCTCTCGCTCTTTAAAAAGCCTCCACATAGACACAAAATTCGTACTTACTCTCAAGGAAATTCCACCCTAAAGCATTACAAAGCGTCCCTTAAACAATCTCATCTCTCTTATGTTGCGCTGTGCATACCGCTCACTTGGTCGACGACTAAACTCTTAAGATGTCGACCAGAATTGTTAACGTTATGTGCCTTTCTGTTTTAAAGGTTTAGTAACTGTTATTTTTTATTTACTTTGTTTCAATTAAAACACGTCATGTTAAATAATAAAATCGTCTAACTTCTTTGTTTCTAAAGATATTAGGTGCATTCGAAACTCCAAATGTTCATAAAATATAAGGCTATAACATGATTTCGATGTAGACCCGCACATATACCCCGTCCTCCCTACAGGGTGTCTCAAACTTAACATCAGAAAAACATATTTTTCCACCCTGTATAAATTCAAAAGAAAAGTTTGAGTAAACCTTTTCCCAACTATGTAAGTACCCAAGAAAAATGTAAAATAATAAAAAAAATTAGCGGGATCCATTAATCGGTTCACGAAAAGATCAACCATGAAAATGAGCTTAATTTTAAGTGATGCATAACTTTTGAAACTATGTGTATAATGAACATTTATCCACTTTTAAGAGACGTTCTTCAAGGACGGGAGAGTGCAGATATATATACAGTAACAATACAACAAACTGTGTAGGTCCAGCAAACCTGTTATACGAATATAATTAGAAGCTGAAGGAATCATTAACGACACCTAAACAAAATAAGAAACGCATTGGCACCGCGTACCAGAGTTTGGGCCACATTTTGGAGGTTTATGGGGAAGCGCTGTGAACATGAAATCACATTTAAAGCGAAAATCTGAGAATAACGCATAACCTATGAAGAACTATGCATAGGCCTAGCTCAAATAGGGGTATGCATGAACTCCCGATATTTATTGGTAAAAACGGAAGAAACAGAGAACATAATTCTAATAACCCAGAATGCTTTCTAACTCTAAGAGAGCTAATTTTACAAAATAGGGAGGAAAAGTTGAACACATAATATAAAAATATGCCATGACGGTGGAAGCAGTTAATAAGGGTAAAAATAAATTTTTGTAACAGTTGGCGACATGACTAGTTCCCACATCTACAACTGCAATATAAGTAATACAAACCTGCGAGAGTAAAACAAAAAGATGATATGTAATCGTCATCATCATCATTTGCTCTACACCGCATGACGAGTCTTGACCTGTTCTAGAATCAGCTTCCATTCTAGTACACTCCTATTAAGAATGGTTCCTCTTATTGTTATGCCAGATTCTTTATTGTTTTCTCTAGAGCAATATTGAATAGAAGTATCTCTCTGACTTTGTAAAGTGCGTTTCAGTGTATAATGTTATATAGGCACATTTAAAATCCACAAATAAATGGTGAATATCAATTTTATACTCATATGTTTTTTCCAAAGTTTGTGTTAGAAGAAATATTTTATGGATAGTCGACTCTTCGTTGCGTTGCAAACCCACAATAGAATGAATTTGCCTATTATGCTTTCACAAAATCCCGATAGTCGACAGTAGAGAATATTGGCAGGCCAATATTTTGTAGGGGAAGAGTAATGCCTCTCTAATTATCACAAATTGTTTGGTCCCCTTTCTTGTGAAATAGGCGCAAATATAGCTTAGTTTCAGTCTTCTGGTAGTTTTGTCTGCTTCCAAATCAGTTGTAGTAGCCTACTTTTATCCCACATGCCAGACTTTTTGCGCCGTGTCTTAAAAGTTCAGAAGGAATGCCATGTTATCTAGGAGTTTTGCTTTCTTTCAATTCTTGTTGTTGTTTGCGGTGATGCTATCTCATGTTACGAGGCAGTTTTTTTTTGGCACAGGCTTTTGCCATTCAGCCAGTCACAACTTTTTAAAGTTCTTCCTAAAGCAAAGGAAAGAAAGTAATTATCACAATACCTATTTGATTATCAGTAAGAAATAACATGGTTACTCGCTTCTCGTCTAGGGACCCATCAAGACATTAAATTAATACACAAACTAGACTGGGTCACGGAAAAAGGTTTTAAACAAATGGGGTAAAACCAAGGTTACTAGTTTAACTGTGCTCACCAGTTAAGGTTACTTTTTGAAATAAATTCTGTTAAATAGTCATATACGGTTTTACTATTTAATGACAAAAGGTAGCAAATGTTATAGGGAGGAAGGATTTTATGATTGATTAAATTTTTTATTAAGTCATCAGTTTGTTGTATATATTTTGTACATTCAAAGAAAATATGGTATAAATCTGCTTCTTTTTGACAATCTTCACATAAATTGGAACCTAAATTCTAAGTTTTGCTAGATGGGCTGGATAACACGCGTGTCCAGATCTCATTCTGATAATAGATGTAATATATCTACGTGGGACAGAGTAATTTTTAAACCAAAATTCACTCGGGATTGTGGGTTGTATCAGTGCATATTGTGACTTGGAGTGTTGACTATATTCATAATATTCTTGTTTCCACTGCGTGTTTAGATCATTCTTGATTTTTATAAATACATCTGGAATGCAGAGCTTATAATCTGTTTTCACACCAGAAGCAATGGCTTTCTTAGCTAATATATCTACATGCTCATTATATTCGAGCCCTCTGTGAGCTTTAATCCACAAAAATCTAACTGTTCTTTGCTCATGGTGTAATTCAAAAATAATTTTTTTAATTAGAAGAATGTAAATATTTGTGTTTTTACTGGGTAAAAACATAGTCTCAATGGCTAAAAGAACCGACAAAGAATCAGACGCAATTGTTGCGGAGCTGTCATTGGAACTCTTAAAATACTTAATGCTTCATAAATTGCTATGGCTTCAGCAGTAAAAATTGAAAAATTACGATCCAGTGTAAACATGTTTTCTATACTTTTTGAGGGGATATAAAAAGCGCATTCAGTGCCAAAAGAAGACTTTGATGCATCTGTGTAAATAACTGTTGATTCTGGCCAGTTTTCTAATAAATTTCTTAAAATATTGAAGCTGATTGCAGTATTTACATGGTACCTTGGTTTAATTACCGTAATAGTTTGCAAAAAAGCATCAAAATCTTCAAAGTTTGAGCTGTTATATGTATGTGAGTTGGTGTAATCGCAATATGAGAGATTCCTAAAAGCCTCACGAAGTGGAGGGGAGTTCTTGTGGATCCAATATTTATTTATTAAATCTGCATTATTAAGTTTGCTAATATTGGAGTAGAGAGAGGAGTTTCTATGACAAATATTAATCAGAAATTTTTTACCAAGATATTGTCTTCTATATCTCAATGGGAATTCAAGAGATTCAACATATAACGAATTGATTGGAGTTGACTCCATAGTACCCAGGCAAATACGTAATATTGTATTTTGAAACACATCTATTTTTCCCAAGATATACTTAGCTGCTGAACCATACAAAACACATCCATAATCGATGATTGATCTTATGTACGATCGATAAAAAAGCAATGCCGTTTCTACATCGGCTCCCCACGAAGTTTTAGAAATTGCTTTAAGGAAATTTAATCCCTTGTTGCATCTGTTTAACATGAATTCGATGTGTAGCTTCCAAGTTAATTTACGGTCAAGAATCATCCCTAAATATTTAATTGAGGCACAGAAATTATACTCACGACTGCTTACTGTTATTTTGTCTATTTTTGGGAGATTCTGTCTCGTGAAAATACATATACTGGATTTGCTCAGTGCTATTTTAAATCCATTTTCTTTGAACCAGCTGTTAGAGAAGTCGTCCATTTTTCCTAAAATTTGTATGCACTTTTCGTATGATTTGGAAGATGAGTATATCAGAAAATCATCAGCATATTGTATTATATTACAGCTGTTATTTACCATTGAAATATTGTGCAAGTCAGCTGTATACAGATTAAATAATAGAGGGCCTAAAACTGACCCCTGTGGAAGTCCTAGGTTATTATATCGAGGACCTATCAGTCTATTATTATTAGATCTCAGATAAATTTTTCTGCATGTGTAAAAGTTGAGTATGGTTTTCGCTAATGCAGCTGGTATGTGAAAATTTCTAATCATTCTTTCCATTAGGATGTCAAGACATACACTATTATATGCACCTTCTCTATCTAAACATATTGTAGGTAGATATGTATTATTGGTAAATGTATCCTGAATGTCTGTTACTAATGTAGCAATAGCGTCTATAGAACCACATCCTTTTTTGTATCCAAATTGAAATTCTGGAAGTAAGTTATTCCTATCTAACCACCATTCTAGTCTATGTTTGATCATTCGTTCTAATGTTTTTAGTAAACAAGACATAAGGGAAATGGGTCTGTACGAATCTGCTAAGTTGGAATTTTTACCTGGTTTGAGAATAGGAATAATAATTACTTCTTTAAATTCATAAATAACTGAATTATTAATAATTATGTCGTTAAATATATCTAATAAAAAGAGTTTAGCAATTTTAGGAAGAAATTGAATCATAGGATATTTAATATTGTCTAATCCTTCCTGGGCTTGTGTTGCATCTGTTTTTGAGTGCATATTCTAACTCAGCAATTTTAAATGGTTCTAGTAAAAATTCCTTTTCATTATTTTTTGTAGTAGGTATTATAATTTCTCGTGGTTTAACAGATGGTGGTGCTATCTGGTCAAAAAATTCTTCCTCTAATGTACTGTCAAAGCATTTTGTATTCGATATTGGTTTTCTGTTTATTTTCCTGGCTTGATTCCATAAGGATGATGATGGAGTATTTTTGTTAAGGGTGGAGACAAAATTTTTCCAACTTTGTTTTGCGATTGCTTTCAGTTTTTTCTTACCGTTTGCTATGGTCTCTTGGCATTTCAAATAGTTCTCAAAATTCAAATTGTGTTTATAATTTGAAAGTGTTTCTTGTCTCTCACTGATGATTTTGTCACAATCTCTATTCCACCAGGGGGGAGGGGTTAGAATTTTGTTTTTAAAAGGTTTGTACCGTGGAATTGAAATTTCTGCTGCCTGGTTGATCCCATCTATTAAGAAATTGTGTTTTTCTGATATATTTTCCATTTGGTATTGCTTGTCAAAAAATTGTTCTACACAAGATGTATATAAATACCAGTTGGCCTTTTTTACGTTCCACTTGCTCGCAGGATTAATCTCCTCATTTTTATTCTGGCAATTTATTTCCATGTTGATGATAAAATGGTTTGAACCTAAAGTGTCGGATAGACGGACCAGTTTATTTTACTAGTTAGTTCAGGCGAAACAAAAGTTACATCAATGGCTGAAGTATTTTGGTCAGGTCGGGTAAAAATAGTTGGTTGACCATTATTCATTACTATATAATTCAAGTCATCTGCAACTGTTATGAGTTGTTTTCCAACTGCGTCATTAAAAGTCGATCCCCAGATTGCGTGATGTGCGTTGAAGTCTCCACCTATAATTGCTGGTTTACTGACTTCCGAAAAATATTTTTCCAATCATCTACTGTGCTCTTACTTTTAGGTGATCTGTATATAGATAATATGCTTAATTCACTTTTTTCATATTTAATCTTTGTACCACAAACTTGAATATCCTTATTAAAATTACAATTTAAGTTTAATTCACTAAAAGAAATTGAATTATGAATTAATATACCCACACCGCCAAAACCATCTTGGCGATCATTTCTGATAAGATTGTAACCATTAAATCGATACTGCAAATTTTTTTTAAACCATGTTTCACTTAAGAGGAGAATATCTGTTTTTTCTTTGTTCAAATAATTCATTAAGCTACCTTTATTGGCAACCGCAGATCTAGCATTCCATTGACTTATTTTAAAAGTATTTTTAAGAGACATTAAAATTTACTTTTATCTACTTTATCCAATACTTGTTCTAAACCTGAAATTATTGTTTTATCGTCTATTGTTTTTATGTCTTCCAATGTACGAATGTTACTTAAAAGATTGATTATAAAAGATGACACATATTTAGCTAATTCTTTTTTGTTGTCAGTTTTTCCATAGTTTGGTTTGTATGGGTTAGGAGGTAAGGGTCGTGAGGGTCCAAGTGTGAATGGAAAATGTGGTTGATGTGCTGGTGATTGCATAGGAGGGGTGTTGGCTTTTCTTTTCTTTGCTGTACGAAGGTTTTCACTACTAGAAATAGTTTGACGGTGTGTTGAAAATTGGTTTTGTTTCATACTTATATTAGGCCGATTTAAAGAAACATTATTGTTATTTACAGGGAGTGTGGGAAATTCTTTATCATAACTTGAAAGAACAGAAAAAGGATTGTGACTGGTTTGGCCGGAGAATGAATTTTCGCAATATAATTTTGCTTCTAAAAAGGTAGTTTTTTGTTCTATCATAATGGTCTTGATTTTTTTCTGCTTCTCGTAAAAAGGGCAGTTTTTAGATATTGTTACATGGTTACTATTTTTACAGTGAATGCAAAACATACTTTTCTCACATTTATGATCTGGATTTTTTATTTCACCACACTGTATACAGGATTCCTGTGAGCTTTTACACTGCTTAGAGACGTGCCCAAATTTCAGGCACCGGTAACATTGAACAACCCTACCAACAAAATGCTCAACAGGAAAATAAACACGATTGAAAGCAACGAAACTGGGTAGAATATTTCCCTCAAAAGTAATGACTACAGTTTTCTTATCTACATATTCTATTGTATTTTCTTTTTGAATCCTACGTTTTGTTCTATATATATTTAAAACTTTTGACGTGCATTTAATATTCTCTAAAAGATAATTAACATCAAACGTCGTATCCACGTCTCTTACCAACCCTTTTACTTTTAACAAGTGATTTGGTATATAAGCTCGCAAATTATGTTCTTTTAGAGACTTATTATTTACTAAGTTGTTAGCATCTAAACGAGAATTTAATAAGACTTTTATCCTATTCTTCCCAATACTGCGTATTTGCTGTATGTGAGTAAATTTTAACTTTATAAATAATAAATCCCCTAAAACCATGGGGTGTAATCTTGATAAATTACTTAAATCACCAATTCTTTCAATATATACCCAGATATTATTTAAATTGTACTTATCTGACTGCAAATTAAAATGCTTTATCTCCTTTTCCTTGGACTGCAAATCATCTTTTTCCTGAGTTGTTTCATCACTAGTTTCCAATACACTATTTCCACTAGACACGTCCATATCAATTTATTTCGTCAAAGAGGACGTCTTTACATTTTTATCCCCCATTACGGGGTCTATTTATTTAAAAACACACAATTTATGTATTTATTTTTAAACGATCACCAAAACAAAAAGAAAAAACTAAAACTAATTAACAAGCTACTAAACCAAATACGATTACTACTAGACACGTCCGTATGGCTTAAAAGTATGCGGTAGAATGTGTACGAGGCAGTTACAAATGGCAAAATGAGATTTTTGGAACAGTTGGGAACATAGCTACTTCACACATCTATAACAGCGATATAAGTGCCAAAAAGCTATGAAAAACTTACAAAGAGGTAGATATGGTAATAATAAAGGAGGATAAAACTTCTCTGTAAAATGGCTACCAGTACAGATAGAGGAAACATCTCTGATCCGAAGGTTGACAGGAGTTGTAACTACTCGACCTTTACAAAAGGTAATACCAATTTAAGAGAATTCAACGTACATAAGACTACTAAATACGTGGAAAAAATTAATTTTTTGTATACCATTTCTAGTATTTTTTAAACACTCCAATGCTGATGCGTACAAAATAATTCAGGCCCCTTCACTGCACGCTGGGGTTTGTTTTGGTTGGATCAGAGACAGCAGCATATGTGCCTCCTGATGAGAGACTAATAAGTTTCGAAACCGGTAGAGGTGCTTGCTGCGCTTTCTCATTGGACTTGAATATGATACGGCTGTATTTTTGTTTTGTAGCGAAATTGAAAATGGTTATTCATTTACATGATTTACATGATTTACATGTTTACTCTGATTGGAGTACGAAGGGAACCATTCTCGTTGGAACTTTACCGCGCTGAGCAGATGGGACGTGAATTATAAATTATAAAATTCCCTCATCTTCCTTAGTCTCAGCATCCGTTATGGCTTGCAAATTGTAGAAGCCTCGGAGGTGTAACCAGAGAAGCTTCCCATTGTTTTCCGTCTGGTGGGATATAGATTAACATTATGTGTTTTATATGCAATTAGAGTGAAAACTTAGTCTTTTGCTAGCAGTTGCCGCTAGGGCATCTATGCCATTTCGTTCGTTGCAATCCGTGACTGCACGCTGGGGTTTGTTTTGGTTGGATCAGAGAGAGCAGCATATGTACCTCCTGATGAGAGACTAATAAGTTTCGAAACCAGTAGAGGTGCTTGCTACGCTCTCTGATTGTACTTGAATATGATGCGGCTCTATTTTCGTTTTGCAACGAAATTTAAAATGGTTATTCATTTTGGAATAAATTATACATTCAGAATAAAATCTCACAACTCCTTCATTTCTAGAACAGATATGACAAATAAGGTGTCGAATGAAATCTTATAACCGGAAGTACTGTTTTAAAGTCTTTAAAATAGTACAAGAGATATATTATTCGACCTGTCTTACCACGACTTTACACGTTACATGAAGAGTTCAAGTAACGACTTTCAGTTATACTTTCTGTCACATTGAATGCGAACCTAGGACTTATGAAGTCCAATCCCTTTTTTCTTTCAAGAATTCTGTTAATTAAAACAATTTTCGGCTCTTTCTTAACGTCATTAACAATTAATATTACAAAATACATTGGTAAGTGAATGTATTCCTCATACGCATACATTTAATTAATACATACTACTAAAAACTAAAGATAAAATTATTAACAAAACTATTTGGTTCAAAAACCTCCTTTTCTACTCCAAATAATGCCGCCTAAAATAAGTTAAATAAATTTTACAAAATAATTTAGATTCTGATAAAAACTGTTATGGAAGTTGAGAATCTGCATACAATATCATTTTTACCTTTAAATATAATTTAAACCTAACTGCTACATTTGCATTACACAACGTTCTCTTTTATAAAATTTTCCATCTGCTCACATGAGGATTAAATACAATAGTCATTTTCGGTACGGTTTATTTTGGGGAGAACGGTATATAGTCCAAAGAAATAAAGTAAAAATATTATAGACCAGGCATTTAGGAAGACTGTGACGGGTAGTTATTTTAAGACGACAGACTCAGTAAAACACAGGTTAAAACAAAATACAGTAAACTCTCTCTTAACGGACACCTCTCTTCGCCGGACACCTCCTCTATACGGACGATTTTTAAAACAAAAATTATTCGGCCATATATGAACCTGTACCCTTTAACTTCCTTAGACGGACACTCTCAACAACGGACAGTAAATATTGTGTAGATGCGGACAGTAAATGAAAAAAATTAACATTTCTTTCCAAATATTCTACAATATAAAACTATATATCGCCTATTGAGAACAATAGTGGCGAAACACGAAAATCAACATTTTTGAGTTAAATCGATCAACTGACATCTAAATATGCCCTCTTTTATGTGCAATATCGGCTAATAATTATTTAATTTCCTTATTACTAGAGGGCGCCTACAAGTCTTTATGGTATTGTGAATTTGTCAAATATTTTGATGCATTAACGACGAAATCACACCAAACTTTATATCAACACTGGCGAATCTGTAATTACGCCGTACGTGCATGTATTTGAAATATTAGATATCTTATTAAAGATAGTAGTGCAATGTGCAATAGTGGCGAATGAGCACTTTTGTCTGTGTGGTCGTTTTTGCTTTTTTGGTTTTTTTTATAAAACTCTTTAAAACTTTTTTATTTATTATAATATTATATTATATTATATTATATTATATAATATTATATTATATATATTATTAAAACTTTTTTATAAAACTTTTTATAGAGAAACTCAGTTTCAATCGTTCTTAGGTACTTAGAAATAGCAAGTCAAGAAAGCGACTATCCACTTTGGATCAGTATTGTTTAATTCCACAATATCGAGAACCAATATTCATATCTAAAAAGAAGTCTTACTACAAAATAAATCAATTCCTTCTACCCACAATCATTTGTTTAGTAGTTTGAAATACGAAACATACGTGAGTAAAATGATGAATTTAATTTTACTATTCATAGTTATTCATCTTAATTTCCTCGGTATCCTGTCTGATTTTTAATTTTTGAAAATCTCGGGAGGTTGTAACCAAAGAAAGTATTCCATCTGTTGTCAATCTGGTGGTATGGGAAAGATATTTATTGTCCTTTTCTGTGATACTTCGATTGATAACTTACTTTGTTAAAAATATTTCACTTTTCTTAATAATTTTAGAGTTAACTCTTAATTTTGTGGATATAATAATGGAGAAGTGTTTGTGGACAATTTTATATAGTCGACAGCAACTAGTATTTTAACACCCTTCATGGAAAATGTATATCTATTATCCAAATTGAAAAGCGTAATAATTTATTAGTGTTTTAAGTACATTTTACACTAGATAATATTAATAAAATTATATTAGTCAGTTCTAATAACCAAAACAAGCAAATTAGCGCATTAATTAATATCACTGATTTCAACCGAATTAACCAATAACTACACGTGGATATTGGTTTTACGCCCGTTTGAAAGTATACAGAGTTGGTCAATCAAAATAGTACACACCAGTATTTGTCTTAATAATCATTGAGTTTTATGCAAATACTGAAACAGGTCTATATTTTAACGATATAAGCATCTGTCATTTGTTAAGTCCGTCTCTTACAGTACCGAATTCTTCATGTGCCGTTCTCGATTATCGAGCGCTTGCTATTAAATTGGCTATAGTACTTTTGTGGACGTCAGCTCGGAAAAGGGATGCAGAGAATCTGTTAAACCATTCTCTCACGTTTCTAAACCATGATGTTCTTCTGCAACCTAGCCATCTTCTTCCGTCTACCTTGTCTTGTATTATTAAATGTAGTATATTTTGTCTCTCTGGGTGGCGCATACATGGCCAAAATATTCAAGTTTGCGATTTTTAACTATCCTGGCGACTTCCGTAACTTTTCCCTTCTGATACAAAATAACTTCGTTAGGAACTCTCTTCGCCCAAATAATTCTTAGGATTCTCCGATACACCCAAATTTCAAAGACTTCCAGATTCTTGAGAAGTGTATCCATTAAAGTCCAATCTTCGACACCATAGAAAAGAGTAGAGCACACATATCTCACTAATCTAATATTCAGACTAAAAGTAATATTGTTTCCACATAGCAGTTTGTTCATATTAAAAACTGCAACTCTATACGTATTCTAACTTCTTTGCTCATGTCCCAGTTTTGATTTAAATTACAACCAAAGTAGGTGATACTGTATGTGTTGGCATTTTACTGGTAACCATCACCCTTGTTTTTGCAGTGTGTCTCTTGAGTTCATATTCATCACACTTTGTGGTAATCCTAATAATCAGATGTTAAATTGCTTGTAATTATCACCGTGCTATCAGCGAATCTCAAATTATTAATGTTGACGTCATTCATTTTGATATTATATTGAGCATTATCCATGGCTTTATTGAAAACGAACCCAGAAGAGATGTTTTATATTATATATTATTGGGGACAAAATGACAGCCTGCCTTAGGGTAAGAACAGAACAAGGGGGTCTCGGTGGAGGTGGAGGTGGATGTCGCGGTCGATGTCAATATCCATGTAAAACAAACACATTGTAGTGAATGCAAGACAACAGAGCAGGTAAGTCGCGGTGGAGGTTTAGCGCGATGCCATCCATGAGGTTTACATAGATGCTTTTGAAAATAAAATGAGTTTGTTTTACATGGATGTCTACTGCGCGGCCTACAAGGATGCTTACCTGTGATTGGTCCATTCGAAGCCAAGTTGTCATTACCTGCGCTAGTTAATACTTTTTATATAATCCCTTTATTGTATTCAGTTTATTTTTGAATTTCTAAAGTAATTAAATTCAGTAAATTTTTGAAATATGAAGCAGGATCTGATTATTTACAGCTGATATTTAATCACTATTATCACTTGACTGACACAACATCGCAAAAGGACAGTCTTTCTGACATTCAAATTTCATTAAACTACTTTACTTGATAGTGGTTCTAGCTCGACTGACAGCGCAGGTGACCTCCTTGCTATGTGCTGTCGACATTCACCGCGACCTAACTAGTAGCATCCACCGCAACCTAACTAGTAGCATCCACCGCGACCTACACCTCCACCTCGACCCACTTGTTCTGTTCTTACCCTTACTCGTCTTGGTATTTAAAGCTCTTCACAAGTGTCCCAGTGCATCCTGATTTTTGCACGCCAGTGCAGGTTTTTAATAAGGCGTTGGCCTTTACCATTAATGCCTATATGTACCTGCTGAAGAATGGCAATACGTTCAGTATATTTTATAGATCAAAGGCCTTCTTAAAGACAATAAAACACATATAAATCTGATGCCCGATATCTCTGCATCTCTGTACCATAATAACCTGAATACTGTATAGTGCTCGCTACCATTGTTTAAAAAGAAGCGCTACACTGGTTCCAAGGTTATTGCAGAACCCATACTGTCTCTCACCAATTATTTATCTTTCTATACTGTGGTACACTTCGCGTCAAAAAAAAGTGGTACAACTCTTATAACCGAAAATCGCGTTTTTCAAGTTGTTTAAGTTGATCTTGTCATATGTGTCATTCTAATTTCTAGAGCAACGTTACCTATGTTACCTATCTTTACCCCCACCTACCTATGTTGCATAAAAACAGTTGAAAACGGTTGAGTTTAGCGAGATGAAAGTAGTATACGTACTTAAGTTAAAATATTGAGATAATAAGTTTTGACTCAAAAAGTATGTAGAGTGGGGGATAAAAAATTGAACGTATTAAATGAGTGCTGATATACCTATATGACGCCCTCTGGATAATTCATCATTTTTGATAGCGAATTTAGATTTCTCGTATCAAAAAAGCCCCTCTTACCAAATTTCGTGTTATTATCCCATGCCTGTCAGCAAATATTCAAGAATAAACAACATAAAATTTTAATTTTCACACCCTGTATTTCGGTTATTATCAACTTTCGTACTAAGGTAAGTGAGTTTAAGCGACCTATTTTAAGCTCAGAAATCTAAAGTTAAGCTATGGTTCATTCTTTACCAAACACCCTGTATATTTCGCTTGAGAATTCAAATTATTTTCTTTTCATATGAATTCTATTCTTGTGAAGAAAAATCAATTTATTACAATCTTTATATTCACCTCTCAAAACCCAAATTTAACGCCTATGTTTTCCTAATGTTAATGACAAGAACAATTTGCAAGCAGTGTATACTAAAGTTACAATCAAAATGCAGTAGAAATAAACAAACCAAGACACGTTAAATGCCCCTAGAAGCACTCCTGAATCATAATTTACAATGTACACTGGGGTGCAAAATTAACCGGACACCTTAAAAATGGGTCATTTTTGATGTCTCAGATTTCCTAAACGTATTGTCCGATTTAAGTTATTTTTATAATAAACTATAGAAATTTTCTTTAACAATGTCGCTGTAGTAGTATTTTGCTGAACAGTTAAATTTTCATTGTATACTGGGTGTACCAATTAAACTGTGTTTTCTTCTCAAAGTTCGCACCACCCTGTGAAATATTCCAGCATTTATAAAATACTGAAGCTAAAATCAAACTATAGCGTCATGTTTTCTCAACATTTTGTTTCTTGATTCATTTGCTTACATTATACCATAAAAAAGTTAGGTACTTTAACAACTCCCCGTGTTTTTCATCAATACAGGGTATTTTTAAACTAATTATGGTAAACTTTAAGTGGTAATTCTGCATGAAGAAATTATGACAGTTTGTTTTATAAACGGTATGTCCGCAAATGCTTCATTTCCGAGATAGGGGGTGTTGAAATTTTTCTTACAAACTGACGATTAATTTATTTCTTTAAAACCGGTTGAGATATGCAAATGAAACTTAATGGGTTTTAAGACGTCTTTATTGCACATTTTTTGACATACAACTAAGAATTTAATATTCACCATTGGCGTGCATACGGGTAATATGACGGCTCATATTACCAGTATGTGCGCCAATGGTGAATATTAATTTCTTACTTGTATGTGAAAAAATGTACAATAACTACGTCTTAAAACCCGCCAAATTTCATTTGCATATCTTAACTGGTTTTAAAGCAATTAATAAATCGTCAGTTTGTAAGAATAATTTTAACACCCTCTATCTCAGAAACGAAGCATTTGCGGACATAGGTTTATAAAGCAAACTGACATTATTTTTTCATGAAGAAATTACCCCTTGAAGTTTGCCATACTTATTTAAAAACACCCTGTATTGATGAAAAACATGGCTAATTGTTAAAGTACCTAACTTTTTCACGGTCCAACATAAGCGAATGAATAAAAAAAAAGAATTTTGAGAAAACATGAGGCTATAGTTGGGTTTTAATTTGAGTATTTTATAAATGCTAGAATATTCCACAGGGTAATCCGCAGTTTGAGAAAAAAACAGAGTTTCGTTGGGACACCCGTTATACAATGAAAATTTACCTATTTAGCAACAATATTATTACAGCGATATTGTTAGTGAATAAGGATATAACATATTAAAAAAACAGGTTTAGAAAATTCGAAACATCAAAAATGATCCATTTTTAAGGTATCCGGTTTGCACCCCCGTGTATAAACTTTGGAAATCATGATTAAATTTGGGATTTACAATCTATATACATTTTAAATTATGGTTCGGGAGTGCTCCTAGTAGCATTTAAGGTATCTTGGTTTGTTTATTTCTACTGCATCTTTATTGTAAATTTAGTATAGTTACTTTCTGTCGCAGAACAAGTTGAAATCATTTCAATATTTTTTTGAGAATGGAAAATACGCAAGGAGAATAGCGAAATTATTAAATCAACTTTAAGAGATAAGAAAGTTCACCACTCGTATATAATAAAACAAGTTAAAAAAATTCACAAGACCGGATCAGTAGCTGATAAAAAACGGAGCGTGAAAAACGTATTGAGACTGACGCGGCAGAAGTGGCAATTTTATGTCATTTTAAAATGGAGCCGACTTCAAGTAAAAAAAGCTCAAGAATCTGGTTTTTCGCGCACTACTCTCCGCAGAGTAGTAAAACATAACAAATTTGATCTCTACAAAATAGACTGGGTGTAGGAAATACACTCAACCAACCTTATATGGATTCATCTGATCTTTTTATTATTTTAAGCAAATTAATGTTAAGTTTTCTTCCATCGCATCTCTCTGGAGCCTAACTACTAACTAACCACGTACAGGTTATAGAACCAAATCAACATACCTGCAAGTTATTAAAGTTAGATGAAAATTAAAGGATTTTTTGTATACATATATATATATATATATATATATATATATATATATATATATATATATATATATATATATATATATATATATATATATATATATATATATATGCTTTCTGTTGTTTTCCGGGTTTGACTCCGCGTTGAATAATTTTGGTTTTGATAAAAACCATTATTTTGACGACGTTTCGGCAAGATCTCACTTGCCATTGTCAAGTCAGGTAGTTCCGCTTCTCGCTGCTGCTTGAAGTAAACTTTATCAAAACCAAAATTATTCAACGCGGAGTCAAACCCGGAAAACAACAGAAAGCACATATAGCTCCCGCGGAAACTTCAAGTGTAACATATATATATATATATATATATTCAAAAAAAAACCTTTTTACCACATAGTGGTGTAAGGCGACACTACATTACATACAATACGATACATTATGTTACATTATAATACAATACAAAAACAACTTAATTTTAAATTTAATTAATAACTGCTATACATTTATATTATGTACAAATTTGACTCATTCCCTCTTATTTCTAGCCAGCATCCTTGCTTCTATCCACGTTGTTTCACTTTTCTCGATTATTTTGCCTAGTGTTCTATCCCATGTTTGTGGTGGACTACCTTTCTTCTTTCTTCTTTGCGTTTTTGCCTTCCAAATTTCTTTCACTGGTTTTGTCTGATCCATTCTCTGAAGATGACGCCACCAACTGAGTTGCCTTCTCACTATAAATTCTAACGTTGACTCGATTTCAAAATCTTCTCTTATTTGAGTGTTCCGTAGTATATCTCTTTTAGTAACTCCTCGAAGTCGTCTAAGGTATTATGCACTGGTTATTCTGTCATAGCCTGGTGCTTTTCCGTTTTTCATTCCTGCAATAGCTTCTTCCAGTTTATTTATGGTTATATGGTCTGCATTGTCTACTTCTATTCTTTGGTTCGCTACATTAATGTCTTCTTGATAGCAGTGAGTTTGTAGCATCTCTTGGAAATATTCTCTCCATCTGTTTATTATTTCATTTTCTTCTCTAAGAATTTCGCGAGTTTTATCCTTTATGTTTTATATTTCTTGAATTCTTTCTTTTCTCATTGATTTTAATACTCCATAGAACAGTTTTGATTCTCTTTATTGTGTGTTTCCATATTTTCTCCAAATTCTGTCCATTTGTCCTTCTTTGCCTTTGTAACCAGTTCTTTTACTAGTCTCCTGTGTTTTTTATATTCTTCATAGTTTTCTGGTGTTTTGTTTTGTAAATATATTTTCCAAACATGTTGCTTTCTTTTAATTTGTTGTTTTTATTCTTCATTCCACCATGCAGTTTGGTTTCTTTTATTGCTCTTTTTACTTGTGCCACATATTTCTGTCGCTGTATTTAGTATTATCTTTTTGAAGTAATTCCATAATTGTTCAACGTTTTGACCCTCTCTATTTTCTTTAGTATTTTCTAGTTTTTGATTTATGATCATCTAGTACTTCTCAGTATTCTCTGTATTTCTTAACTTATATGACCTAATAGTTTCATATTCTGGCTTCTTTTCTTGCATTGTGTGATTGTTTTTATTACCTTACACATTTGGTTTTATTTTCACTATTACTAAATAGAGGTCACTCCCTAGTTCTGGACCCCTTCGAACTTTTGTGTCCATTACGTTTTTCTTGTTATTTTTTTCTACTAACATGTAATCAATTATCGATTTTTCTTCTCTAATTTTAACTTCTCTTGTGTACTTGTGTATGTTTTTGTGTTCAAAAAATGTATTAGTTATTACTAAATTGTGCATCATACAGAAATCTAGCATTCTTATACCATTGTTGTTTCGTGCTGTTTCTCCATATTTTCCTAAGACCTCTTTATATTCCTGGTTATTTGCTCCTACTATGCTATTTAAGTCTCCTGCTAAATATATATCTCCTTTTGCTTGTTCCGTGACCAATGCTAATTCTTTCCAGAATTTATCCTTATTATAAGCCGAGTCGTCTTCATTTGGACCATATCCCTTATATATGTCTTTAGATTCTTGCCTTTATGTTTCATTTCAACCGATAGTATCCTCTCTGACTGAAGGATTTTTTACCGACGATATTTCCTCCCCAGAACATGACCCTTCCTCTTCTATATTTATGAACAAATATGTCAGTTTCCGTTCTTGCTTGTTTCTCGCCCTCTAAGTACACGAATTCGTCAATCATCTGATTTTACACATCCTAATTTCGTTTGAAAATAGTACACTTTTTCAATTTCCTATGTACCAGTTTTGGTATTAAAGACACCAATTTACGTGATCAATCTTGTGGTGCCTGGTTAACTCGGGATCCCATAACTTCCTTCTGCTATATAGTCCTTGGGCACGGCAACTCTACTTCTTATCATTTTAACTAAAATATTGACACCTGCAGCTTCCAAAAAGCTGCAGGTTTCAAAGAATACATAGTGGTTAAGTATAAATGAGTATTCCATATAAGTTTGGTTGAGTATAAATGAAGATAGCCCAGATAGGCTACTCTAAGACTGGAAAAATAAATAGTAATCCAAACTTTTTATTTAATATTTGTTTGTGTGTGTGTGAGAAAAAATGGCTTGGATGCGGGTCCGTTAGCCACAGATTTTTATTTTATTTTTACCTCAATTTATTAGTTTTGTTATATTTATACCGATTTTACTTAAATGACTATATTTGTTTCTTTCAAGTAGTTTATGAGTAATTTAAATATTTCCATTTTATGACAAGTTATTAGATATTCTATACTAATTGGAAAATGAACTTGTGTTTGTCGTAAATTGTAATATAATTGATTTATATGTCTCTCGTTAATTTTGCATTCAAAGAAAATATGGTTCAAATCTCTAATCAAAACATTATCACAAAAACAGACTGATGAATTAACTATTCCTAATTTGTGCAGATGTGCCTCGTATTTTCCGTGTCCAGTTTTTAATCTAACGATAGTAGAAATATCTTTCTTTGGCAGGTTATACTTAAATATGTATTCAGGTGGCGGAGGAAGCTCTTGATGTAAAGAAAAATATGAATTTTTTGATATGCTTGAAATATTTTTTCCATTTTTTTTCCATATTTTATTTATTCAAGCTTTGACGTCATTTATTGCATCTGTCGATAAGATCTGAGTTAGGATCTCACCATTTTTTTTTGCATCTTTGGCCAACTCATCCACTTTCTCATTACCCAGTATACCGGCATGCCCTTTTGCCCATATAAATACTACTTTCACTTTAGACAAATTATTTTTTATATTACATAAAATTTTTGATTTGTATGAACTAAAATCAGTGTTTTCAATTGCATATATTGCAGATCTGGAGTCTGTTATTATCACAGATTTTTCAATATTATTTTCTTTGATCTATTCTAGAGCTTTTTCGATGGCTATAATCTCAGCTGTAAAAATACTACTAATACTACATAATTTTTTTTTATTTAAATTTATGTGTCTCGGCAGCAATGGCCATTGACACAAACAATTTTGGTTATACAATAATTAATTATTACAATAAGGACTTAAAACTAAATATTATAACAGTTAATTTCTAAATCATAAATAACATTAGGTAATAATTATGAAGAAAAAAAATTGGATATACAATCATTGGATACTATAGAGACGTACAATTAATTATAAAATTGCTTCGGTCTTCTTGGGATACTTCGGACGTTGTTTAGTCATAGTAGCAGTTGCATATGAATTAGTAAGGTTACTGGAAGAATTGGATCCAGACATGGTGTTGCTAACAGTGGGGGAACATTGATTTAAATTGTTACTCATGTAGTCAAAAGTAACTTGAATTTGTTTATATTAACGCTTTGGATGTCTGGAACATAGAGTTATATATTAGCATAGAGAGAGTGTTATTCAGAGCGAAGTGACGATACCATCTTTTTTATTTGGATTAGTGCTGTTTCACTTTTACGCATAGTAAAGCTGCTACAGTTGTCCTCCTCTTCCGTGCCTATATTCACACTGAATGTCATCATAGATTTTCGATATAATGTGTTAGAAAGAGATGCAGCAAACCAGTCCATGAGATCTTGTCGTCAGGAAGCGCGGAAGGTAGGCTCCCTCTATGTTAATATATACCTCTATGGTCTGGAAATAAGTGATAACCTTGAATACATCACTGCAACACTGGTTGCCTAACCGTTGACGTCCGTTGGGACGGGATAGCAACAGTGAAAAACTATTGACATTTTGACACTGAATATGTTTAAGTTAGAAGATTATTAAGTAAAACATCTCTTACTGACCGAAGTTACAGCTTGTTATTCATGATTAACACGTAACACAATTGTTATTGGTCACTATTTGAGCGAAAACTAATTTTGATAACTAGTCTTTACAGTAATAATTACAAATTTCGGCACCAACTTACAGATCGATACATACACGTTCTGACGTTAGTTTACTACTAGATAATTTGTAATTATTATGTTGATGGGTATTTTGTGTAAATTACTGTGTAATCCACAAAGTCGCTCAGTATAGATTTTACTAAAATATTATTTAAATTATTTGATTCTGTATATTTAGGAATTATGATTCTTGCTTTTTTTTATCAAAGTTTTATACGGAAATTTACAAATTGGTAATAATTTACTGTTGTGTAAATCTGTATAATTCCTGGTTTCAATTAATGCATCTGTTAGTGGTGGTGATTATTTGTTTGAAGATGAATGTTCTTTTTTTCTAAATGGTATTTCAAATAAAAAGAGAGGACCATAATATTATTTTAGGCACCTTCAATGCGAAGGTAGGGAAAGAAAGAGATGGAGAATTAGTAGACACATATGGACTAGGAACACGTAATGAGAGATGAGAGGTGAGGCTAGTGCAGTTTTGCATGGTTATCAAGGAACTCTTTTTCAAAAACACATGTTACAAACTACCAGTCCGAATAATATACACTGGGACATTCCCTATAGATTACGGTGAGAACGTAGTGAGAAACCAGATAATGTCATGTCACTAAAATGTATATTATCACGGACTTACCTTTTTTTCTATCATTTGTGACGCTCTGAAAAATGCTCATGAAAAGAAACATACATCGTTATAAACCAAAATTCCGTAACGTCATAGTATCAACTAAAGCTTACCCAGGGACAGATATAGTAAGTCAACTTTGATATCTGAACCAACCTGAGATATGCAGATGATACAATGCTCTGACTGCGGACTTGCAGACAGCAGAAAGGGCTGCAAATTTTGATTGAGCAGCATTTTGATTAAACACACACAAAAAAAACAAAAATCATGATTTTCAATAAGATCAATATTGAAGACGGGACAATCTACGTTAAAGGAAAAGCTTTAGAAAAAGTACCTAGATACAATTACTTGGGATGTGAGCTAAATGAATAATGAAACCGCATATGAACTAAGAAGATGCCTTGAACTAGCCCTAATAATCCAGGGTAATAAGGCAAAAATATACCCTGTTCATGACACTTAAACAGACAGGGTACTGAAGCATTTTTTCGACAGGTAATACCTCTTCTTCTTCTTCTTCTTCTTCTTTTTTATGTAGACATGACTCTGTCTGTATGTGTCTCCAGTAAGCTGTCATTCTATCTTTTTCGTGGTCTTCCCACTAATCGTCTTCCTACTGGGGAACCGTCTCTCGCCGTCTTTACTACTATATTTGTTGTCTTTCGGCTTATGTGGTCGTTTTATTCTACTCTTCTGTTTGTCACACAGATATTAATGTTGTCAACCTTGCATCTCCGTCTTATACCTGCATTTCTAGCTCCATCCCACAGTGTCTTACCATCGATTTTTCGCAGTGTTTACATGTCTGCTGTTTCTAGCATTATTTTTATCCTTTCTGTATCCGGTTGTGTTTCTGCCGCATATCTCATTATTGGTCTGTAAATATATATTATATATATATTCATATCATATCTTTTGTAAATTCTGCCTTTCACTTCTTTTCCGATGTTTTTATTTCTCCATATTGCGACCATAACTTGCGGCTCTGTTTGCTTTATTTACCTGATCTTCCACTTCTGTTTCGAGCCTTCCGTAACTAGATAGTGGGATGCCTAGATATTTAAACTCCATGACTTGTTCTATTATTTGACCCTCCGGCTCTAATTTACACCTTATTAGATCTGCTGTTATAACCATGCATTTAGTCTTTTTTTGGGGAAATTAACATTTCAAGTTTTCTAGCGGTTATATTAAACTCATGCAGCATACGTTGTAAATCTTCAAGTTCAAAAGTTGAAAAAGTCTGTGCTTTGAGAAATTACTATTGCATCGTCTACATAGTAGATTATTTTAAGTTGTTTTTCTCCCATTTGGTATTCCTTTTTTGTTCTTACTTTTTTATTATTTCGTCCATGATCAGGTTGAACAATAGAGGACTCAGGGAATCTCCCGGTCTTATCTAATTGCCAGCTTCAATTGAGTAAATTAATTCATCTTCTACTTTTACTTTTATTGTGTTGTTCTGGTAGATATTTTTGATCGCTTTAATTATTCCTAGAGGTGTTATTTATTATTATTCCTTGACCCTGTCAAATGCCTTCTTAAGGTCCACGAAAGATAAACCGGCATACTTATGTTTCGTGGACAGGTAATAGCTATAAGAACAAATTGTAACTATTTCCTGCGTAGAATCTGGCGGTCATTTTTATTTATAAACAATTTAGTATCAAAATGCGGCCTTTTTCCCTTTCTTCAAATCAATGAAAAACAGTGAATTTTATGGTTTTCTTAGTACGAAAATCTTCGAGAGCATGGAAAAAGATTTAAAATGGTGTATTATAAAGGTTCACATACTTATTTATTGTAACATAATGGCGAAAAAGTCGAAATTTGAAAATAATCAATTTCCCATAGTTCGCAATAACTACTGTAAAAATTAGTGTATAGCTTCGAAATTTTTTTTCAAATGAGAGTTCTTTGGTGCTAAATATGTGATAAAAATTTAAAGGCGATTAATTTAGTTGTTTAAATTTTATTCAAATTGTTTATCCCAGAGATCATTGCTTTGCAATAAGTCAGAAAAAATGATTTTAAAACCATTCTACAGGTGTCAAATGAGAGAGCCTGAGTTATACTTTCAAATTGGCTTAAAAAATTAACGAAGAATGCACTTATTAGTAATAAATAATTATGCAATACTATCATCAATATTTCCTTGTACCTTTTTGAATAACTTTTTTCGAAAAATATATTTTTTTTAGGTTCTAGGTGCACAACTATTAAGTAATGTTATGTATTATAATAATTGATAAAAAATTGTAATAAAGATATACAGTGCGCTGGAATAAGTTTTAGCCCCCCTTATTAACTTATTTAGTTTTAGTACATAAGCAAAATGTTAGGACTGGCCGATTTTTAAAATAATCGTAGTATATTATAGCATTAATGTTTCTAACTTTACGCGATCCCTCTTCAGGTGACAAGCATTACTTTGATTTTTTTTTAATGGGAGAGTACATCATGTGACACCTCATTTAAAAGCTTTTGAAATACTAATTACAAAAATGCATACCACTTTAAGCCTATTTGATAGCGCAGGCGCAAAATTTCGGTCGAATTATTTTTAAACGCATTTATTTTTTTCGATCCTGAGAAAATTGATAGGTATTTTTGAAAAATTTATGAAAGACTACGTTATTATGGAGGGCTGAAACTCCCTTAAAATAAACAAAAAGTTTCTTTTGAATGATTTATTTAAAATTAATAATCAGACTAAATTTTCTCTATTTTTCACTTCTGTGACTTATTAAAATATACATTATAGAAGTTCTCAGGGACTTTCGACCCTCGATAATACTGTAATATTTTATTCTGCATTTAAATTTTTCAGAAATTCTTATTACTTTTTTCAGTATTCGAAAAAAAAAATGAATGAATTTAAAAATGATTCGGCCGAAATCTGGCACCTACGCTCTCAAAAAGGATTAAAGTATTATACATTTTTGTAATTAGTATTTCAAAAGCTTTTTAATGAGGTGTCACATGATGTACTTTCCCATTTAAAAAATCAAAGTTATGCCTGTTGTTAAAATACAAATTTTAACCAGCGTCCAAAATAATAATTTCAGACGCTCCCTCGTAAAATAACCCCTAAGTGAACCGCAGACTCTAGCGGCGTATATAAGTATTATTTTTTCTGGCGCGAAGCGTTCCTCCCTTCCCGAAAAAGACTTAACCACGTTGCATCGATCACTTTCTTCTTCAATCTCGAGGAGTGAATAACTAAAAACACTTCTCATTAACGGGTCCGCGTCATCCACGTGAAAAATTTACCGCCAAAAAAATTCTACCGGCTTTACTGAGCCAAAAGTGCGTAAAATAGTGCGCGTATCTATGTGTTTATAAAACAGTTTTTCGCAAACCGTATGTAGGTTACCTCAAACAGCTACACAAGGATACCTATCTGGCCAGATAAGAAAAAACAACCAGAAGCAACCACAGCGCAGGGTGAGTTTGTTTATTTCTACCAATAACTATCTTTGAACGCCTATAAACTAAATCGAGATCAACGAATCTTTTTAGTGTAAAAAAAAAGGGTGCGCGCGTCTAAACTAATATTATATATTTTGAGCCAGCGCCTGGAAATACTTTTCCGAGAATAATTTAATTAATCTCTCGAAATATTTATGTAGTATTTTTCTTCATAAGTATCTAGTGGTCCTTCGTTACTAGCCGGATAATTAGCCATTTCTAATTTGCGTAAAAAAGAAAAAATTCTTGTATTCATTTGCAAAATCTCGCCGCGCGCCATCTTATAACGGTATTTTCGTTTTCGATTCTTTCCCTACGACTTGACGGAATATTCCATCGGTCACGTGGTACTACGAAGAAACCACCTACGTCACAACACGTACAAATCACTTTGCTCTAACAACGCTAAAGAATTTTCCACTGACATACGGGGGTGCGTTTGATAATATTTACACATTTTTACAAAAAAAAGACTCTTTAATATCTTAAATAATTCTTATATTAAACATTTATTATCGATTACCAATTAAAATAAATTATCACAATGGAACAGGGACAAATTAACAAATTAACGAGGTCCAAAACTGCCAGTAAATTAGATTTAACTAGATTATGTAGTAGTGTAGAAACTGACTTAGCTTCTCTAACTAAATATATGATTAAGGAAATACTTTGTCAACTCAGAGATGCTTTTCGTACCTATAATGACGCAACTAATCTTCTCGCTGCAGAGCTAGCTACTACTGAAGACGTAGATCCGATAGTAAAAAAATATTATAAATGCATTTCTTTACTTGAGGAAAAACTCGAAAGCCTCCTAACTCCACCTACAAGTTCTACAACATCTGAAATATCTAGTGTCCCAAATCCCAATGTCCCGTCTCCTTCTACTCAAATTACTCAAAATGCCACCACCAAACAGAGAACTGTCAAGCTCCCGGAACTTCGTATCAATAATTTTTCCGGAAAATTAAGTGAGTTTCAATTCTTCTACCAAACCTTTCTCAGCATCATTGATCAAGATGAAACCCTCACTAACATCGAAAAATTTATTTACTTAAGAAATCTACTCAGGGACGATGCTTACCGCTTAATAGAAAATATTCCATTGATTGAGACTAATTATACCATCGCCTTAGATACCCTGAAAGCTCGATATACTAATGATCGCATTCTTATTAGAGATCTAATTTCAGGCATTGTTGAAGCTAAACCCTTGAACAATCATGCCAATTCCTCCCAGTTAAGAGAATTTCATATTTCTGTTTCAAATAGCTACAAGGCTTTGCTTAATCTCAATAAGACATCCGATGAATTATTAAATTTAATCCTAATTCACATTACTTCACAGAAGCTTGACCAAGCCACATTGCGTTCAATGGAATTTGCCCCTGATGCTGACAAGGTCATAGAGTTTTCAAAGTTTCTAGCAAATATAAATATCAGAGCCAACCATTTGGAAAATCTGCAATCTTCTTCTTCGTCCAAGTCCCAAAATAATTACAAATCACAAACTTCCAAGGAAGTAAGACATTCATATCACACCACTAATAACCAACACGACAACCAACAAACGAACTCCTTCAATAATTCTAAGTCTAGACTATGCCCCTACTGTAAAGGTAACCATTCCATCTACATCTGTAGGGATTTCAAAGAACTCACACCACGAGCCAAGAGCATGTTCGTCAAACAACATGATCTCTGTTATAACTGCCTTGGTTCAAGTCATTCCGTTCCAAAATGTCTAAGTAAGACAACTTGTTCCCACTGCGGTGGCAAGCACCATAGCTATTTACATTTTGATATGAGAAAAAATTCTTCTTCTCCCCAACGTGATCCAATAAATCCAAACACGTACAATGAACTAACTAATTCAAATAATAGACCTTCTTCTTCACAAAATCAGGATAGGGACAACACGCACCCATCTCAATCTTCTATGTCACACGTGTTGTCAGCTAATACGGTCAACACACCTGTTGTCCTTCTAAGTACCATACAGGTATACCTCCTTGCCCCCAGTGGGAAAAGAATTTATGTAAAGGCGCTTCTCGATCAAGCAAGTCAAGTTACATTTGTTACACAAAATCTTATTAATCAGCTAAGCACTCCCACCTTTAACAAGCAGTTACAGATCACCGGAGTAAATCAAACTGTCTCGGTTTCCAAATCAACGGCTAATCTGACTATCTATTCTTCCACAAATGATTCAAGGTTGGACATTTCTTGTTCCATTCTACCTAAAATTACAAACTGTCTGCCACAATTGCCAATTATTGCCAACAAACTAAAAATTCCACAAGAAATGGAACTTGCTGACTCTCAATTCCATATCACTTCAGACATTGATATTTTACTCGGTGCTGATTACTATGGAGATATTATACTAGGTCAAATTATTCGTTTAGGTACTGGTCTACCAATTCTGCAGAACACTATATTCGGTTTTATCATCTCTGGCCGCATTCCTGAAAATTGTATAAAAAGCAAGCATGGTACCTCTCAATATGTAAATAATTTGGTTACATGTACGACACTGTCTTCTACTCCAGAATCACCTGAATCTCAAACCACTGATGAAAATCTCTCTCAGATTGTTCAAAAATTCTGGGAATCCGAAGAAGTCAACCCTCCTATTTCTGAATCTGTTGAAAATCATCCATCTGAATTACTTTTTCTGAAAACTGTTAAGATTTTGCCTTCAGGTCGATATCAAGTTAATCTAAACTTAAAACACTCTGTTGATGACCTACACATGGGAAATTCCTTTATCACAGCTAAAAAACGATTCTTTTATTTGGAGAAAAAATTGCATTCAGACCCTGTCCTGTTGCAAAGCTATTCTAAAATTATTCAAGATTACCATTCTCAAGGTTTAGTCTCAGACGTTCCTCTTCAAGTAAGAAATTTTGACGGAAAATTCAATTATTTTCTGCCTCACTTTCCTATAATAAAAACAAGCTCCACCACTCCCGTGAGAATTGTCTTTGATCCCAACAACAAGTCCACATCAGGTATTTGTTTAAATCAGGTTCTAGATAAAGGCTTCACGGTGCAACCAGAACTTTTTGATATCTTAATCACTTTTCGCCACTACAAGTATATACTAGCAGCTGACATTAAGCATATGTTTCTGCAAATTTCCATAAATGAACAAGAAACTTTCCTTCTCAACTTTCTATGGAGGGATAAACAGGATGACAAACTTCAGTGTTTTCGTTTCAACCGATTACCCTTTGGTTTATCCTCGTCCCCTTTCTTAGCCACTCGTGTATTAAAACACATTGCTGATACTCATGCAATTTCACACCCATCTGCGGCAAAAACCTTGCTCAACTCTACCTATATGGACGATGTACTATCTGGTGGTAACAATTTAGAAGAAATTGAGACTCTCCACTTTCAGTTAAGTTCCTTGTTGAGTAAGCACGGCTTTCAGCTCCATAAACTAAGCTCGAACCATCCAGAATTTCTTAAAAAACATAAGTTGATTCCAACTCCAGAAATTAAGTTAAGCCTGGCTGGTTCCTCAGACAAGATATTAGGTATTATTTGGTCACCTGATCAGGATACTTTTTCATTCAAGCCTCCTGTATGCGAGGTAACATCGCCAATTACTAAGAGAAAAATTCTTAGTTATGTCTCTCGTTTATTCGACCCTTTAGGGCTTCTTTCACCAACTCTTGTATATTCAAAACTTCTGTTGCAAAGGATTTGGTCATTGTCACTAGATTGGGACACCCCCATTACCAATGATAAAATTCTTTCTGATTGGCAATCTCTTCTAACGAAATTCCAATCCATAAATCTAACAAAATTTCCTAGATGCTTAGTCCTAGATAAAAAGGTTATCTTAACTCAGCTTATTACCTTCTGTGATGCTTCTCAGGACATCTACGCTGCCTGCGTGTATCTCCGAGTCACTTATGACGACTCTACCGTCTCGGTGAGACTTGTCACATCCAAGACAAAAATCGCTCCCCTAAAAAACAAACTAACTATCCCAAGATTAGAGCTGTCCGCCATTCTATTAGGAATCCAGTTAACTCACCGCTCACAAGGTATCTTACAGAAAGATTTAAAAATTTCTGAAACTCATCTCTTCTCGGACAGTACAATAGCCCTGACCTGGGTAACTACATCTAAGTTTCTCTACAATCAGTTTGTACAGTCTCGAGTCATAAAGATACGTTCCCTCAGTGAATCTTATCAATTTCACCACGTTGAGTCGAAACAAAATCCAGCGGATCTGCCCTCCAGAGCAAAATCTATTTGTTCTAATGCTGAACTTACTGATCTGTGGCTTCATGGTCCGAAATTTCTAATTAAACCGGAAATCGATTACTCACTATTTCAGATTAAAAAATGGAATGGGGAATTACCTGAATTAAGAAAAAATCAAGTTTCCTTAAATGTCACTGTTACTGCTCAGTCAAATGACACCTTGGATGATTTATTTAATCGTTGTTCATCTTTCACAAAAATTCAAAGATCCCTAGCCTATGTTCTTAGATTTGTTTCCAATCTTAAAGCAAAATCAAATCACACTGCTATAGATACTGATGTACTTTCCGTGGAGGAAATTGAATTTTCTACTTGCCTTGTTCTCAAGTATATTCAATCCATTTCTTTCACTAAGGAGATTCATGAATTGTCCAAACGGCTGTCTGTCTCCAATAAAGCCATCAGAGCCCTGAATCCCTTTATCGATGAAAATGATAAACTGTTACGAGTAGGTGGCAGGTTACGTTTCGCTTCCATAAGCTATTCACAAAAGCATCCAATTCTCCTTCCTTCTAAGAATCGTATTATTGCTCTGATGATTGAACAGCAACACAAAAAGCTGTGCCACGCAGGCGCACAAACCACTTTATCTCATATACGATTGAAATACTGGCCCCTTGATGGTCTTCGACAAACCAAGAAAGTCATTCATAATTGCATCAATTGTTTTAGATTCATGACTCCTAATTATTTTCAACAAATGGCAGATGTTCATCCAGATCGTGTCTTATCTAGCCGACCTTTCGAAAGAGTCTCCATTGACTATGGTGGATTTTTTCTTGTCAAAGCCTCGCCTTTAAAAAATGCTAAACTCTATAAAGTATATATTGCTTTTTTCATTTGTATGACCACCAAATGTGTTCATTTAGAACTGGTCACTGGACTGTCTGCTGATGCATTTCTTCTTACCCTCAAGAGGTTTATCGCTAGAAGGTCAACTCCCAGCATCATTTGGTCAGACAACGCGACCAACTTCTACGGTGGTCGTAATCAATTAAAACAACTTCATGAATTTTTTCTAAATCAGGATAATACTCGTCAAATTCAAGACTTCTGTACCCAGAATTTTATTAAATTTAAGTTTGGCGTTCCTCGTAATCCCTCTCAATTCGGACTACATGAAGTTGGCATCAAGAGTGCTAAGTACCATTTATATAGGTTGATTGGGAATTCCCACTTTACTTTTGAGATATTCTATACAATTCTCTGTCAAGTTGAAGCTATCCTTAATTCTAGACCTATTACCAAACTCTCTAATGACGTCAATGACCTAACAGCTTTGACCCCAGGTCATTTCTTAGTAGGACAGAGCTTGACTGCACCTCCTGAGCCTACACTTTCTGATATACCTCAAAACCGTCTCACTATTTATCAACAAGTGAGCCGGATCCAACAGAATTTTTGGCAACGGTGGAAAGTGGATTACTTGAATCTTCTCCAACACCGACCAAAATGGACGGTACCTACCAATCCTGTACAAGTAGGTGATATTGTCTTATTAAAAGACGACAATACACCTCCTCTACTTTGGCCATTGGCAAAAGTGACCGAGGTACTCCCTGGTAGGGACAATCTCATTCGCACAGTCAGGGTTCATTCCTCCAACGGCGACTACTTGCGAGCTATTAGAAAGATTGCAGTATTACCATGCAATTACTAGTTCAGTAATTTTTATTTAATTTTTTGTCTTTCTAGGTTAGTCATTTAGGTAAACTCATTAATTTTTATTGATTTTCAATCGTTTATGCGTTAGATACTAATTATAATAAATATGTTACTTAGCTAAAAAAAAAAAAAAATCACTAGTTGTTACGAGGGTATCTCAGAATGTTTCAATTTTTATATTTCACTTTCTATATTATTAACACTACTACATAACCAGAGGCGTACTCGCTCATGGCGCCCCCCGGCAATATGTTAAAATACAAATTTTAACCAGCGTCCAAAATAATAATTTCAGACGCTCCCTCGTAAAATAACCCCTAAGTGAACCGCAGACTCTAGCGGCGTATATAAGTATTATTTTTTCTGGCGCGAAGCGTTCCTCCCTTCCCGAAAAAGACTTAACCACGTTGCATCGATCACTTTCTTCTTCAATCTCGAGGAGTGAATAACTAAAAACACTTCTCATTAACGGGTCCGCGTCATCCACGTGAAAAATTTACCGCCAAAAAAATTCTACCGGCTTTACTGAGCCAAAAGTGCGTAAAATAGTGCGCGTATCTATGTGTTTATAAAACAGTTTTTCGCAAACCGTATGTAGGTTACCTCAAACAGCTACACAAGGATACCTATCTGGCCAGATAAGAAAAAACAACCAGAAGCAACCACAGCGCAGGGTGAGTTTGTTTATTTCTACCAATAACTATCTTTGAACGCCTATAAACTAAATCGAGATCAACGAATCTTTTTAGTGTAAAAAAAAAGGGTGCGCGCGTCTAAACTAATATTATATATTTTGAGCCAGCGCCTGGAAATACTTTTCCGAGAATAATTTAATTAATCTCTCGAAATATTTATGTAGTATTTTTCTTCACCTGTTACCTGAAGAGGGAAGAGGGATTGATGTTATAATATTACTATGACTATTTTAAAAATCGACTGTCCGAGCGTTTCACTTATGTACTAAAAATAAAAAATTAATAGGGGAGGCGGTAACACTTATTCCAGCGTACTGTATATAATTTACAAGAATAAAAAACCGCTAAACACCGTAAAAATGAGTGGCGCATACAATATTCCAGCTACAAAAGATCTGATATGAATATTACGTGGCGCGAAAATGTATTTTCATTTTGATGCAAAATAAAATTTTAGTTTTATTTTAAAAGATTTTTCCATAATATTTGCTAAATTTGAAGTAAAACGCGCCACAAAAGAGTAACTTTGATACAGTTTGAATTTTGAAACTCTTTTGTGGCACGTTTACTTCAAATTTAGCAAATATTATTGAAAAATATTTTAAAATAAAACTAAAATTTTATTTTGCATCAAAATGAATATACATTTTCACGCCACGTAATATTCATATCAGATCGTTTGTAGCTGGAATATTGTATGCGCCACTCATTTTTTCGGCGATTATTCGGGAACAATCGTTAATTTTATTATATTTTGTAGCTTAATAACCTCTAAACGGCTTAACCAATTTTGATCGCCAAAAATGTATTTGAAACGTATTGACAAGTAGTATCTGATGCATTTAAGGTCAAGTATGATAACTGAAGGCATTACAGGAATTATTGAGTTTGAAAAACCGTTTTTCCCGTAGGAAATAGATTTGATCATACTTATGAAGCCTATAACTTAAAAATTCGAATTTAACAGGACATGAGGTATACACCGTCAGATTCGTCTAGAGTCCTTCTACAAACGCTCAGTTATTGGCGCAATTCGTAGTTTGAAATTTTGAGTAATTGTCGAGAAACCAAAATTTTCAAAGTTTAGTTTTTCAGTTTTTCGGCGATACTAAGTCGTGTGTATGTCTGATGCTGACGGCTTGGACACCATTTCAAAGCTTAGCTCAACACTATTGATTTTGTGTATTTGCATTTCTCCTGTCTTTTCTTGAACCGAAGATATATAACCTCCAAAAAGTATGCCGTTTTGTACCTACCAAGTCCTGTAGCTGGCTTATGGGCGGTGAAAAGTAACAATCTACACCGGTTCTGAATCGGCTCTGGCCCCTTCTTCAAATATACAAAAAAATTCAGATCGGCTTAACTGTCCAGCCACATACATACATACATATTCACAAACATTTTCCCTTTTTTAAATAGAAATTGAGTCATATTTCTGAGTTCGGTAACTTTTGAATGGTGTAACCGATTTTTAAAATTAGACATGCGTTGGAAAAGTAATGATAAGTACTATTAGAAGCAGTAAGGGCCGGACTTAAATTTTCGAAGTTTTTGAGAGTTTTGGGGACGAGAACGAAAAACAGGCCCTTAATAAGAAGGGACGTAAAAGCCACACGCTTGGACCAAAATGGATGGTTGATATATGTATGGGTGAGTCTTTTCCTGAACTTTAATATGGAAGTTGTATTTCGTGTATAGTGTCGCGTGTAGGGAGGTGTGGGTGTGCGCCACTGGCGAGAACTGACGTTCTCTCCTTATTATATAAAAAATAAAAAGTTTATAAGGAAAAATTGACCATACTTCTGCATAATTATTTATTACTAATAAATGCAGTTTTTATTCACGTTTTTAAACCAATTTAAAAATTTAGCTCATGCTCTTTCATTTGATACCTGTAGAATGGTTTTAACATTATTTTTTTCTGACATTACAAAAAAAAGCTCTCTGGGATAAATAATTTGAATAAAATTTAAACAATTAAATGAAACGTTTTGAAATTTTTGTTAAATATTAAGCACTAAAGAATACTCATTTGACAAAAATTTCAAAGCTGCACACTAATTTTTACAATAGTTATTGCGAAATTAATTTTTTTGAAATTTCGACCTTTTCTCGTAATTATATTAACAATAAATGATAATACCAAATTTTCTAATATGCCATTTTAAAGTTTTCTTCGTGCTCTAGAAGATGTTTGTACTAAAAAAATCATAAGTGTCACTGTTTTCGATTGGCTTGACAAAAAAAAATGGAATAAATTCCGTTTTCTGATACTAAATTGTTTATAAATAAATATGGCGGCCAGATTCTTTGCAGGAAATAGTTAAAATTTGTTCTTATAGGTATTACCTGTCGAAAAATTGCTTTACTACCCTGGCTGCTGATGTCTCATGGAAAAAACCTTATTACCCTGGACTATAAGCACTTTTAACCTTTAACTACATGCGCTGGCGTACTTTGTACGCCAGATATAAGAATTCTACTGGAAATATATTTAAAAATTTAATTTTTGCCCTTGCTTATTTTTCTAACCTATCACTGGAATGTGCTTTACAATTTGGTTTTAGTTTCGTTATAATCGGCGTTCTGGGAAGATCGTAATTTACATTTTATTATTTGTTGTTTCCGGTGGTGGACAATATACCCCAGGATTATATTACTATAAGTCGTAATATAAGTACATATTTTAATTGTTTTTTAGTCATTATGGCAAAAAATATATTTTTCTTTCTAAACAATACTTTTTCTCCTGTAAAAAATTATATAAAAATTTTATATTAGTAATTTTATTTATCATGGAATCCAGTCCTTCCATGATTCCAGTTATAAATCCCAATTGGCTTACTGAAAAGGAACTCCAAGTATTCACTAATACCGAATAAGGTTTATAACAGACAACAAAGTGTATTTTTTCAAAAAAAATTAAACAAATCCGCTGTTTGTAAGTGTATTTTCTTGTGGCGTACAAAGTACGCCTCGCGTGTAGTTATGTTATAACTTGATGCGCGGGTAGTTAAAGGTTAATAAGATGAAAGCAGTTTTCTGCAGTGAAAAACTGAGGACACAAATTAAAACTGGAGTATTGACATGCTATGTGTTCTCTGCCCTTTTATGCAGTTAAAGCTTAGACATACGGATGCAACTTAAAAAAGCGAAACTATGAAGAAAAGAAAATGGGCTACTTTTGGAACATACCTACTAAGAAATCAAAAAAATGTGTTGATGCGATTGGGTATTCAAGGGAAAGTGGAAGGAAAAGATGACCGGTGAAACGCGGCACGTCCTGATTGAAAAATATAAAGTTTGGATTGAAAAAAAAGATCAAATAACCTATTCAGAACCGCTGCATATAGAGTAAAATGAGCCGTGGTCATCGCCAATGTCCTTAAATCATAGGCACAAGAAGAATAAGTATCTGGAGGGGGAGGAGGGTTGCCAAATGACAGATGTCTACACGGTTAAAAGAAAGTTTAGAATAAAAATTGACCTGTTTTTGTATTATTCACAACATCCAATAAATATTACCAAATATTAGGGGGCCAACCCTGTATAATTATTGTATTGTATAGAATAGATAGTTAGTTGTTTGTGATTATTAATTTACGTAGGTATTATACTAAATGGATATACTAAATTAACAAACTTTTGCGAGTTTTATTAGACAAACAGAGCAAGTTTCACATACTCGTATATAAGTTTTATGTGATTCTAATTTAGAATGGTTTAATAATTTACGAAACTTTTTGAATGATATACGAGGGATTAAAGAAGAACCATGAATAAATGATTAACTATTAATATTTTTAAAAATGCTTCTTTAAATTTAAACACAAAATCACATCAACCGCGCACGGAGTGGATATAACCAACACAATATATTACACTAAATAGCAATCTATAACTTCTTCTTCTTCTTTTATTTCTTGGAGATCTTTCGATCTGTTTAATTCTGAAGCTGCCTCTGGTTAATTTCCTGGGAGGTAGATTGCCAACTATTCCTTCATTTTTAAGGGGGTCTTCCGGGGGGTTTTGAACCGGGCGGGTTGTTTTCTAGGGCAATTTTGAGAGTCTATTCTCATTTATCCGTCTTACATAGTTGTACCACATTCTCTTGCGCTATCTTCCCCATCTTACAATATCTTGAATTTTGCACTGCTCTCTAATGTTTGTATTTCTCACCCTGTGTTTTACTTGTTTTCCCCACTATTGTTCTTTAGGGTTTTCATTTAGGCAACCCTTAGCATCTGTTTCATTTTGTTGGTGTCTTCGCGCACTTCTATGCCATATGCCATGATCGGTCGTATGTAAGTCTTTTACACTGTTACTAATAAAACACTCGTATTCTAAGGTTATTCCGTATTTATATCTAGAATAGTTATCCTATGTATAAGGTAGATATAGTACGAAACTAATTCGTTACTAATAAACTCGGTATAAGTTAGATATAAGTATTCCCACTTTATTCCGAAATAATAGTTTGGCAACGTTGCAATCTTCTGCACAAATACATAGAACAATGATAAATATTGTGCGAAATATGTCAATTTTGATTTTTCTCTGTAACCGACAGACCAAATTAACCTAGGCGAAAAGTTTTCGGAATGATAAAAATGAGTTTTTATTGATTTTTTTAAATACCAGTATACTTCTTTCATATGGATTCCACAGAATTGCTATGTCATTATTATTTTCTGAACAATAGCATTGCAAAAAAAGTTCATAGAGGTAAACAAATTAAATAAAATTTAAACTAATTGACGAATCATCTTGAAATTTTTTGTGCATTATATTATGGACTGTTTGACTCAACTTTTCATGCAATATCAAATTCAAATAAGTGAATCACCTATTTTCTAAAAACCTTACACCATCTTTAGAAAACCGATATTTAATTCTGAATTCCTTATCGGTGTATTGTGAAAAGGGATTTATTCTATCTTTGAAAAGTTTCCTTTTTCGTGTATTTTCTATCATGTTAATTAAATTATCAACTTCTTCGACAGCCGCAACACCCCTTAAGCACATTTTTTATTATATGTATAATGACTCACAAAACAAATCAAAATATAATATATTTTTGCCTCTGATGACATTGACAGTCATAAAATAGGTTATACCAGACTTAAACAAGGGTGTGGGTCGGTATAAACTTGGACTAAATTCTTATACCACGTATAAACTATATCTAAGTTATTCCATGTTTATTGGTAGTGATTTTGCCTATACCTGATTTATTCTTAGTATTACTTTTATACTTGGTTTATTAGTAACAGTGTTATGTAGAGTCTAACTTTACTATTTGTGTGAATATACACATCCTGACAATGCAGATGCTTTGTTGATCTGACTCCTCAGGTACTTTACTGGGCCGTGGGTGCTTGATATATCTATGCCCAGATATCTGAATTGCATCACCTGTTCTATGAGGTTGATCTCAACCACTTACTTACATCTGAGCAGATCTTTTGCTATTGTCATGTTATTAAAAGGGTTAATAATGTTAAGAATTTTTGGTGAGAACTCTTTTGAGATAATCATCTGATGTGATTCTGTAGTATCTCCTTTCTTCCATGAATTGTGTATTGTCAAGAACGATATGTTTACCGGTCAGTGGATCAGAGGAACTTGAGCAGATTAGTTAAACGCCCAAAGGTGGATAAAAAATGTCCACCTAATCCGTATTCGCTTATAAGATATTTATTACGTGTCCCAAAATTTTTCAAAAATTATTTATTGTTAAAAAGACGATCTTTTATCGATTGTTAATTTGGTTCTACCGATATTTTTAAAAATAAAAGTAATATCTTGAATTAAAAATATGGAAGGTACAAAATGACTTTTACCCAAAGTCCACCCTTGGGTAAAGGTTTCTATATAATTTCTCGATGGCAGAAACATAATGCACATCATTATCGACGTATAATTACATAATCGACATAATTATTATTCGTCACTCTAAGGAGGAAGTAATGGAAGAATGTCGAAAAAAGCGACAAATCTAAATTATTGGCTTTTACTGTATGTTAATTTTGATGTACATCGTAATTTTGTTGTAAGATATGTACGTCGTTTATATTAACATTTTAGAAGATGCTGTGTTTACTATGCATAATATTCTTTCCATTTCTTCTGTTTAATCTATTTCTAACATGTTTGTAACAACTCTCAATATAATATTAGCTAATTTCGAGGAGGACATTTTTTATCCTCCCTTGGGTTTACATGGAACCTATAAAAGGTTGGGCGTTTAAGGGTTAAGGCAATATATGACCACGGTTTTTAAACGGTTAATAATAACTTGGTTCTTCTGTTTGAAGGATTATTGAGCACAGCATTTATTTTAGGGCAGACTACATTCAATTTTGGACAAAATTTTTCAAAATTTTGCCATATAGTACTACAGTGGATCTAACCAGGTTATTTAGATGGGTGTAAGGATATATTTTCAACATTTCAATGGGGTTTGAGTTCATTCGGTTTTTGTTTGCCAGATGATTTGCTTATTCATTTCCATAGATACCTGTACGTGAAGGTATCAATGAACTGTCAATACGGATGGAATGGCCTCGTCCCATTCAAATAGTGAAGCGAGATTGTCGCCAACATACAAGATAGAGGTCCTAGAGAGAGACAGAGAATGGCCAGGAAAATTTGAAAGACCGTGTAATTTGAGTTTCCTATATCAACTTAAATCGGGGAAATGGACCTCATATTTTTTTAACTTAGTATCAGGACTGATAGGCAGTACTTAAAAGTTAAATTAAGTTAATAAAGTTAAAAAAATATGATAATTCCCCGATTCCATTAATTCCATTTCCCCGATTTAAATTGATATAATCAACTCAAATTACACGGCCTGTCAAATTTCCCGGTCATTCTCTGTCTCTCTCTAGGACCTCTCTCTTGTATGTTGGCGGCATTAATTTTCTTCATGCCTATTCCATCCGTATTGACAGTTAGTTGGAAGATATTCAAATAAAAGCCGCATTCTTTTCTAATAATCGGAATGTTTCTAGTTAAAATATAGAATCGCGGACGTGTTAGAATTGAATAGGGAATAGGAGACTTGCATAAAATTTTTAATTCTGAAAAAGGCTGTAAATCCCAACAGAATATAATTTAACATATACATCAAAGAAAAATGTTGTTTTTGTCTTTCGTTTGGCCCCTAAAGTCGATTACAATCGAGAGAAAATTCAAATTATAGCGGGCCAGCCCAAAATGCGCCCGCATTGGTCGTGACGCCATATCATTATAATGTTTAAAGTTCGCGCCACTAATTCCTTATATTTGGTGCTAGTTTACTTGTAATCATTTTATGGTGAATCTCAGTTTTATAAATCTTTAGATAGTTGCTGAGGACTATTATTATATTACATTATTTTTTCAAGTGTTTTTATTAAGAAAATTTTTTAAATGACCGAAGAGGGTCTAAAGGGCAGTATGATAACTTACCCATTATGAACATAAATATTCATTGTGATGATTAGTTTATTTTAATTTTACCGTAAAAACAGTTCTCGAAAAATAGTTTATATAAAAATATCGTTGTATCTGTAACCTACATCTACCAAAATAGGTAAAAAGTTATATTTTCTTTTTATTCAAAATACACTTGATTTATTAAAAACACTATTAATCAGACACCAGATATTAAAAACTTACCATAAAATTATAGACCTTTAAAAGGACCTTCATATAATAATATGAAGACTTTTAAAATGAACAAAATTGTCTGTAGTAGCCTTTCAACAAACATGTACTTAACCACTTTATTAAACTCCATCTATTATCGACTGATAATCGAATAAATATTTTATTGGGGGTTTTAATGGTTGAAACTCTAAACAATGGTAGTAAACAATACTTATATTATTTACTTTTATTTTCCATTGTAAATACACACACAGTGCAATACTGCCTCTTCCAAAATTGTGTTAGACGCAAAAGTAAACAAAATTGTATGTAATTTTAAATGAGACGTTTAGTGCAGTCACTGAAGGTGGATATGAGCTAGTACCTCCGATTTCTTTGAACCTTTATCGATTTGCATAAAAATTGTAAACAACATGACAGTACCAGAGGAATGGAGAGAGAGTATAACAATACCCATCTACAAGAAAGGCGTAAAGACAGATCCTACGAACTACCGAGGAATTACACTACTCAATTCTACATCAAAACTATTGTCTAAAATTCTATCCCAAAAAATATATAAGAAAGCCGCTGTATCGGAAGAACAACAGGGTTTTCGCCCAAACAGATCTAGAATAGACGCTATTTTCATAATGCGACAATTAGTTGAGAAATCAATAGAATTCGACAAGCCCATGTTCACATGCTTTGTAGATCTGAAACAAGCATTCGACAGAGTACGATTAAAGGACGTGCTCACTATCCTTAAAAAGAAAAACATAGGTCAGACGTATAGAAACATAATCAAAGAGCTCAATAGATCCAACAAAACACGAATTAAAACCACACACGGGCTCACGGAAGAAATCAAAATCAATGCAAGCATTAGACAAGGGGACAGCCTCAGTCCATGCCTATTTAATTTAATAATGGATGAAGTTATAGGTAGTGTTAACATAATGAATCAGGGATACAAAATGGGTAACCGAACCATGAGAATACTTTGCTACGCAGATGATGCAATCTTAATAGCCGAAAACGAAGATGACTTACAACGACTACTACAAAAATTCAAAATAACCACCGAAAAGTATAACCTGACACTATCCAAAGAGAAAACCCAATCGATGGTAATATCCAGGAACCCAATTAGATGTAAATTAGTAGTGGACGACCATATAATCGAACAGGTAATGGATTGCAGATACAGGTAATGGATTGCATCTGTGGCAAGAATCAAAACAGCAGGCAATGAAAGCAGCGAGAATATCTGGTTTCCTGGGGGATATAATCTGGCGGAATAAATATATGAGCACCGAAAGCAAAGTCCGCATTTATAAGACATGTGTTAGACCCGTACTGACATACGCAGCTGAGACAAGGGCCGAGACAACAAAGACCAAACAAATAATGAGAACAACAGAGATGAAAACCCTAAGATCCATAAGAGGTATCACACTCAGAGATAGAATCCGAAACGAAGACACATTGCGAGAGCTAGGCGTTCAAGACGTAGTGAGAGGGACAAGAGCGCGACGACGCATGTGGAGAGACCACGTAGATCGGATGGACCCTGAACGTATGGCGCATTGGGCGAAAACACAGAAGCCCAACACCAAGCGACCCATAGGAAGACCCAAAAAACGATGGTACGAGAGTTGGAGCTCCGGATCGCAGCAAAGACTGTAACAGAAGAAACAGGACATAGTCCTATTACAAGAAGAAGAAGAAGAAGAAGAAGATAAAAATGGGTGAGTGGTTAGAGATCTCAAAGAACAAAGGTGACATGGTGCCAACTTGCGCTTTTACCCTGGGGGTGGATGCCACCCCTTCTCAGGGGTGAAAAATATTTTATTAAAAATAACCCCATAATTCGATAGCGGGGCACATTTCAAGCAAAATTTGTTATATAAAGTTATTAAAATAAATCAAAACTTTTTAAGTTATGAAAGATCAAAGATTTTAATTTTAAGAAAAATGCATGTTGTTAACCAATTTTTCATCAATAACTCAAAAAGTGTAAGTTTTTATAAAAAAGTTTTTTATTATTATCAAAATTGAAGCTAATAAAAAATGAAATAAACTTCTCACTACGAAAACCTTTTAGTTTTAAAAATAGTTGAAAGACTGATAAGTTTGTACACACTTGAATGAATAAGGGAAAATGAAAATGTAGTATGTCAAAGTGTGTAAATAATTTTATTTCCTTAGCTGAGCGCTTTCGACATAAACGTCATCATCGGAGCTAATGCTAAAATAAAAAAAGAGATCTTGTAAGAACAAGAAGTACAAAACTCTTTTTTTACTTACGTCAAATACTAAAAAAGTACCGCTACATAGAGGTGTAAAAAAGTGCATCTTAGGAATGTACATTTGATTTTTAAATTTTGAATGCTAGCTTAGTCCTCCGTACAACAGCAAACAGCAAAAAAACAGAAAGAAACGGCCACATACACGTTGCACAAAAAAACATATAAACTTTTTTCATGGTCCGGGTGTCGATATCACCCGTCCATCCTTGGCCTAGTAACAACAGCTGACTGACAAGGTCGGATATTCAAATCTGCTTTTATCTGTTCTGCGTTGACGTTGACAGCTGACGTTGAAACATGAATATTTTAAACATATTGAAAGGAAAATTGAAAATTTTTACAATGAAATTGATAAGGAAATGTACCTTAGATGTTTGTACTAATCAACTATTAAATTAATTGATGACATGCTTGATTTTGAGACTAATTGGCCCAACTTACATACACTGTGTTAAGTTCAAAAATTAAATTAAAAAACAAAAAAAAATTATTAAACAGAAAGTAATGAGAAATATCAATTTTGATTGTGAATTCTCAAATTCAATATTCAGAAGATGTTAGCTTGTTGAAGTTAAAGATTGAGATAATATTATATTGTTGTTATTTATCATCTTTTTGTCATTTATTTAAGTCATTGCAATGACCTTGACTTGGTGTATGGATATTTTCAATGTCTGAATATTTCTACATAAACATTAGGTTTTCAACTTAATAAAATATCCATACACCAAGTCAAGGTCATTGCAATGACTTACATAAATGACAAAAAGATGATAAATAACAACAATATAATATTATCTCAATCTTTAACTTCAACAAGCTAACATCTTCTGAATATTGAATTTGAGAATTCACAATCAAAATTGATCTTTCTCATTACTTTCTGTTTAATATTTTTTTTTTGTTTTTTAATTTAATTTTTGAACTTAACACAGTGTATGTAAGTTGGGCCAATTAGTCTCAAAATCAAGCATGTCATCAATTAATTTAATAGTTGATTAGTACAAACATCTAAGGTACATTTCCTTATCAATTTCATTGTAAAAATTTTCAATTTTCCTTTCAATATGTTTAAAATATTCATGTTTCAACGTCAGCTGTCAACGTCAACGCAGAACAGATAAAAGCAGATTTGAATATCCGACCTTGTCAGTTAGCTGTTGTTACTAGGCCAAGGATGGACGGGTGATATCGACACCCGGACCATGAAAAAAGTTTATATGTTTTTTTTTGTGCAACGTGTATGTGGCCGTTTCTTTCTGTTTTTTTGCTGTTTGCTGTTGTACGGAGGACTAAGCTAGCATTCAAAATTTAAAAATCAAATGTACATTCCTAAGATGCACTTTTTTACACCTCTATGTAGCGGTACTTTTTTAGTATTTGACGTAAGTAAAAAAAGAGTTTTGTACTTCTTGTTCTTACAAGATCTCTTTTTTTATTTTAGCATTAGCTCCGATGATGACGTTTATGTCGAAAGCGCTCAGCTAAGGAAATAAAATTATTTACACACTTTGACATACTACATTTTCATTTTCCCTTACTTTTAGTTTTAACTAAAAGTGAGTTATAGGTAATTGAATGTATATTTTTTCCGGCGAGTAAAAAACTCTAAGTATTCAAGCTGAAATAACGGGACATTGGTGCATTTTATAACATAAACTTATTAAACATTTGTCAAAGTACTTAAAAGTATCTATCAAATGAGCCCCCGAAGATGTTGATAGCGTTAAAATTTACGCTCCAAAATTTTTTCAAAATTTATCCTTTAAAAATTTTTTTCAAAAAATGTTATTGTTTTTTTTTTAATAACTCGGTTCGTGTCTACGATATCAGGTTCATCTAAATACTGTTTGAAAGTTAATTCTAAGTGCTATTTAAGTGCGTTGAACCTAATCTTTTAAACCCCTTACTTTTTTTAAAATAAAAGTTTAAATGGCCCCGGTTGCATGGTTCCAACAGCAAAATTTAAGATTTAAACGTTTCTATCTCGCTTATTTTTTACCCTATAGAAATCGTAGAACAGGTAAAATATTTGGCACAGAAAAAAACTAAAATTTGGTTATATATAATTTTTTACGTATATCGAGTATTTTTGTAGTATTATCAAAAGAATATGAGAATTACAATAATTTTAAAAATTATGATTTTTTTAAATCATATCTTTTTTCAAAAATATGAATTCTAAACCGGTCAAAATTATCAAAAACATTAATTATGCTAATATAAAGAAGTTCTTTTAAGGCTTATTATAAATTTTAATTTTTGTGGAAATGGCCTATGTTTTATTTTTCACTTTTTCCTAAAAAAATCGAAACGGTTCTTTTATTTTCATTATAACTTACTTATTCTTGACGCTATTACCTTATTTTGAAGCTCATTTGATAGGTATTCCGAAGTACTTTGGCAAATGTTTAGCAGGAATATTTTATACATTGCATCGTTTTCCCGTTATTTAAGCTTGAATACTTAGATTTGAGTACTCGTCGAAAAAAATACACATTCAATTGCCAATAACTCACTTTAAACTAATATTAGTTTAGTTCTTTATGTAAGGAATCTATTCAATTTTTTATTATCTTCAATTTCAATAATAACAACTTTTTTGTAAAAGCTTATAGTTTTTGATTTATACGTGAACAACTGATTTAAAACATGCATTTTTTTACGAAAAAATAAAATCTTTGGTCTTTAGTAACTCAAAAAGTGTTAATTTATTGTAATAGCTTTATATAACAAATTTTGCTTATAATTTTCCCTCTATCGACTTATGGTATTATTTTTAATAAAATTATTTTCACCCACGAGAAGGGGTGGTATTCACCCCCAGGGTAAAAGCGCAAGTTGGCATCATGTCACCTTTGTTCCTTGAGGTACCCTCTAATTACTGACAAATTTTCATGAAAATCGATGGAGGTTCAACGAAATCGGAGGTGAAAACCTTCAGTGACTGCACTAGTTAGAAATGTCATACAAAACATGAAGATATGACGTAACAAGGCAGGGTTCGCGCGCTTTTTACATCGTTTGAAATGATTTAAATACATTTTAAGGTTTACGTACTTACCTTACATTAAGGTTTTGAGGCATGAAATTTCAGAAATCTTATTTTTAAACTAAACTGAACATTATTATGTAATAAAACAAAAATATGCAGTTTTCCTATAATTACAGTGGTTGGTTTTCCCATCACACTTCGGGATCCTGCCTTGCATTTTAATTCATAAATAGACTGTTTTAGGTCTAGTAATGTGATGACGTAATTTGTATTGGGAATTATATATCTGAATACTAAATCATGCAAATGATAATGCCTTTAGACAATTATCATCACTGTCAACATGTCTAATTATCAATTTACATAAATCCAGCGGTAGTGCTCGTCTAAATGTGATCAATACTGCATTTTAAGAACTAGTTAAATAATAATATTTTAAGTCTGTTGACTACATTGAAATGTTTGAATATGTTTTTATAGTCCAGTCAGGTTAGACCTAAATAAAAAAAAATATGAAAAAAATGTTTTAACCTTTAACTACACGCGCTGGCGTATTTTGTACGCCAGATATAATCATTCTACTGCAAATATATTTAAAAATTTAATTTTTGACCTTGTTTATCTATCTAACCTCTTACTGGAATGTGCATTATATTTGGTTTTAGTTTCGTTACAATCGGCGTTCTAAGAAGACTGTAATTACCAGTTTATTATTTGTTGCTTCCGGTGATGTACAAAATATGCCACGATTGTAGTAATGTAAGTAGGTACATCTTTCAATTGTTTTTTTTTTAGTCATTATGGCACAAAATATATTGTTCTTTATAAAAAAATACCTTTTCTCATGTAACAAATCACATTTGAAAAAATTTTTCATTAGTAATTTTATTTATCATGGAATCGTTAGGAATCCCAATTTACTTACTGAGAAGGACCTCCAATCATTCGCTGATGCCGAATAAGGTTTATAACAAACAACTAAATGTATTTTTCAAAAATAAAAAATAAACAAAACCCCTATTTTAAGTGTATTCTCGTGTGGCGTACAAAGTACGCCACACGAGATTTGAGATAATTTGATGCGCGGGTAGTTAAAGGTTAAGAAACGCTTTTCTTTATATATTAGTTGTTACGAATGTCTAACATTAAAAATAATATAAAAAATCAACTAAAAAGCCAAAAATAAAAAAAAATTGAAGAAATCTAACATATTCGTCAAAGAAAAGCGTGGCGCGTCTTCATCGAACAAACGGTTTTCGCCCCACGCTTTTCTTTAACGAATGTGTTAGATTTCTTCAATTTTTTTTTACTTTTGGCTTTTTAGTTGATTTTTTTTATAATATTTTTAATGTTAGTCACTCGTAACTAATGAAAAGCGTTTCTTAAAAAAAAATTTTCATATTTTTTTTATTTTTGACTTTTTAGTCTTACACTTTTCAAACATTAAAATATATCGTCGTGTTTATTAAAATATGCATAAAACATATGATGTAGAAACATGAAAAGTAGTCGGAATCGGCAAAAAATTTGAAATTTTATTTTTTATTAATGAAGCATAACGTAAACAATAAACGTAAAAAGTCAAATTATGTATAGTCCATATATTTAGCTACAATCTGTAAAAGTTTCAAATTTCTTCATTGTAAAAAACAAAAGAATTTAAGCATTTTTCGTTAAAATCGTTTTTTATTTAAACAATTAATAAACATAAAATGTTTAGTCATTTACATTGAAGAATAGGCAGTCAAATTACCGTCCAAAGATTTGACCCAAACGATTGAATTAAAGAAAAGCGTTTAATTAATAATTAATACGCCAAAACGAATTCTAATGTTAATTGCAGCACAAAACGTCTCTACCGGTGGTTTTTATAAGACTACGATAGAAACCAGATTTTTTTTATTCGAGTTTTGGTTGAAGTTTTGTTTCGTATCGTATTGAAATTTGACACGAATAAGCTCCGATTTTTATAAAAACAAATATATGAGCGTCCAAAATTTGAAACCTTATTGTTTATTTATGAAGCATAACGTAAACAATGAACATAAAAAGTCAAATTATGTATAGTTCACATCATTAGCTACAATCCGTAGAAGTTTCAAGTTTCTACATTGTAAAAAGCAAGAGAATTTAAGCATTTTCCATTAAAATCGTTTTTTTGTTTAAACAATTAAAAACATAAAAAAAAATTATTGACTATTCGTGTATTGTTCCCACGAATACAAATGTCTGCAAATTTTCATTCATTTGCATTGAAAAAAAGGCAGTCAAATTAACGTCTAAAGATTTGACGCAAACTATTGAACTAAATAAAAGCGTTTAAAAAGATCTAACCGTGCATGGCGAGCTGCCTGAAATTTTGTTATTCTAACCTTTAGAGGGGGTCAATTGTAGAGTAAATTTCAAATCGTGACTGAATTCCGTCATTGTGTTAGCAGCCATTTTTAATTTAAAGGAAAACCAAGATGGTGTTTTTGCTTAATATCTTCAATATTCTTCATATTTATGCTGTTTACTTGCTGTCTTACCATAGTTCCACTAAGCGCACTACTAGGAGATATTCTGTTATTCATCATCATCATCATCATTCTCTTTGCATTATCCCTATGCGGGGATGGCATTCCTAATTTCATTTCTCCACACAATTCTATCTTGGGTCCTATCAATATTAATCCCCTTTACCAACCTGTCCTGCCTAATCGTTTCCCCCCACGTCTTCTTTGGTCTTCCACTCCTACTCCTTCCAGGAATCTGCACTTCAGCTACTCTTCGTATTGGATGATTAACGTCTCGACGTTGAACATGACCAAATCATCTCAACCTATGCTCTCTCATTTTGGCATCAATTGGTGCCACACCTAGACTTCCCCTAATATACTCATTTTTAATTTTATCCTTTCTTGTCACTCCACTCATCCATCTAATCATACTCATTTCCGCCACATGCATTCGTTTTTCCTCTTTCTTTTTCACTGCCCAACATTCAGTTCCGTACATCAGAGCTGGTCTTATGGCTGTTTTATAGAATTTTCCTTTTAGCTTCATTGGAACTTTTCTGTCACACAACACACCACTCGCTTCCTTCCACTTCATCCATCCAGCCCTAATTCTACTGCATGCATCTCCATCTATTTCTCCATTACTCTGTAATACCGATCCCAGGTACTTAAAACTATTGCTTTTTACAATCAGTTCACCATCCAAAGATACCATTTTATTTGTAGTCACTCCATCTTTAAATGAACATTTCAAAATGGAGATATTCTCTTATTATATATACTTATAAGGTAACCAACCCAGCGCAATTTTTGTATTTTTTCATAATTTGCTATAGAAGGTTCTTTGTAATAATCGTGGTTGAATCTTATTCACCACATACCATTCATCATCATATAGCGCTACAACCCTGGGTGGGTCCTGGCTGACTGTACAACTTTTGTCCAATTTGGTCGGTCTTCCATCAACCTAGGGTCAAATGGAATGTTTATTTTTCGGAGATCTGATTGGATGTTATCTCTCCATCGCATTCTGGGACGTCCGAATGGTCTTTTGCATGTAGGAATCTCCTCTTATACCAGTCTTACAAGTCTCTCGTTATGAAGTCTGTGCACGTGGCCTAACCATCTTAGTCGTTGTGATTTAATTTCTTGGATATTATCGGTGTCATTTTAAAGTGCTTTTAATTCGATATTGGTTCTGATCCTATAACTGGTTTGTGTTAATGTCATGGTGGTGGTCCACATACCATTGCCAATCATAAATATAACCTCTGATATATAGTACGCAAAATCTTGAAGTGTAGTAGTAGTCCCTTTAGGTTCTTTTATATTCTCTTATACCCGTTTATATTCACAATAAATCTGTATGATTCTCTCTTTATTAAAATTTCAAAAACAGCCCTCGATTTTTAAATTGAAAAGAGTTATTTCCTTCAAGAGTTAAAAATTTACGAGTGCTAAAACAATTAATTTTAAAGACTCGCCATAAGATTTTTACTCAAATTCTGATTAAATTGTTACAAGTTTATTTTTATCGCTCAACCCATCAAAATAAACGACTATTAAGCGTACTCTAAAGTGTTAATAAAACTGAATAACACAGCGTTTAAAAGTAAAAATATTTGCTGTTAATTTTCTCGGATAGAGCAAAGTAGCTATTAGGGAAAAGGGTGTATACGATTAAACTATGATTATCGCGTTAAGGGGTTTCTGTTTTATTTGGTAGCATTTAAAGCATAAAAGGGATGTAATATGGAGTTGGTTAAAGAACGTAAATTATAAACATATTAGTATTCAGGTAGAGGCACGTCCTTTGTATTGAAGTTGTGTTAGTATCTCATGTATACTGAACAGATAAATTTTACCAGATTTGGTGCTTTATAAGGAATCCTAAAATTCATTGCATATTTAACTTAGTCGACACCTATGTCGTAAAATCTTGCCATAAAGACAATAGGCCAAAATTACAAATATATTGTTTCTAATAATACAATAAGTGGAGTATTAATATTATATGTTTGATCACTTACGTGTTTAAAACAATTAAAATAAACTGTAAACCCAGGCTTAGTCAAGCCGTCAGGCGATGCTAGGAACCTACTCCACTAATACATCAACAGTTTATCCATCTAAACCACTATCATTTTTTACTCTGCACCGAGTAAGAGCATGCAACAAAATAAAGATGGACGGTTACGTTTCGATTCAATTCGAGTCTCTTACCATTCTCTGACACGTGTTTATAGGTCTAACCGTCATCAGAGAGTCTTATTGATGCATTAATGTAATAGATTTTTAGCATCGTCCGATGGATGGATTGAGCAAAAATATTGATACAGCCCAATTACAAGACGAGAAAGTTAAGGAATCAGTTCAAAGACAACTGAACGAAAATTAAATTTGGGAAAATATCAGTGAGAATGTCGATGAGGACTTAAATAAAATCGTAACAACAGTAAAAGAAATCTGTGTGAGAAATTTACAAGGCAGGTTAAAGCTAAAAAAGCAGGCTTGGATGACAGATGATATATATTGGATTTGATGGAACAACGACGACTAGCGAAAAACAACGAAACACTTTATAACAGTATACAAAAAGAAATTCGATGTAAAATACGAGAAGCAAAGAGTCAACATCTAGGCAAACAGTGTCATGACATTGAGGAACTTGAAAACAGATACGACACGTTTAACATGTATAAAAAAGTGAAAGAAGCGGCTGGTATCTTCAATAAGAAACAAACTGCATTGCTAAAGGATGAACATGGTAAAGTATTATTTGAAGTAGATGACAAACTTAAAGAATGGGAAAATTACGTTACGAGCCTTTTCGAAGACGATAGGAGTAGTTCACCTTCCGATATTACTAACTGCGACGGAGCCCTAATAACACGCTCTGAGGTAATAAAAGCCATACACTCATCAAAAGATGGCAGAGCGACTGGTCCTGATGAAATTCCAACTGAAATATACAAGCTTATAAATGATAGCGATGTTTTAGAGGCTATATCTTCTTTTTCAATAATATTTATACCAGCGGACAACTACCTAATGGTTGGTCTAATTCACTGATTAATTATAGCTCTACCTAAGAAGAGAACAGCAAAAACCTGTGCTGATTATATAACCATCAGTTAGTTAAACCATTTATTGAAATTTTTTCTGAAGGTAATACATGGTCGTATCTACAATAAATGCGAGGAATACCTGGATGACACAGTTTGGTTTCCGTAACGGGTTTGGAACGAGAGAGGCACTGTTTGGAATGAACGTACTTGCTCAAATATGTCGAGATATATCTGTAGACATATACTGTTATTTCATTGACTTCTAAAAGGCATTTGGTAGATGGTGTGGAATCACAAGCTCTTAATATTAAAAGAGGAGTACGACAGGGATGCCTCTTGTCACCCCTGCTTTTCAACGTTTATCCGAAAGAATTTTCAGAAAAGCACTTTCTGAGAAACAAGAAGGAATACTTGTGAACGGTGAAGTCATCAATAATTTGCGACATGCGGACTCCTAGCTTCTACTTAAGAAGATCTGCAAGCACTACTTAATGGTGTCGTTGAGAATTGTAGGGGGGCAGCTCTGGATCTGAACATACGGAAAACCAAAATACTGGTAATAAGTAAACAACAGTATATAAAACCGTCTATATACAGGTCTAACAAAAATACAGGTCATAAATTAAATCACATATTCTGGGACCAAAAATAGTTCGATTGAACCTAACTTACCTTAGTACAAATATGCATACAAAAAGTTATAGCCCTTTGAAGTTACAGAATGAAAATCGATTTTTTCCGATATATCGAAAACTACTACAGATTTTTTAATGAAAATGGACATGTGGTATTCTTATGGCAGGAACATCTTAAAAAGAAATTATAGTGAAATTTGTGAACCCCATAAAAATTTTATGGGGGTTTTGTTCTCTTGAGCTCCCCCTCCCCCCACCCCAAACTTTTGCGTACGTTCCAATTTAATTATTATTGTGGCACCATTAGCTAAACACAATATTTTTAAAACTTTTTTTCCTCTCAGTTCTTTTTCGAAAAGCTAGTTTTTATCGAGATATTCTGAATATTTTTCAAATCCACCACATATTTGTATACTGACAAGAGACCTGGTAGTACATAATATGAAATTTTATTTATAAATTACAGTTTGAGATATATTTTGAACTATATTAGAAAAGAAGCCATATCTCGATAAGGGGTGTCTTATCGAAAAAAAAAACAAAGAGGCAAAAAAGTTTTAAAAACATTGTGTTTAACTAACGGTACCGCAATAATAGTTTAATTGGAACGTACACAAACATTTGGGGGACTTAAATGTACAAAACCCACATAAAATTTTTGTGTAAATATATTAAAAAAGAAGCCGCAACTCGATTAAAACTGGTTTATCAAAAAAATACTAGGAGGCAAAAAAGTTTTAGAAACATTGTGTTTAACAAATGGTACCACAACAATAATTTAATTGGAGCGCACATAAAAGTTTGGGGGGGGGGGGGAGTTTAAGGAAACAAAACCCCCATAAATTTTTTATGGGGTGCACAAATTTTACTGTAATTTCTTTTTAAGATATTCCTGCCATAAGAATGCCACATGGTCATTTTAGATAAAAAATCTATAATAGTTTTCGATATATTGGAAAAAATCAATTTTTATTTTGTAACTTCAAAGGGCTATAACTTTTTTTGTAGGCATATTTGTACTAAGGTAAGTTAGGTTCAATCGAATTATTTTTGGTCCCAGAATATGTGGTTTAATTTATGACCTGTATTTTTGTTACACCCTGTATATGTAAATAATACCAAACTTGAGCAAGTTGATAAAAGCGTTTACCTTGGACAGCAATTCTAAATCGCCTTGAGGATTTCGAAATGTGGTGCTATAGAAGGATTTTAAAAGTTTCCTGGATGGAGAAGATTCAAAACTTCACAATACTAGAACGTCTCAGCAAGACTACTGAGATCATAAAAAGCATCAAGCAGAGAAAGCTTGAGTATTTCGGACATGTAATGAGAGGTCCCAAATATAGGTTGCTACAAAATATCATGCAAGGAAAAAATAGCAGGCAAACGCAGTCCAGGACGAAGTAGAACCTCATGGTTGAAGAACTTTCGAGATGGTATGGTGTTGACACAAGCATGCTATTTAGGGTGGCAGTGAATAAAAATAAGATAGCTATGATGGTAACCAACGTTCTGAAAGGACATGGTACATGAAGAAGAAGAGAAGATATATTGATTATGCCTAGATTTACAGTTTACTTTAATCTTTATCCACACTCATTTCATCTTTCTTCATTAGAGGTGGCTAAAGATATGTGTTGGTTTAATATTTCAATATATTTACCAACCAGTCGGTGCGTTTTTACTCAGTTCAGTCTTCTTAAGAGCCTCTTTGATGACGGGTAGACCCATAAACACGTGTCAGAGGATGGTAAGAGACTCAAATGGAATCGAAACGTAACCGTCTATGTTTATATTGTTTTACGCTCTTATTAGGTACAGAGTACAAAATAATAGCGGTTTAGATGGATAAACTGTTGATGCGTTCATGGAAGAGGTTCCCAGCATTGCCCGATGGCTTGATTAAGCCTGGGTTTACAGTTTAACCTTACGTTAGGCGCGTGGTTATTGCTGACGAGCTTAGTCGCGCGGTCTACGATTGTAGACCAATATTTTTTGTCGTATAATACCGGATTTTGACAAAATTAACAAATTAATGGATAATAACATGTTTGTTTATATCCGTATTTTGATATTAGACATGTTTCATTCCTTGGCTTTTCTCATTTTGACAGTGGTAAAATTATAAACGAGGTCATGATTTTTTGGGTCTTTATTCGCAAGTAAATGAAAATGGTCACAAAAATAAGCTCAATTTAGTAGAAAACACAAATAATTTTTTCTTTAAACTTATAGAATGACCAATAGGGATGAATAATAAAGAATATAACTAAAAAGTAAAAAAAGAACAAAACTATTAAATGGTCAAAGTGGCACCAATTTAGTCCGTCAAACATTCAGTGCAAATATCCCTGAGATGATCCTTGTATGCAAATTTGTGACATCTTTGGCACGCCATTCTTGTTGACATATTGCAAATTCGTACACAAATACAACAACGTCCCCAGGGGCGGATCCAGAGATTTCTTGAGGGGGGGGCGTAACCTTGTCAACATGGGCCCAATACCGGGGGGTTTGGGGGGTATGGAATACCCTTTTTTGAGTTTTGAAAATTGACGTTATAAAACACATTTTTTTACTCTGTTCACACTGCGTTTACAAAAAAATAACCTTGAAATTGACAAATAAACTCAGCTATTTTCAACTCTCTACTCTAGCAGATAGAAATGATTTAGGATGATACGTGTAGTGACTGGTAGTAGACACTGTAGTCCTGTGGTACATTTAGACTGGAAACTCATCCTACTTAAATACTTTAAGAGTGGCTTATAGTCATTCCATTTGAACTATTAAAAAATGTAACAAGCAAAAAACACTTTTTTTTATGTTTCATTATTTAAAAATATTTTTCAAATATCAAGATTACGTTTTTATAAGACACAAGGTATTAATATACTGTATAAAAGAAGGTTGCAAAATGATTAACTAACATTATGTTTAGTATGATTTAATTACTGACATTAGAAGTAAATTATAAAACAAAACAAAAATACTTTGGCTTAACAAAAACTACGTTGTTTTCCCTTAAATTACAAAATCCAGTTTTCTATTCTTCTTGCTGGAATACCGATCGATAATTTTATTGATGTCCACTTCTATATCCCTGTGAACATTCATGAGAGCCAGTCCGGTCAGGCGGTCTTCGGTCATTCTGGTCCTCATCCAGCTTTTCAATCGCCTCAGCGTAGAAAATGATCTCTCTGCTGTTGCTAAAATAGAAACCCTTTTTAAGAAACATTGTAGTTATGATATTGCAATGCAGTTAAAAGTACAGTATAACCATTCCAAGTAATATGGTAAACTTACCTTTCCATCAAATCCAAAAATTGTTGCTTTTTGTTGTTACATGTTTCGGTGGATGCCCATCATCGTCAGACACAGTATATAACACTCATTAAAGTTAAAATTAAAAACACAAACATTAAAAACATTTAAAAAACGGACGATTAAAATATTTATAATATTGTTAAAGTGTTGTGTTGAGTTAAAATAATATACTTTGAGTGATCATTTGAACTTGAAATGTTTTGTAAATAATAACCAATGTCGTGAGAAGAACTATTTACATTATCAACCGATGTCAAGGTCGATTGTTGATCCTCTGCAGGTTCATCAACTGGCATTAGGTTATGAGACGGAGACAAACCAGACTGTTCCTCAACATCTTGTTCCTCTTGATAACTTATTCTTCTCTTTTTAACTAAGAAACGATCCATTTTCCAACACCAACGGTATACCAAATATCACAAACAACTCACACTTGACAAAAATATCGCAACTATGCAATTAGCTGAAACACTTTGGTATGATACAAGCTGCGATCACGCATTAGCTACTGTGCTCATGACGGACCGGACACAAACACTAGGAACACTAGGAACTACTAATAAACTAGCAGACAGCTTCTAGGCTACTCTCTGCTTCCAGCTTAGTACTCAAGCGCCCCGCAGGCACCAGCACCGCAGCCGCGCTGCGATCGTCCCGCCAGTAGAGATGGGCGTTATATATCGTATTAGGATAAGTCACCCTATTACCACCAGGTATTCGTGACAAAGGTAATACGTTAAGGCAATATCCCTAATATTTCTGTAACCGTCTCCGTCTGCCGTCGTCGAATATCGCGGTGAGGTATTAGGACGCTGTCTCGCTGTCACCCTTTTCTGTCACCGTATTCATGGGTATTTGTCATAGTAGTTGTAATATTGATCTATACTATTATTAAGATGAAGTGGTTTCTTCCTGTCTGTCTTTACGGCCAATCACGCTAAAACTACCTAACTATTTTTAAGAGTATAGAGACTATAAAAGGATACTTTTTACTGAAAAATAAAACTATATTGATTATAAAATATCAATTTTACCGGCCACAATTTATGGTTAGAATAAGGTATTAAATTAGTTTACCTATTCAAAGCTGATTGAAAGCAGATTGAAAATTACATTTTTATTAATGATAAAATATCAAATGTATTTATTATTATTTTAGTATTTGTATAAATAATGCTGAAATACTCAGACAGGACCCATAATACCGAAGGGCTGGGGAGGGGATAGCAGTCTCCTGCTGTCAGGTAATAGGTGACAAAAATAATATAATACCGTCACCTATTACAGCTGAGTCACGGAACGCCGTCACCTAATACCAGAAAGTAGCGGTATTTTCCATCTCTACCCGCCAGTCCGTCACCGTCAGCGTCCAGACGGCTGGTTAACTCCCGTTTACACCGCTGCATCGCTCATCACATGACTATCCGTTACCTCTTACCGCGAGAAATATACATCATTGGTGGTTTTTAAAATCATCATACTATCAAAACATTATTAAACTTGTGTTGTTAACGACTTTTCCAAATCAAATTTTTCGTTTAAACTTAAAAATATGGTATAGGCTATAACTTTCTTTAACTGAGGGGGTGGCGCGCGCCCCCCGCGCCCCCCCTCTGGATCCGCCACTGAACGTCCCACGTAATTTGTTGGAATATTAGGGGAGTGAGTACGACTTCTAGAACTCCGAGCAGTACACGATCTCGTCGTTTAAGTTCTCTTTCCAGGGAAGGTATAGTTGATCCATATTCAATTTGCGGTTTGATTAGTTCCCATGCTAAGTTTTCAATGAAGACGCATCTTGAAACTTTTTCATTTATGTTATTAGCTTTATATACACAGCAGGCTACATATTAGCTTTATATACCCATACAACTAAAAACTGGAACGCGCTTAGTCGCGCGGTCTACGGTTGTAGACCAGTGCTCTTTGAATAATGATAAAAAAATAATGCAAACAGATCGCCGGCGTTTAGCAAACTGAAGAGTAACTTGGAAGTATTAGTGAGAGCTACTAAGCGGGATGGGGGCGTATGTGAAGTTTTCTGTAATTGGCGACCACTTAAAGGAGAGAGGTCCACGATTGTAGACCGCGCGACTAAAGGAGGGTTAATCGTTTTAACACCCACACACACTACAAAGATACAAGTATCAGATATTACACATAACTCATCAAACACGTAATACTTCACTTATTGTATTATTGGAAAAAAATGTATTTGTAATTTTTGCCTAACAACTTCTTGGCCTGCTGCTAACAACTTCTTGGCCAATTTCTGGACACAAACTTGTTTCGGAGCCGAAGAATTAGTTTCACACCACCCTTTAGTCTCTTGTTTTGATTCAAGATAACGGCGATAGACTCCCCTCTGAACTTTGAACACGACTAAATTTGGCTGAAAGGACAAAAGCATATTCAATGAGCATTTACTGTTTGACTTGTCTGACTTAGTTTTTTTCCATTTTTATTAAACGGTTTTCTTTAGTTCAACCGTTTGATTCAAATGTTTTGACGTTAATTTGACTGACTTTTCTTCAATGCAAATGAATGAAAATTTGCTGACATATGCCTTCGCGGGAACAATACACGAATAGTCAATAATAATTTTTTTCCATGTTTATTAATTGTATAAATAAAAAAAAACGATTTTAATGGAAAATATTTAAATTCTCTTGTTTTTTACAATGTAGAAACTTGAAACTTTTACAGATTGTAGCTTATTATATGAACTATACATAATTTCACTTTTTACGTTAATTTTACGTTATGCTTCATAAATAAACAATAAAGTTTCAATTTTTTTGCCGATTCCGACTACTTTGCAAGTTTGTACATAATATATCTAAAAATCCTAAGCGGCGACGATTTTGAACGCTCATATTTTTGTTTATATAAACATCGGCCGTTATTCGTGTCAAATTTTAATACGATACGAAACAAAACTTCAACCAAAACTCGAATTCAAAATAATCTTGTTTTCAACGTAGTCTTAGAAAAACTACCGGTAGAGACGTTTCGTGCTACAATTATCATTAGAATTCGTTTTGGTATATTAAGTTAAAATTCATTACGAACCCGTAATGGATGGAGTGGAAATTAACAGGGTCTACACCTTGTCATTGTAAAGTATTAGAAGAGATGGAAAGACTGCGAAAACTGTAATAGATTTTGATTTAAGAAATGTATGAAGAAATTACAGAAAATGTACAATGTATGTATTAAATGTTAAAATAAATGCAAAAAATATGTCTATCATATACATCCTTGGTTTAAACATGACGATGTATTTTAACCCTAGAAGGACCAAGGTGGGTTAAAAGTATCCACAACATTGCATTACATCCGATTTTCTAAATACCTTTGTTCCTAAAAATCTCAAATAACTAGTAGTTGTCGACGTGCTATTGCCTTATTAGATGGCATAATTAAATTAATTTCCTCATACTTTTATAAAAACTTAACAGTGGACTATAAATAATCCCCTTGAATCCCTTCAACACCATCCCAAAATGGAAAGGGACGATATCATTTATGTGTCAAATTAGCAAAATCTAAAAGAAAAAAGGCCAATAAGTGGGCAAAAACAACCATAGTTTGTTCAAAATGCAAGTATGTATGCGGTAAGCACAGCAAGAAGTCAAATGTTTCTGTATCCTACGATGATGCCAATTCCACTGAAGCCGAAGACTCCGGGTAAATTATAAATTCGTATCTTTTAACTGTTCCATTAACGTCTAGGAATTATATAAAAGTGTTATTTTAAAATTAGTTTAAATAAAGAAGCACGTTTTTAATTTATGTGTGGACATTTATTGACCCTCCTTGGTCCTCGCTGTATCTACTAAAAGATTGGTCCTGCGAGGACTAATGTTTGAAAAGTGTAAGACTAAAAAGTAAAAAATAAAAAAGTATGAAAAAAACATTTCTAAGAAACGCTTTTCTTTAGTTACGAGTGACTTAAATTAAAAATATAAAAACTCAACTAAAAAGCAGAAATTAAAAAAAATTAAAACTCAAAAGATTATTCGAAAAAAACTGTTAGACAGATTAAATATGCAAAAATCTCACACATTCGTTAAAAAATTGAAAAAGTCTAGAGATTTAATTAAAAGATACTTTTCTACTTTTCGCACCCCGCGCTTTTCTTTAACGAATGTGTGAGATGTTTTCAATTTTTAAAATTTTTGTATGTTTAATCTGTCTAACAGTTTTTTTCGAATAATCCTTAGAGTTTGAATTTTTTTTTATTTTTTGCTTAATAGTTGATTTTTGTATAATATTTTTAATTTTAGTCACTCGTAACTAAAGGAAAGGGTTTCTTAAAAATGTTTTTTTCGTATTTTTTTATTTTGTTAAGTTTTTAAAATACGATTAAACTTTTACATTTTTGCAGTGTAGACAGGCCAACGCTCTTTCAGTCCAGCCGTTTTTCAGCACATCTGTTGCCCAAACTCTTTATAATGGTCCCGTTGTAAAGTCTGTCTTTCAGCATAATTTGCATGATGACTGTTTGGATTGAGTTTTTTGTGCATTTATAATTTGTCCACCTAGTCTTTTTATTCAAATATTAATTGTTAGTTTTAATAACATTATGCATTGATATGTATTTACCTGTTAAGAAAAAAATAAGCTATGCTATCTTCAAAGAAATGATCACTACATAAGCAATATTATCCTAATATTCCACATCACATATAATAAATCACATATTCTAGGACCAAGAATAGTTCCATTGAACCTAACTTATTTTAGTACAAATGTGCACATAATAAAAGTTACAGCCCTTTGAAATTACAAAATAAAAATCGATTTTTTTTCAATATATCGAAAACCATTATCGAAAAGAGATTTTTTTATTGTAAATGAACATGTGGCATATAACAGTGAAAGTACACCTCATAAAAATTTATGGGGTTTTGTTCCTTTAAACCCCCCCAAATATTTGTGTACGTTCCAATTAAACTGTTGTTGTGGTACCATTAGTTGAACACAGTGTTTTTAAAACTTTTTGTCTCCTAGTACTTTTTCGATAAGCCACCTTTTATCGAGATGTGCCTTTTTTTAATATGTTTTAAAATATACCTAAAACCGTAAATTATAAATAAATTTTTAGATTATTAACATGTCTCTATAACCATACTTAACCATATTATTTTGATAGAAATATGTGGTGGATTCGAAAAAATATTCAAAATATCTCGATAAACACTGGCTTTTTCAAAAAGTACTGCGGCAAAAATGTTTTCAAATCAGTGTGTTAAACATATTATGGTACCACAATAATAATGAAATTGGAACGTACACAAAAGTTTAGGAGGTTTAAGGGAACAAAACCACCATAAAATTTTTATGAAGCGCACAAATATTTCACTATAATTTTTAAAAATATTGCTACCATAAGACTGCGATATGTCCGTTTTCAATAAAAAATCTGTACCTAATAGTTTTCAATGTATGGGAAAAAATCGATTCTCATTTTGTAAATTAAAAGGGCTGTAATTTTTTTTATGTGCACATTTGTACTGAGGTAATTCAGGTTCAATCGAACTTTTTCTAATCGCAGAATTTGTGATTTAATTTATCGCCTGCATTTTTGTTACACCCTATACATAAGATATACATTATAGTAAATAGTAAGTTTGTTGCTTTGTTTGCCTTGTTACGAGATACGCCGATACTTTCGACGTTTATTTTACTAATAACTCGCATTAACCTTTTCTTGTAAGTACTTTATTACTTCTTAACCCTTATCCGGGCAACACATTTTACTTACGTAACCGGGCACCTCGGGTCCGTTGGGCCCACCACTGTTCTTGAAAGTACTATTCATATTTACCCATATATTTTTCTCATATTCTTTTTTGATTTTTTATCAAAGTTAAATTTAAATTGTCTAGATTAAAAAAGGTGCTACCACAGTATGCGGTCTACCTCGAGGGTGCTTACACTTATCTGGCTTTGAATATAGTGCCTTGAAAGGACACCTACCTCGATACGGAACAAGTTGCTCATCTACCATTATGTTTTTTTTCTGGTAAATAGTGTATTTCTGAAAGTTTTGGTTGACTTGATTCCACAAATCGCGTATTGTTGCCAGTGGCGGCTCGTGGCCTTGGAGACAGGGTCGGCAAGGTTTTTTTGTCTCCTCATATAGGTATACCATCAAACTAAAAGGCTTAAATCATCATAGGAGATTTTGATGTTTTTTGTTTTTTTTTATTTGATGTACTTGACATTCTCTCTTGTTTCATGGTGTTTCGACCATACGTGTTGATTCTTTTGAGACAAGATAAATCCCGTTTATTTGAGGCAGAAATTGGTGGTAGTGGTGATAAGATAATTGATGAACACTATGAAGAGTTTGTTATAATGAATTGCAGTACTTACTACATAGAATTATACATACATATTTTGTAACTTATCCCACTGTCTGAAAATATTTGGATCGGCATAATTTTTAAGTACCTAACTTGTTATAATAAATACCTTGGAAATTCTTTCGCGAAGGTAACTTTTAAATTTTGAATCGTCAAAGAGGTCAAAAATTTGCAAATCTTCAAAATTCGAAAAACGAGTATCTATTTGCATATATTAGTAGGTATCCAAAATTTCAAGATATACCTATTCGTTTTTCGAGATATGTATCATGTTGTTGTCTTTTTTGGAATGGTTCGGAAATATCAAGCGAGTCCAAAATGTCACTGCGTATATATTGGAAACTACTATCACTACGAAAATCTCTGAGATTTTGCACCAGTTTTCGTATTCTATTTTCTGAATAAATAATGTCAGTTGACTGATTTTGAACAATAATGAATATCTTGGGCAAACTCTGTCTTAAAAATATTTAAAAGAATTTAAATTTAAAAGAAAGTTCTCAAATCGATTGCTTCACGGATCGAGGTATCGCCAATTTCGAAATCAAAATAAAAATCAATAATAAAATCAAAAACTTCCAAAAGCTGTTCACGAAAATCTGCTACAGATACTAAAACTACCAGAGATAATCTGCTTAAATAAAACTAACCGAGATTTAAAATTTCATCGCGTCTGACAAACTGTTCGCTTTTTTTTGAAACAAATTTGTTCTAAAGCAGTAATCCGTTTAGGTGAGCTAAACTGGCAAGGAAAGACGATATTCTTTATTTTTTTACACGTATCATGCAAAACTAAATTCATTATATGCGCATAATAGTGAGTAAATAAAGCTTGTGATGTAATATGTAGTTTTAACTTTTGCCTGGAGACCATGCAATTCACCACACATCACAGCAACGCCGTCATAAGATTGCCCCAGTTTGCCCTACCAATTTATTTTTGATATCAAAAAATTTTAAAAAATTCTTTAAAACATCAAAAATATATTCTGCCTTATTGCTTTTACTCACGTTTCTAAAACCTAAAAACCTCTCATAAATATTACCACGTAACGACAATATTATCGAAGAACAATAATTGATAATTGTGAATGACATGATAATCAGAAGTTTCATCTACTTCCAGCGAAAAGCAAATGGTTTTCTAAATCTCAGATTCAATAACGTTATTCAAAATGTAACTATTTGATTATATGTATTAGTTCATTCTGTATGACGAATACACTTCGAATCAGAAAGTAAATATTTCTAAAACAATTTTATTATTTTCTCTATAATTACTTTGATTTTTAACAAATGCTTCGATCCATCATGTCCACTAAATGATAATTCCTGACAACTTAAAAAATTACAATATCAATTAAACGACGTAAAACGGCGTGATTATTTTGGACAATTTCTGCCGATGCTATCTGGCGATGCACTACCGACCGGCAGATTTAAATATGCCGTACCTGCCTACGGAGAGAATGTATGTTCGCTTGCTCATCGACTTGTTATTTCGTTGAGTTTTACGTGTAAATCGTCAGCTGCGGATGCGTTGGGTGCGGCTAGCCGAAAAGTCAGATGAATGGCTCGGACCATTCATTTTTTGAGAAGTCTGTTATGCGCAGGGATCACTTAACGCTCGGATTGATCAAATCCTTTTAAAAACCATGAATAAAATTTAGTTTGTATTATCTGACAGATTTTTTTTACTTCACACATACAAATATTAAAAAAATCTATCTATATAAATGTGTGGGTCGGCACTGCCGACCCTGCCGACCCTGACCGGCCGCTACTGATTATTGCTAATTTGTCGTTCCTTCTTCGATCAGAACTCGTGTCCTTATCGTCAAATCGAACAAATCTTAGCAAATTTTTGAATCGTTTTAATCCCATGGTAGCTTTAAATATAGTAGTTCCATAAAACTTACTCCAAAGTATATCTACATTATGGATGTTGGTACTCAGGTGCCCTGCTGTTAGTAGTAGTCAAATTAAGGCATATAGCTCGGTAGAGTCGCAATATTTACAGTTCCCTACCCAAGTAGCAATTTTACGACCTGCAACCAATTTTGTCCTAATGGGGCGTTAAATTTAAGGACAAAATTGGTTTAGAATAAGCCTTAACCAAGGACAACGTCTGTTTTTCCTATGGACCAACGTTGCTGCTAATAAGTAATATAATCTGATGACCAACCGACATCGGGAATAACGACGTCAATTATTAGGATAAGGTTTGACGTTAAGCTGACGTCGGTCTTAACCTATCTGTAGTATAAGTGCAATTAAGTGGCATACATCAACGACTACTCAACGTCGGGAATTACAACGTATTTTTTAGGATAGATGCCAACTTTCAGAGGACGTTGGTATTTTATCGAGTATGGTAGACGTATTTTTCGGGAAGACGACAACGACAATCCAACGTTGAAAATACCAACGTTAATTTTAAGGTTTAACGTTAAGCTGACGTCGGGTATAACCTCTATACTACAATGTAATTTACTGGAAGACATTTAACGACTGCTCAACGTCGGGGATTACAGAGTATTTATTAGTATCGAACCCAACGTTCAGGAGACGTCGGGTGTTTTCTCAGTAGGTATATGGTAGATTGCTGCGTGTACTTGCGGGAAGGTGAGAACGACAATACAACGTATAAATAGGTAATAACAACGTCAAATCCGCCATTAATGAAAGATCGCCATGGTTCAGCCATTTTTTGAAACATAATATTTGGCAATTTTTTTGCTAGATTTTAATGAATATTTGATTTTAATTAACGAATTTTGTTTATAGTCTAAGAGCTAGTGAACCCTCCGACTAACGGTCGTCCTCTAAGGCTAGAAATTTGTATAGTGATAATTCATAGCACACCAAGGCTAAAAACCATGACCTGGCAGGCATCAGCCGTGCACGTGTATCTACCAGGTGAATCGAAAAGTGCAAATTTAGGGGGTAAAATAAACTTTCTCCTGTAAAGTTTAAATTTAAGTATGTGTTTGAGTAAGTCATTTAGAAGAAATGTGTACAATGACAGGCGATTCTGAAGAGCACACGACCTTGCTAGGCGAGGGAAAAGTCAAATGAGCTATCACACAACCCCTACTCTCATTTAAAAAAATCATCGATTACGTCATCAAGCCCAGATGGATGACGTCACTAGTATTATATATATGTTAAAAAGGCCTAATTTAAAAATAAAAATCGACCTGTCTGAGGATTTCTCTTCAAATTTGCTCATTCTCGAGATAATGATAAACGTCCTCACTTATACTACAGTGTGATCGCCCGCTTGAGTAGCAATTAAAAACCAAAGGGGTTTTCGATATTGTATTGCAAAAAACTCTTCGGGATTTCATCAATCAATGTTTAAAGAATATCTCTACCTACCTTGACAACATTGCAATTTTTAGTTAAATGTCCGATTTAGGGTTAAAAATGGCCGATTTCAAAATTTTTAATCGCTTATATAACAAAAACTATTAACCTAAGAGAAAAATCACTAGAGACCTTTTCTGTTTGGAATGAAAAAGCCTAAAAAAACTTTTTTCGATGCAAAAAAAAATAATTTTAGGAAAAACCCCTAATCTTTCCCCTCGCCTGGCAAGGTCTTGTGCTCTTCGAAATCGCCTGTCATTGTACACATTTCTTCTAAATGACTTACTTAAACACATACTTTTAAACTTTACAGGAGAAAGTTTATTTTACCCCCTAAATTTGCACTTTTCGATTCACCTGGTAGATACACGTGCACGGCTGATGCCTGCCAGGTCATGGTTTTTAGCCTTGGTGTGCTATGAATTATCACTAGACAAATTTCTAGCCTTACAGGACGACCGTTAGTCGGAGGGTTCACTAGCTCTTAGACTATTATATATAAATCAAGGATAATTTTGTATGGGTCTAGACATAATAATATGTTTTTTTAATTACGATGGTTATTTCTATTTTTACCGTTTTTTTCGATTTAACCTGTAAATTTCTGAGGCGCTTTCAGTTTTTAGCAATTTTTATACCTAGTTTAACTAGTTTCCTTGCGTTTGTAAATTTTCGACCGCATTATGCAATGAGGCAGATGATTAATAAAATAATTATACAAGTCACTTAGGTTATATTCTGAATAGAGTAGGAACCTACTTAGATAAGTATCAACAGGCCGTCATGCATCTTAGTTTCTGATGATTTAATATCCTCCAAGATTATTAACTTATTTGGTAAAAATGAAGTGTGTCGGCCGTACTTCTGTGGTAGAGAATTTTATGCTATTACTTTACAAGACCAAAGTCCTAAAAACTAACGTAATTTGACGATAAAATATCTCGAGCTGAAAAGTCGAGAGGGGGACGTCGAGGCAACCCGTATGTCTATTCCCCACTTAGGTGCAAATAGCGGTTTTCTGACCGTCGTCGCAAAGTCGCGTATTAACGTTGGGGCATTTAATCCAACGTTAAGACGTCGTAATATTACGTCCAATTGCTTTTTGGGTATCCCCAGGACTTTTTCGGCTACTTTATTTGTACACTTCAATATTTCGTTCACAATTTTTTCGTCCACAAACAAACAAAAGGAATCAACAGGATCATCTACATTTTGACCAGGGGCTAACATTACTTTGTCCACTTTGCTTTTTATTACGTCGCAGGATGACATTCGTCTTGTCGGTTGTGGTTTACTCTTCCAGTTAATTCCATCCTTAGTTTCAAAAATTAAACACTCTGAAATCTGGGAACTTGTAACTACACATTCTTCTTCATTATCACTCAATACTACTTGCTGATCACTGATCATCCTCTTCACTAGCTTCCGAAAGATGATCTTCAATTTCAGAGTCACTTTCAATGCCACCTACTTCAGGAGATTCTTAATCATCCGAGTTCCAAAAAATATTAGCAATATCTTGCAGTTCTGCAGCTGATAATGGATTTCGGGACATTTTATTCGCACTATGTACTTTTACTCTAATTCAATATAATTTTAGGAGCTTAGTTGTCGACACTAACATCGATATCAAACCACTGAATGCAGATTCATTATTTATTTCAAAATATGTATAGCTACCTACTAACAATATTATTGCATTCCAACAATGATTATCAGTTTTTAAAATTCATTTAGAATATATATAACACCTATTGTAGGAATCTCTTTGATGTTCACATCCAAGAGATGATTACATTGTTTGTTACACGTTTAGACTTTATTATTGGATTGCCGGAATCATAAAAGTCGTTTAGATAATCCACAAAAACATTACCTGACTGCCAGATTAATTTCTGTAATAAATATTTAGACTTTAGGTATAAATACAAATAGGATCCGACGGGCCCTTGTTGCCCCTTTACGTGACAAAATTCTTTCGACGCAATAATTTCAAAAATGATAATGAATATTTTAAATAGCTCATGACTATGTTGAAGTAAACATACTTCTAAACAAATTCAGTGATGCATAAAATTCAATAAAAATTTTTTTCAGTTTATGATAAAATGATTGGCGTCTCGGGCCTGTTGGACCCACCTTGCCCGGATAAGGGTTAAAGATAAATTACTTTAAATGTTATGCGGGGCTGCGGTTAAGATGGCTTTACAGTATAAGAAACATAGACAACGCGATCCAATAGGCAAGTTTTAAGCGCCGTGATGCCGATTTTATCAAAAATAATTTTTAATCGAACATTAGAGATATTAAATTAAAACTGTTTTAGAAACGTAATCTACAATTTTAGGATTCATATGAGTTTAATTTTATTTGATATACGGTAGTTATTACGCACATGAATCCTAAAATTATAGATTGCCCTTCTAAAAGAGTTTTAATTTAATCTCTCTAATGTTCGATTACTTACAAAAATTGTTTTTGGTAAAATCGGCACCACCGCGCTAAAACTCTCATAAGGACTGCATTGCCTATGTTCTTGATAGCAATGTTTAAAGAAACACGTATCTTTAACATTAAATGAGCGTCCAGTTAACTGGACGCGGGCTCTCATTAAAAACCCTTGCGTCCTGGACTCCCTACTAGACTTTGGCAGCCAACCTGATAATAAGATACACTTGAAAATGAAAGAATTGAATAAAACGCTTTATTAAATAAAATCTTATAAGAGTAGTTTCATACTCTTATTCTTGTAAGAGATAGCTGTATGAATTCATCTAAAAAAGAGTTTATTTACAATATGTACAAGATAGATTAAAAACATTAATATAACTAAAATAACTTAAAAATACAAACCTAAAAAAGAGAATCAAGAACAATGCTATTTCTTATGAGTTTTTGACAACTATCAAATAATTTACAAAACGTCAGTCAAACTAAAAACTACAATTATAGAGTCATGCCGCCTAAAACTACAAATACCTTAAATTATCGAAATGTTGTTTTATTAAAAATAAGCATAGTTTTATTTTTACATCCCCCCACCAACAGGTATGACCAACCACTAAAATCTATGGTTGGTCACAAAGCATCAATTTTGAGATGTGAAAATAATTCATATCGTTTCTTTTGTATCCAATATCTATTTCATATAACGTATTTGAAATTCGTTTCTTTATTTGAAACGGGCCTAGTCTTATTTCATCAAGCTTTTTTCTATTTAGCTTGGATTTATTTTCCACATATGCCCAATCTCCTTCTTTAAATTCATAGAATTTTCTATTTTTGTCATACAGTTTTTTGTTATATTCATGATGTCGTACTGAATTTTTATAAGCTATTTGCTTATCTTTTGACAAATTTCTTGTTTCACAAAGTTCCTCGGGAACAATCGGATCCGCTTTTCCAAAAAGCAAATATTCTGGGCTGTATCCGGTTACGGAATGATCTGTTCTATTATATTCATCTATACATTTTTCAGCTATTTTTGTCCATGCTCTACTTCTAGTTTCATTTAATTTGCATCTTATCCTATTAACTAATGTTTGATTAAGTCTTTCATTTAAATCATTTGAAAATGGGCAGTCCACTGCTGTAAAAACCAGTTGAATATTTAACTGTTTCATATTATTTCTAAATATTTTGGAATTAATTCCCGGATACTGATCTGTTAATAATGTTTTTATGGGGTGTTTATCTTGAATTTTAGAGATTAGTTTAATGAAATCATCTGTCGTCTGATTTTTGGAAGTAACTGCAAATGCATATCTGGTAAAATGATCTACAAGTAAGTGGAGGTATTTTTTTGTTGAACGATTGCCAGCAAATCCTCCTATTGTATCTAGGGACATAATCTCGAAAGGTTCTTTTACCGGACCTAATTGTGACAAGAGACCACATTTTGGACCTACTCTTGTTTTATTTTTCCAGCAGATCTCGCATTTCTGGCAGATATTCTTTGCCAGTAAATCCAAATTCTTGATGTAGTAAAAATTCCTAATTTTGTTAATTACTTTACCAGCACAAATATGACCATAAAATTTGTGAATTTTTGTTACTAACTCCACTCCAAAATCCTTGGATAATATTATTTTTTCTGGTTCTTCCTCAATTTATAGAATACATCTTGGTTGAACATTGTTCCTATCATTTTATCTATAGCTTGTCGATAATTATTCTGGTCTTGTTTTATCTCAGTTAATGTCACTAGGTTCACTGTTTTTATAAATATTTCTGCATTTTCTATATTTTCCAAAACTGGGTTTCTAGAAAAGCAATCTGCTTCTACATTTCCTTTTCCGGGTTCATATTTAATGTCGAAGTCAAATTGTGAAAGAAAATGAGTCATATCTCCTAATTCTTCATCTGGTCTTGTACGAAGTTCTCTTCCCTCAAGGGGCTTATGATCAGTAATAACTACAAATTTTCTTCCCATTAGCCAGTATTGCCAAAATTTTAATGCTTCTTTAATTGCCAGGCACTCTAAAAAAATTGCTTTTTTGTTTTTCTGATATTTGTTAAATTTTTTTGAAAAGTAAGCCACAGGTTTCATTTCTCCATCTTCTTGTTTTTGTTTGAGAACTGTACCAACTCCTAAAACACTAGCATCGGTATATATAATTGTAGGAGCATTTGGGTCAAAAATAGCTAGAATAGGTTCAGAGCAGAGAATACTCTTTACCTTATTAAAGGCTGCTTGGCAGTTTAAAGACCAGGGGAATTTAATATCTTTTAGTAAATTATGTAATGGTTCTAATAATCTGGCTGAATCTTTTATATATTTGTGATAAAAATTGACTTTTCCCAAAAACTGTCGTATATTTTTCCTGGTATCTGGTGCTGGAAAATTTCTGATCGATATTAAATGATCATGTAAAGGACGAACTAAATTGTTTCCCACAATGTGTCCTAAATATTTTACCTCTTTTCTTGCAAAATTACACTTTAGAAGTTTTAGCCTAAATCTCTCTTCTAAAATGGCTTCTATGAGTCTTTCAATGTGCTCTAAGTGTTCTTCAAATGATAATGAAAATATTATGAGTATGAATAGAACGACACGAAGGGATAAGTTAGGACAAAATGTGACGCTCAACACCTTTAATTTCGAAAGAATACAACGTTTTAAGTATCTGGGGGCCGTAATCACAACTGACAACGATGTTAGTGAAGAAATAAAAGACATTTAAGCAGATCTCCGCAAAATGAATATTACATTTGACCCTAGGTTGATGTAAGACCGATCAAATTGGAAAAAAAGTTGTACAGTCAGAAAGGACCCACCCAGGGTTCTAGCGCTACGTGATGATGATGATGAAGTTCGTTAGTGTAAAATTGAATAAGCAAGCACACAAGACAAACGTTTTATTAATTATTGATAAAAATAAATATGTTTCCCGCTCTGAAGTTTATTTTTTGATGCAAGTGAATATAAATATGCGTCTCCCGTATATGCTACATAGACCAGCGCGCATCTGTAAAAATATTAGTACATTTGGACGTTGAGAGGTGGCTTAAATTTTTTTGCGGAAATTGCTTGAAAATAACTTAAATAATAATATATGAGTTATCCTTCCTCTCAAAAAGGTCCGGAACATTGTTTAAATAATCAAAATGTCAAAAAATAAAGGAAAAATTCGATTTTATTCTTCGTTTTTTCATTATAACTTTAAAATTATTCATTTTCGAGAAAAGTTGTGCTAACATAAAAGTTGCGTCATTAAATCTCCTATAAGATGAAATTTGTTACAAATTTTAAAAATTGTCACCCTTGTTGCAAAATAGCAATAATTGCGAAAAAGCCATACAAAAACAAGTATTTGCATTTTGCGGTTTTCAACCATTTATCCTACACTTACAACCTTCATGTTTCACCGAGAAAAACTTTATGATACACTAAAATAATACTGTAAATTTCATTAAGATCGGTTTAATAGATTTTGCAAAATAAATTTTGGAATCCAGCTTTCGCAAAAAAAATTCATTTTTTCAAAATATTACAGGACTGAAAATAAAGCAGAGAGCAAGTTGAAATTTTTTTTCATATAGAAGCGTACTGTACCTTTCATTTACAATTTGCAAAACTAAAAGCGATTAACTAACACGGCGTCAGGAATTTTTTAAATAAACGTTAATTATTGGTGTTACGCGCAGGACAGCGGATAGTTTGCTCTGATTGGGCATTCCAATGACCTTTAATTTTGATTGATACATTTTAACTTTTATTACATTTCGATACAAAAAAATAAATCTGTTTATTGCAAAATAAAAACACATACTCTATCCTTTGAAATAACACTTTTTTTAGCAAAAACTTTCTTTGTTCATATATTTTAACTTATAGAATAAAAGTTTATTATTTTTAAACATATGCAATTGTTTAAACAATATTTCACAAACAATAATAAAATTAGTTTGATTTTTGTGGAATTAAAATATTAAAATTCAACAAAATATAGAGTAAGAAAATAATATATTAGATAAAGATTGGAAGAAATTTTGGTGGAAATCAACTTGTGTGAATCGAACAACACTGTCATGCGCGTAGCACCAAAAATTAATGTTTATTTAAAAAATTTCCTGACGCCGTGGTAGTTAATCGATTTTAATTTTGCAAATTGCAAATGAAAGGTAGTACACTTCTATAAGCTAAAAAGAAATTCAACTTGCTATCTGCTTTATTTTCAGTCCTACAACATTTTCAAAAAATGATTTTTTTTGCGAAAGCTGGATTTCAAAATTTATGTTGCAAAATCTGTTAAACCGATCTTAATGAAATTTACAGTGTTGTTTTAATATATCATAAAGTTCTTTCTGGGTAAAATATGAAGGTCCTAAGTGTAGCAAAAATGGTTGAAAAAGGTAAAATTCAAATACTAGTTTTTGATTGTTTTTTTTTTTTTCGCAATTATGGCTATTTTGCAACAAGGGTGACTATTTTTTTTAATTTTTAACCAATTCTATATTGGAGAAAATTTAATTACGCCACTTTTATGTCAGTACAACTTTTCTTAAAAATGAATAGTTTTAAAGTTATAATGGAAAAACCAATAAAAAATCGAATTTTTCCTTTATATTTTGATATTTTGATTATTTAAACAATGTTCCGGACCATTTTATGTGGGAGGAAAACTCAAATATTATTATTTGAGATATTTTCAAGCAATTTCTGCGAAAAAATTTGAGTCACCTCTCAACGTCCATCTCAAAACAGATGCGCTCTGGACCAACAAGCAAATTTTACGCGTATATGCGATTCCCGACGTTGAAGGGATAAGGTACATTTTGAACCAAAAACGTTTTAATAAATAAAATCTAACTTTTTATGCCTACAAATATAATAAGCCGTCATTAAAACTCAACTTTTTCGATCTTTTTTTGTATTAGGGCAAATTATTTTTAATCTTTCGAGTATGAATGATTGGAGGATCTATGTCCATAAAGGTAAAAGCTTTTCATCAATCTATAAAGAGGACCTTTTGTGATAATGCGCTTAAATTAACATTTTAATGTCGATATTTGATGCCTTTGTATTCGCTCGTTTTAATGGAAAATTCGGTTTAGAAGAAATCGTTACTTTTAATTTAAAATGTATTGTTTACAAAAATACTACTCTTTGATGGAGACACTTAAACTAGATATAATTATAGCACAAATAAAAAGAGGAGAATGCTTTGTTTTTATTTAAGTATAGTATCCCGGCAACTTAGCTACTGACAGGGAACAGCAGCCTTACACTATGTAACTTAAGGTAATAGTAGAGGAGGAAAGTATGTGAAATTTACAGTCACTCGAGCATTGTGGGGACCTATTGGGTTGTGAAGATTAGGTCTTAAAACCAAAAAAAGGTAAGTAAAGTTTTCCATTTAAGTGGGGACTTTCCATTTTTTAATATAATTTTCCATTTCCAACAATCGTTTTTTTTTCGATTATAGCGCCATCTATCCATAATTCGAAAACATGTATCTAGTAAAAGTTTCTTATTTTTAGGTAAGGAATACAAATCTGCAATTAAAAATGGGGTCTCCTATTTAATATTTTAAAGTAACCTCCTCCGTAACCACCCCCACCCCACCTCCGTGGGGGGTCGTGTATAGTGTCATTCGATAGATTTTTCAAAAATATTGAATACGTTCATTTTGCAGTTTTTCGATCTGATGTTCATTTGGCGAAATATCGCGGGAGAACGGTTTTGTATCGAGTTGGAACAAATCATATGTATAAGTTTTTAGTTTATGAAAGCTGTCATTATATATAGTTAGAAGGAGTTAAAGTGTGCGTGAAGTAACAATGTATTTTAAATGGGATTTACTTTTTAGCACTGTTTTTTAGCACACTTTTATATAATCAAACATCCTTAACTTTCGCGTTGTCATGGTGATGATATGCGAGCAATAAATTACAACAAAAGTTTTGACAGTTTTGTGGTTTAAAATAAGTTAGAATTTTTAAATGTCAAAGTTCTAAAAATTGTAGGATAGAAATAAATTCCAGTGACGAAGAGTTACACTTTTTTATTTGTTCATCAGAGATAAAATATTGTATGAAACTGTGCGTGAAGTACTTTTTGCGAACTTACGCGATGTATAGCACTTGCTATACATACACTAGCACTGTAGCTGTAATATATAGCACTTGCTATATATTACAGCTCGATAACAGCACTCGATATTACCCTTTGTTAGCTATCCTCGTGGTCAGATGCATCTGGAGAAATATCCTTTACACTATCTATCGTAGGCAATTTTTTGTAGAAGTCATGAAAGGTTTAATTTATATATGGCAACAACTCAATTCGGTTCATTTTTTTCTCTTTACTAATCGGATTGGCATTTTTGTAAGACTTTGGTTTGTTAACATGCCGCGACCACTCTTTTTCTTATCTTAAATAATTTAAAGATTGAAATGAATCTTCTTTTCTTAGGGATGTTTTGTATAATATTTGGCCAGGAACATTAGTATATTGTAACCCTTTAATGTCCTTCCAAATAACTTTCTGATTTAGAAAACTGATTTGAGAAGGGCAGAGTATTCAAAAAAGTCGGAAATATCCATTTCAGTTACGTCAAAGGGTTTCTTAACACAACAAAGCCTTACGAGATTCATCCAATCTCTTGGATGTTCAATGGGACAAGGATATCGTTTTCTCTTTTTTTCGATAATCGAGTGGTCGCTGTTACACTCCATATGAGTATGACCAAGAGTTAAGGATTTATGGTCAATGTGTTCAAGACTGGAATGTTCTTTTAACGCAAGTATGAACATGACAGATACATAAAATTCTTGTTTTGTCCAGAATATGTATCTGAATAAAATGTAATTGTTTTTGTCGTGAAAGGAAGCTGTTTAATGTGTTTGCTTAGACACGATGCTATTTGATTGGCGCCTCTTGCGGCAATGGCTTCGTGCCACATATAACAGAAAGCTTGTTGATCTTTGCATCTGTGGAGGGTAAGGTTAAATGTCTACAGTTGCCTTTTGTAAAACGCAACCGATATCTGTAGAGTCGGAGTTGGAAGGCACTGCTGAAGGTCAAAGCTATATACTAACTTTGAAAGGTCTTAACGTGAGCTTTCTTTTTCTGCCTTTTTTGCATTATAAGCCACTTCAGCTTGTTGCTGGTGTTCATCTAATTCTTTTTTAGGTTTTGTGAGTTTTCGTCTGCCTCAGCAGCTCTAATTAATATATTATATCGATCACATGTGGCGCATGTGTCTTTTTTGGGCATTTTAATTTTGAAGTTTAACGAATGAAAGACGCGTTCGTAAATAAATCGTGAAACAGGTTGTTTATCAACAGGAATCCATTTTTTATATTCCTGATAAAGTCCAAAAAGCATAAAAGTTGAAGGAGGTTATCTCATACCTCTATCTTTTCTACTGTAGTGACTTTCATAAGAAGGTATTTACTTAATAAGTTGCTCTACCAAATTCCTATCCGAATTTGCTTGATGTTGCCAAGCCTGTTCTATCATCATGACAAATTCCAGAACTTGAGGTTACTTTGTTCATGATGACATTTGTAATAAATCGATTAGTTTGCACCTTTTAAATGAAAACCTGTGTATCTATTTTACTATTATAGTGAAATCACATTTCTAAATCACATAAATATCCAATTAAAACTCATTTACCTGGAATTCCTATCTGGCAATAGCGCATTCTCCACTATTGCTACAAAGGTAGCTACGCGAATATTTGATGAAACCAATTTTACCGTCCTGGTAAACATTCTGTCTGTAAACCCCTTGATTACAAATAACTTGACATTGATTTTATACAATCATTTTGTTGTTCTATATACCGTTAAATACAATAATATATTATTATTATTTGTTATTTCGCTTTTCAAATAAATTTCTAGTGTATAGAAATACAAAATAATAATTTTTAATACACGTTATATTTTATGTTTTGTTTATAGGTTTGAATAAATCATACAGTTGTTAACCAGTTGAATTAGTTTGTGTGTTGCATCAGCAAACAACACTTCTTTTAATCTTCTTCTAGTTAGATACAATTCTTTCCGTTTACATATTTGAAAAGTGGTACTATTTTTTTTATTCTTATCGTTACTATTCGTTTTTTTTAGTTTAGACTATTAGCAGGATCACTCAACATAGGTAGAGAATTTTCTCACGTAGGGATAGCAATCAAATTAATATTTTTCACAACAGAGTTGATACCAACGCTAAAAGAAGTAAGCATGAATCCCTCGTACAAAAAAAAATTAATTAATAGCATACTAAAAATCTAATAATATCTTAACGGTATCTAGTCGAACGAATTTTAATGTATGGGAACATTGGAACAGCGGAAGTTTTAATTGTGGAACAGGTTAGAAATTTGGAACGTCAGACTACGGAGACGTTCCATGTATTTTGTCGGACAGTACTTGCAATTGATTTGATACCCTTTCATTAAAATGTCACGCAAAAATCACACTACTAGTATCACCAACTGGACATTTTAATAAGTCCGACACGTAGAACATGTCACATCACAGGAACTATGTTGGTGATGAATAGCAGTCTGATTTTGGCATGAGAGTTTAATGAAAGCGTAGCAAATCATTTGGATGTTCTGTCCGACAAAATTTATGGGACGTTTTCGTAGTCTGATGTTCCAAATTTTAACCTGTTTCACAATTAAAACTTGCCCTGTTCCATTGTTCCCGTATAACAAAGTTTGTCCGTCTAGTCACCGTTAAGCTATTTACAAATTTTCAGCTTCCTATTGATCAACTTTTTTTTTGTACGCGGGATCCAGGCATAAAACTAAAACACAACTAAAAGAAACCAGTTTTTCATTATAACACAATTATTATAATGATAGAAATACATTTACATAAAATCTATGATGTACTTTTATTTATATTAACAAATATTACTTAAGTATCAAAAATTCAGCGTAAATATCAATGTTCGTGGTCTGATTGATTCGATATTCCAGTAAAACGAGATTTAAGCATCCAATCTCACTGCTTTTACAATATCTCCATCGCGAAAGAGGTGGCAAGGTGATCATTCTCATCATCAGTGGCATCAGAGCTTAATAGGTATGAGCCAAAGCCCTCTTCAAAGTAATTCTCTATTCATCCATGCCTCTGACAACTCGTCTCCATACTCTAACTCCAATAGATTTTAAGTCGTCTTCTTATTTTGTTGTCATGATACCGAAGTTTCGGTCTTTCTCTGGCTCTTTGTATAATCTGTTTCAGTCAAAAATCTTTGCACCGTCCTCTAGCCTGATACATGCCCGATACGTTTAAAGCTTGCTACCATAATGAATTTTACAATATCAGTTTCACCAAGCCTTCTATACAACTCAAAGTTGCAACGCCTGTGTCACAAACCTTGCTAATTTATTCTTCCATGTATTCGTGTTAGGATTTTTCGCTCGAAAATTTTAAGCATTTCTTGGTCCTTTCTTTAACTAACCATGTTTCTGTTCCATATGTTAACACTGGTCTTATTAATGTATAATAGATGGTCACTAATGTTTTGGGTAGCTTTGTTGGCAAGCACTATTCTTCTTTTAATTTCTCCGCTAATGTTATCTTTAGTGTCAATAGCGAGCCTAGGTATATGAAGGTGTCCACACTTTTCAGTTCTAAATCGTCAATTAATATTTTTCTACATAGATGTCTGGTTACTAAACTTTACCTAATACAACACATCCATTTGGTCTTTTGGGAATTTATATTCGGTCAGAGACTCTGTGGACCTAGCTATGGTTGATGTAACCTGCATATCCAACAACTTGTACAGATTTGTTAAAGGTAGTGTCTTTTCAGTTTATCTGGGACTCTCGAATTGCCTTCTCTAGAGCAAGGTTAAAGAAGATGATAGCCAATCACTCTGTCTTAGTAAATTTTTTCAATGGAAAGATGGTTTTGGATTCTGCCCATGCTCGCTGCTCTCCTGAGTGTTAGTTGAACAAGATAAAGCGGTATTTGAAAGCCCAACCATAACCTCAACCACTGAACTATTTGCTTAGTAGGGCAGTTGTAGCTGTCTAATGTCTTTAGAAAACTCCACTCATTCTTGCTTGGTTTTTTGAAGTTTACAGTTTCCGTTGTTTCATTACATTTCCTACGGTTTTCAACGTCTAACTTATTAAGAAGTTCATCAGGACGTTCAGGATCACCACCCTCTTTGAATTCATGGTAGATTTGCTCTAAGTTGCGATTCCACCCTGCTTTGTATTTGTATTATTTTAGTCTATCAGGGCATATCGGGAACACATTATGTATATAGGGTGTGTTCATATTGTTTGTTTCAAATTATTTCAAAACGAGTCTGATAGTATCTGATAATAATAGAGATACGTATGGTTTCATAGATAACCCAAAGTTTCTTTGTAAAAATCATCTGTCAAAACAATACAAATATTTTTTTAATTCATTGTCGTTTTATAGGCCTGGATCCCGCGTATGAAAAAAAAGTTGATTAATAGCAAGCTGAAAATTTGTTAATAGCTTAAGGGTGTCTAGTCGGATAAACTTTGATATATGGGAACATTGGAACAGGGGCAGTTTTAATGTGGAACAGGTTAAAAATTTGGAACGGTCACACCACGAAAACGGCACATTTATTTTGTCCGACAGAACAGACTTAAACTCTCCGAACAGAGATTAAACTCTCATGCAAAAATCAGACTGCTATTTATCACCTGTCATAATTCCTGGCATTTGACATATTCTACATGTTCCACTCATTAAAACGCCCATTTGGTGATAAATAGCCGTCTGATTTTTGCATGAGAGTTTAATTTATTTTCGAAGAGTTTGAGTTTGTTCTGTCGGACAAAATAAATGTCTCGTTTTCGTGGTGTGGCCGTTCCAAATTTTTAACCTGTTCCACAACTAAAACTGCCCCTGTTCCAGTGTTCCCATATATCAAAGTTTATCCGACTAGACACCCTTAAGCTATTAACAAATTTTCAGCTTGCTATTAATCAACTTTTTTTTTCATACGCGGGATCCAGACCTATTATTCGTATGTGTAAAATGTTCAATAAAAAACGTGCTACAAAAAAATAATTTTACAAGGAAATTTGATCAGTAATGTTTACTTTATACGAAGAGATTATTAAAAAATATTGACCAATCAGGGATAAAATCATTTTCCAGTTTTCATTATCTAACAACTCACGAATATAAGAATGGTTGTGCATAGCTCGTTCTAGCATTAAAGTGAATCTTTGTTATTGTCTAACCATTTTATTGAAGTTTTAAAACTCTTGCCTTTTTACTGCATATGAGAGAGTAGTAATACGGATCAGGTTTACTTAAGATTTAGGGAGTTATTGCGGGATTTTCTACAATTACCCAATATGAAACTTTTCATGCAAACTATTTTCTAAATCTCTAGACTCTGCAGATATTGTCATGAAATAGCGCCTCTATTATCTATGAAAGGGCTTGCACGGTATTTGTAGATTTTTGTCTTTATGCCTTGTGATGCGTCAAACAATGTGGTATTTACATTGCTGTAAGATCTTCATTTATTTAATTTTAAAGGATTAATGGGAAACCTACTAAGAGTACACTTTTTTCAATATTCAAATATATTTCGGTATTGTATTTATACCATCATTTAGTAATAGTTAAAAGATTGTATGGTGAGGTACATTATGAAATAATACATATCATCAAAAAACACTTTTTTCAGTGGGTCACAGATTATCGAATTCTTTTTAACGCATTACAGTTGGAGTGAGACAAAACGTAACTTTCTGATTATTATACATTGAACTTATAAAATTTTGTATTCCTTGACGGGTACTTGCATATCAAAACGACTTATACTTAAAGATGTATAATTGGTTGGCGATTACAATACCCTAAATAGATATCCAATCAATGATGCAAATAAAGATAATTTAACACAAAAGTAATCGATCGTGACAGTATTTTCCCAAACCATGTGGTAAAATGACAATTGTAATTTCTAGGTTAGTATTTTTCAGCAAATATCCTGTCATTTTCATTCGGACATTGTATAATGAAATTTGATTTTATATTTATTTATTTTTACATTTAAATATTTTAAATATTAATATTCTGTCAAATATTTGTATAAATATTGATGTTTATATTGGGATAAACCGTAATCGTACCCCCTCCTAACTGCCAAAGTGTCATGGCCGCCGTCGGGACCTATTGTGCTGACATTTACAATGTTTACATATAGAAAAGTCTGTTTTTTTCTGCTTATAATGCCGTTTTCTAAAGATATTAGTGAACAAAATCGATTTGCTAACAATATTTAATATATTTTAAATGTGCTAAAATTGGATTCAACAGCAAAAGTCGCATAAATAACATATAAATAACGAATTTGTTTACCTATTACAAATGGGGTTATGTGGTTGTAACTGTTTATTTTGGGAATAAAATGAAAATGATCAATTAAACGACCGGAAAACTGTAAGTATTACAATTAAAACATGTTTATCCTATCACAAGAGTTCACTTCATTTTAAGAAAGCTAATTATTATTATACAATAGACATTTATAAACTGCCATGTACTTTTAAGGTTACTTTTGATCTGTTTTCAAAGCTTATGATTAAATGTTACCTCTTTATTAATTAGATTTGCCAACAAAAGATGCATGATTAAGGCCAAATGCAATTCCTTTGCTAAAGTCATAAAAAAAGTACCAATACAGTTAAAAAAATTATTTTAAAAAGGTCTCTCAAAAGACATGAAAATATACAACAACTCAAAAAACTAGAGAATGTAAAGAAAGCCAGGTTATTGGAAATTGAATTCCTGTTTAATTGAAAGCCAGTAAACTATCCAAGACTTTTCAGAATCAAATGTGTCAACTTGTAAAAACGATTCTTCTGACATTTTTAGTAAAAACCAGATTATCCTCAAGAAAAATTCTGTTTAAGTGAGACTCGAAAGTCATATTTGTGAATGTGTCATCTTTGAATGAAACAATTTTTTTACCTAAACAATTAAATGTATGGATCTAATTAAAAACAATGCTGAATCAAGTACAGTTACAGAAATACAATCCTTTGAACTTCTAAATGTGATTGTTGAAAGTGTCGAAATAGCTACTGCATAGGGATTCGAAAGGGATAGACTTGTTATGAACGCACTTGATCATGTACTTCTTACTGTTATAAAGTTGAAACAAAATTTATTTTATGCTTTTTTATCAGTCACTTTTAATTGTGTATCAACTTTACGTGGTACATCGTGCAAAAATTGCTAAAAATGCAAACATTATATTTATTTTCTGTGTTACATTGGATAGTATGATTGAATGTCTTCCTCTTTTAGATAGTGAAGTGAAGAACATCTTGAAGTTCCAATGATGTTTCAAGATGAGGTAAATCGACATAATTGTATGTTAGAAGGACAGAGAATATGAAGAAATGTTATTGCTGCATATTTAGTGTAGTGAAATACAAACTTCAAACATTATAATATATTTTTTGATTTCAAACATTTCATATGATTATGAAAGAACATCTTTCTTTTTAAAACAATGAAGAAGTGAAGAACATAATAAAGTTCCAACGAAAATGATTCCAGATGAGGAAAATCGAAATAATGGTTGTATGTTACGTGTATAGAGAATACGAAGAAATGTTATTGCTGCAAACTTAGTGTAGTGAATTAAAAACTTATTGTCAAATACAAATCAATTTATTTCATACTTTTATAATATATAGTGATATAATTTTATGTGTTCAAATAAAAATATTAATAAATAAAATACAATAAACACAAATCATGTATATCTTACAATGAATTACAAAATCAAAAATTAATTAAAAAATATCAAAATAAACCTAAAATATTAAAAAGTTACATATAATTTTTATAGTACCTACATACTTTGGTTGGTACTCTAATAATTTGGAGATCCATTAAAGTTTGTAGATGGAAATTGCAGGTATCTAAAAAATATATAAAGTAACTCAACAATCTCTTTTCAATTAGGGTTGCAGTTGATAAAGATGAATGACCCTTGCTCGGGAAATCAAATGTATCTAAAAAAAATTAAGTAACAGCTTTGTAACAAAACAATCTTAGCACTAAACGGAAACAAAGATACTGGTAAGAAAACATTTTTTGAAAAATCTTTCTGAAAGTGAAAATAAAGACTACTCTCTATGGGAACAACTAAAACTGGGCATGCTTTACAAAAAAATGTATCCAGAACAAAATTCTTCTCTATAAGGCAATACTATGACAAGTCTGGATGTACAGGATTTAAATCTGGGGAACTGCCAGTAATACAAATATGCAAAAACTATTAAGATTCTAATCCGAAGTCTTTTATGATGTCCGATGTTTTTAGTACCACTACCAAATATCATGCTAAACTGAAAATTATAGGGTAAAAATCTGTCTGATCACCCAAACTTTTAAAAGCTGGATGCTTATCTGATCTAGTCCAGAGGCTGGTTTCGGTATTGCAGCTATAAAATACTTAAATAGTAAGCATGGAAATTTTTATTATGGTCCGCCTTGAGGCAAACTAGGGCACTAGAGGGTTAAGAAAAGTTACAGATCTCTACACCACTGGGAAGTAGATAGTAGTTACTAATTTGTAAAAAAGTCAGAAATATGGTAATGTAGACTAAATTAATATAAATATGTAAAGAGTTCTCACCCCTGAGTGTAGTTCCCACTGTGTCATTTTTTATATCTGTCATATTGTTATCATGATAACAGATTGCATTAAAGTTAAAATAAAAAAGAATTAAAGAAGTTCATAAAAATACTCTATTTTTGAAAAAATATTTAAGTGCTTAAATACTTTTTTAGATAAAATATACATAAAATTTGTTTTTTCTACAACCATCTTAAAAATGCAACTTTCAGCACTCCATACAAGCGTTAAAAACGCTACCTTAAGGCACTAGTGCTTTAAAAATTTTATGGCACTGCAGTTCGTATTGACTGTATAGGCAATTTTGATGTAATGTCAAAAAAATATAAAAATGGAATGTCAGTTCAAGTAATAGTTATTTATGATATAAGTGTTAAAAGTACACGTTTAACCCTTAAACGCCCAACCTTTTTTAGGTCCCATGTATGCCCAAGGGTGGGTAAAAAATGTCCACCTTGAAAATAGCTAATATATTTATTGAGAGTTGTTGGAAATGGATTAAACTTAAGAATCTGATGCTTAAGAAACACAGCATCTTCTAAAATATTAATATAAACAATTTACAAACCTTAAAACAAAATTACAATATAAATAAAAATTAACATACCAGTAACTGCCATTAATTCAAATTTGTCGATTTTCTCCACATTCTTCCTTTCAGCCTCCTCATTGGCAGAGAATTATGTCGATAATGTAATTATACGTCGATAATTATATGGATTATGTTCCTACCAACGAGAAATTATAGAGAAACCTTTAGTAACAAGTTTTACAAAAGGTGTACTTTTTATGACCACCCATATTTAACTCAAGATATTACTTTTATTTTCAAAAATATCGGTAAAACCAAATTAACATTAGATAAAGGGCTGTATTTGTAACAATAAATAATTTTTGAAAAATTTTTACACATGTAATAAATAAGTTACAAGGGAATACGCATTAGGTGGACATTTTTTACCCACCCTTGGGCGTTTAAGGGTTAAGGCACGCATGTGAAAGTTTGCAGAATGAGCGATAGCGAGTTCTGCAATTCACATGAGTGCCTTAAAAATGTACTTTTTAACACGCATATCATACAATATTTTTTCTACAAACGTAATTACAGGACAATATCTACAAAAACTTTTACTTGAACTGGACTGACATTCCATTTTTATATTTTTGTGACATTACATCAAAATTGTCTATACGGTCAATACGAATTGCAGTGCCATAAAAATTTTAAAGCACTTGTGCCTTAAAGTAGCATTTTTAATGCTCTTATGGAGTGCTAAAAATTGAATTTTTAACACAGTTGTAGAAAAAAGTTTTTGTAGATATTATTCTGTAATTACTTTTGTAGAAAAAATATTGTATGATATGTGTGTTAAAAACTACATTTTTAAGGCACTCATGTGAATTGCAGACTTTCACATGCGTGCCTTAAATGTGTACTTTTAACACTTATATCATAAATAACTATTAAAAAACTAACAGAAAATAGTAAAAATATTTGAATGAGCATAAGTAAAAAAGTCACTCTCTCAACCAATAAACATTTGTGATTAAGATTAATATACTTAATTGATTATAATATGAATGTGTTCTTGTAGAGTTTCATATAATAATTTCCATTTGACTAAAGAGACACAAGCTGGAATACTTAGGTCAATAATACTTAGGTATGAAACACCCTAAAAAATATGAACTTTTGCATTTGATAATTCAGAGAAAGATCCAAGGTAAATGTGGTTCTGGTAGAATCTCACAATCATAGCTGAACAATCTAAGACCATAGTATGGAAAATCGACTCCATCATCATTAGTTAGAGCTGCTGTCAATAAAGCCACAATAGCGAATATGGTAGCCAATATGATATCCCACAATTGATAACAGTCATGGAACTAAAAAATGTATTATTTCAAAGTGTTTATGGGATAAAATTAGTAAGAGTGACATGATACCTAACAAAAATTTGATTCAGAAGATTTAACATAAAACTTGTAATTCTCTTATACTAAACTCACAATAAAGATGCACCAGAAATAAACAACCCAAGACATGTTGAATGATACAAATAGCACTCCCGAATCATGATTTACAATGTATAAACTTTGTAAATCATGATTTGTGAGTGCTCCTCATAACATTCATCATGTCTTGTGTTTGTTTCTTTCTAGTGCATCTTTATTGTGACTTTAGTATTATAATTATATACAGTGTGTCCACGGTTGGGGTGCCCAAGAGGAAAAACTTTTTTATTTTCAATTTTAGCGAAAAATGTCATTATTGATAAAAAGTTTTGCTTGTTCTAAAACCCCATAAAACGAAATAAAATTCAAGTTCTTAAATCCTGCTTAATTTTGTAGCCAATTTTATGTAAATCCCTATTTTATGTAAATTTTTGCACTAAGTTTGAAATCTTAACAATAATCTAGTGTTGCCAAGCCACAATGTAGCTTAGTAACTATCAACTTCGATAAGTAATTTGCGAATTGTCAATTTTTTTGACAATGTTAAGCGTTCAATAAAGAATTTATCTTGTGATAAATTTCATTATTAAAATTGTTGTATTAATAATTATTTAATTAATAAATAATTGGATGATTCAAGGAGAACGACAAAGTCTGGCTTCGTAATCCAGAGAAGTGAAAGGGTTGTTCTCCCAAGTTATTATTGTTACAATTTCGAACTTAGTGCAAAAATTTATAGGGATTTACATAAAATTGGCTATAAAAATAAGCAGGATTTGAAAAACTTGAATTTTAGTTCATTTTATGGGGTTTTAGAACAAGCAAAACTTTTTATCAAGAATGACATTTTTCGCTAAAATTGAAAATAAAAAAGTTTTTCCTCTTGGGCACCCCATCCGTAGACACACTGTATTACTATTTTTATAATAAAAAGATTATAATTTATAAAATGTGATGCTGTATATGATTTCAAATATTAATCTTTTCTATTACCATATAAAAAAATATTGCCTTTACTCAAAAACATTTTATTTATCATAAAATTTTTAAAGATATATTTAAAAAGTTCATAAATATTAATATTAATTTATACAAAAACATTAAATATTTTAGTTTTACTGGTTTATGGCTGTAAGGTGTCTCTGAATATTTTTCACTCTTTTATAAGATGTTTCGAAAATTGAAATATCTCTGAAAGTTTTTAATATTTAAAATCAGTTTTTATAAATCTATCATCGGTTAATATTAGAGATCTTAAGTTCACAGTGGCACAAACAACTGAAAATATCTTCTGCAAGTGGAAGAAGACTAACATACATTTTACATACATTAAATGTTTTTATTTATTTCGTTGGATATATCTATGTGTACTCAAGCTTTAGCTATCTTCATTGTAAGAATTTTAAGTTTAGCGTGATATTTGGTAGTGGTACTAAAAAAATCGGATATCATGAAAGACTTTGGATTGGAATCTTTGTAGTCTTTGCATATTTGTGTTACTGGCAGTTCCCCAGAATTAAATCCTGTACATCCAGACTTGTCGTAGTATTGCCTTATAGAGAAGAAGTTTGTTCTGGATACATTTTTTTGTAAAGCATGCCCAGTTTTAGTTGTTCCCATAGAGAGTAGTCTTTATTTTCACTTTCAGAAAGATTTTTCAAAAAATGTTTTAATACTTACCAGTATCTTTGTTTCCGTTTAGTGCTAAGATTGTTTTGTTAGAAAGCTGTTACTTAATTTTTTTTAGATACATTTGATTTCCCGAGCAAGGGTCATTCATCTTTATCAACTGCAACCCTAATTGAAAAGAGATTGTTGAGTTACTTTATATATTTTTTAGATACCTGCAATTTCCATCTACAAACTTTAATGGATTTCCAAATTATTAGAGTACCAACCAAAGTATGTAGGTACTATAAAAATTATGGGTTACTTTTTAATATTTTAGATTTATTTTGATATTTTTGTAATTAATTTTTGATTTTGTAATTCATTGTAAGATATACATGATTTGTGTTTATTGTATTTTATTTATTAATATTTTTATTTGAACACATATAAAATTGTACCACTATATATTATAAAAGTATGAAATAAATTGATTTGTATTTGACAATAAGTTTTTAATTCACTACACTAAGTTTGCAGCAATAACATTTCTTCGTATTCTCTATACACGTAACATACAACCATTATTTCGATTTTCCTCATCTGGAATCATTTTCGTTGGAACTTTATTATGTTCTTCACTTCTTCATTGTTTTAAAGAGGAAGATGTTCTTTCATAATCATATGAAATGTTTGAAATAAAAAAATATATTATAATGTTTGAAGTTTGTATTTCACTACACTAAGTATGCAGCAATAACATTTCTTCGTATTCTCTGTCCTTCTAACATACAACCATTATTTCGATTTATCTCATCTTGAAACATCATTGGAACTTCAAGATGTTCTTCACTTTACTATCTAAAAGAGGAAGACATTCAATCATAGTATCCAATGTAACACAGAAAATAAATATAATGTTTGCATTTTAGCAATTTTTGCACGATGTACCATGTAAAGTTGATACACAGTTAAAAGTGACTGATAAAAAAGCATAAAATAAGTTTTGTTTCAACTTTATAACAGTAAGAAGTACATGATCAAGTGCGTTCATAACAAGTCTATTACTTTCGAATCCCTATGCAGTAGCTATCTCGACACTTTTAACAATCACATTTAGAAGTTCAAAGGATTGTATTTCTACTGTACTTGATTCAGCATCGTTTTTAATTAGATCCATACATTTAATTGTTTAGGTAAAAAATTTGTTTCATTCAAAGATGACACATTCACAAAATAATATTTATATATATGACTTTGAGTTTCACTTAAAACAGAATTTTTCTTGAGGATAATCTGGTTTTTACTAAAAATGTCAGAAGAATCGTTTTACAAGTTGACACATTTGATTCTGAAAAGTCTTGGATAGTTTAGTGGCTTTCAATTAAACAGGAATTCCATTTCCAATAACCTGGCTTTCTTTACATTCTCTAGTTTTTTGAGTTGTTGTATATTTTCATGTCTTTTGAGAGACCTTTTTAAAATAATTTTTTTAACTGTATTGGTACTTTTTTTATGACTTTAGCAAAGGAATTGCATTTTAATCATGCATCTTTTGTTGGCAAATCTAATTAATAAAGAGGTAACATTTAATCATAAGCTTTGAAAACAGATCAAAAGTAACCTTAAAAGTACATGGCAGTTTATAAATGTCTATTGTATAATAATAATTAGCTTTCTTAAAATGAAGTGAACTCTTGTGATAGGATAAACATGTTTTAATTGTAATACTTACAGTTTTCCAGTCGTTTAATTGATCATTTTCATTTTATTCCCAAAATAAACAGTTACAACCACATAACCCCATTTGTAATAGGTAAACAAATTCGTTATTTATATGTTATTTATGCGACTTTTGCTGTTGAATCCAATTTTAGCACATTTAAAATATATTAAATATTATTAGCAAATCGATTTTGTTCACTAATATCTTTAGAAAACGGCATTATAAGCAGAAAAAAAAAACAAACTTTTCTATATGTAAACATTGTAAATGTTAGCACAATAGGTCCCGACGGCGGCCATGACACTTTGGCAGTTAGGAGGGGGTACGATTACGGTTTATCCCAATAAATATAAATATTCCGACAACTGTCAGATTTAACTAAAAGAGTCTCTCGGTAGCCGCCGAAGAGACAAGACGTGCAGAGTGCGGACGAGCAGCAGTAGCAGCGCAACAAGTCGGGGAGAGGGAAGTGCTTTGGTGTAACGTACTTCTTAGTACGGCTGTGAATGTAAGCACAGCAACACTAGAGCGCTCGCTCTCGCTAGACGCGAAGACGTGGAAGCAGAGGCCAAAGGCAACCTCTTGGATGTGGTGAAACTCAGGAAGTTTGATTTCATTGAATTTTCTGAGACATTGCAAACAAGGGTTGGAAAGCAGAATAAGCAATAGCGGGCTCGACGTGAGCCCGCTACGGGATACTCTCTGTGCCTCCGTTAGGAATGGGTACAGTTTAAAACACTGTGCCTCGACACTGCAAGGTGTAGTTATTTAGAATACATCTTGCAGCCCCGGCCCCTAAGGTCAGAGAGTTGAGAAAATCAAGAGGATCCCGTACCTAGTTCTGTCTAGGTACGAGAACTACCGCGCTGTTGTGCAGGGAGCCAACCCTGAAGTCGATGTGGTGTCGGGCCAATCGGCTGAAAAAAAGGCTTCTTCTAAAAGTTAGGTTACCGCTCCCAACCAAAGATGACACGAGTCAGATCTCGGTCACCCCCCAGATCCAAGGCGCTTTCCCCGCCAAGATATGCAGACTCTAAAGAGTCCCTCCTGTTACAGCACCCTGAAGAGAGCAGCGATGACCACTCGAGCGACCAGGAAGATGGAAAAGACGGTTTTACGATCCAAAATCGTAGAACAAGAAAAAAGAAAAAGAAGTCAAAAGGCAAGGACTCCACGCAGAACGTCGAGACCACCGAGAACGTCACCGAAGCCACCCAGGAAGTCGAGGATTCCCAGAACATCGAGGCCACCCAGGAAGTCGAGGACATGGACGAAGACGTCCCAGGCGCCGAAGGCGGGGGCACTACCAAACGTCAGCGGGTTGAAGAGGATGCCGCCAGCGAAGACGAGCTGACAAGGGCCAACGAAGAAATCAACCGACTCAGAACCCTGATGAAAGAATTTGCAGCAAACGTTGATGCAAACAACAAAAAATATGAAGAGGTGATCGCACAACAGAAGGCAGAGATCAAAGAGCTGAATACGGAGATTCGACGAATGAGCGAAAAGATGGATGCCAGATTCGACGAGTTGATAGCTCTCCAGAAACAACTCGCAAAGAAACCGGAGAAGAAAAACCCCGAAAAGACGGACAAAAAACCACCAGTAGAGCAGCCTGCCACCAAAAAGATGACCACCGAGCAGACTCGACCACCCAGCCAGAAGGCTACCACCTCGACGAAGGAGGCGTCCACCCAACAGAGGAAAAAGAGAAAGGAAGAGTTTCCACCCCTGGTGACACTAACCGACGAGGAAGACGCCACATGGACGTCCAACCAAGAAAAAGCCATGAAACTAGCTCCCCAGGTACAGCTACCCCTCCCCGAAGAACCAGTGCCATCCACGAGCACAGATAGGGACGCGCTTGCCGCTTCCAGTCAAACTGATACAGTGTCAATGGAAACAAACCAAAACGAAGAAGACGCCGAAGAAGCCGTGTTACCTGAAAACCAGGTAACACCATACAGAAAACCGCCTGTAATTAAGTTACAGAGTGTCAGCGAGACAGGGGCTATTCTTACCATAGCCCAGGGCAAAGGCATCATCACCACAAACAAAATCTCCAGAAGTGGCAGAGAGACGCTCATCCAGGCTAAAAGCCCGGATGACTACAGAAAGATGACAAGGATAGTGGAGGAATATGCAGAAGCATACGCCGCCAAAGAGAAAAAGAGGCTACAATGGATAGCCTTTCCACTCGACGAAGACAGGAAACCAAAATTAGTGTTACGAGGATTGCCCACGAATACCACCGAGAAGGCAATCCAAGAAGACATGGCAAACCAATATGAAATAACCTGCCACACAGCACGTAACATGTCTACGAGAGTAGGGAAAAGGAGGCCACTACCCATGTTTGTCATGACACTGGATCAGGAAGACGTGGAAAAAGCAAAGCGGGTAACGAACCTGTGCCACATGAAAGTTGTGGTAGAGGACCTACACAAGGCAGCAGGACCGACGCAGTGCTTCAACTGCCAAGGGTACCATCACGCCCAGAACTCGTGTCACAAGGACCCGAGATGTGTGAAGTGCGGCGAAGAACACCACTCAAAGCAGTGCCAGAGAGCCAGAGAAGTCAAGGCAACGTGTGCCAACTGCAATGGGAGCCACCCAGCCAACTACAGAGGATGTCCTAGGTGCCCAACCTGGGGGAGGCCTCCACCACAGAGGTCACAACAGCGACCACCACCAAACCGAAGACAGCAGGCAACCGGGGTATCCTACGCGCAAGCCACGCAGGGAGACCAACCAGCGCAGAACAACACACCGTCCAACCGACCAACCCTCCCAGACGAAGAGTACCTAGTCAGGATGGTCACAAACATCGTGACTAAGGTAGTCCAAGAGGTGATACTCAGCACCAGGCAGGCACAGAACTAATGGCAGAGAGGGGATACTTGAGGATAGGCTCCTGGAACCCGGGCGGCATAACCACAAATCAGAACATACTAGATGAACTCGCCAACAGATACGAGATGGACATCGTAGCAATTCAGGAAACAAAACTGACCAACAACTTCAACCTAAAGTTTCCTGGATACGACGTATATAGGAACGACCTCACTAGAAGATCAGGAGGAACGGCCATCCTAGTAAAGAAGGGTATTAGACACACCAGTTACACTACTCCACCACTGGTCAACATGGAAGCCACAACAATAGAAGTTAACATGAGGCAAGGCGCAATAAGGATCACATCAGCCTACGTAAGACCACAAGACCCTTTAATGGACGATGACCTAGATGCGTTCCTAAACATCGCCGAACCATCCATCATAATAGGAGACCTGAATGCAAGATCCCCCAACTGGAACGACAGAGCTACGAACAGGAATGGACGACTACTAAACAGATACATAGAAAATAACGAAGACACAATAGCAATGGGCCCAGAAGAACCTACCCACTACCCAGGAAACGCACTTCCGACACACATCGACTTAGTTGTAGCCAAAAACCTAGGACTGCAATCAGAATTAATCACGCTGGACGAAGGATCAACTGACCACCACCCCATCCTATTAGAAATCGGAACATGGGAAGAGACAAACCCGCCAAAAAGAACAAAAAAGAAAATAAAGTGGACTAACTACAAAAGGTTAGTAAGTGAAGGAATAAACATAGTGCCAGTAATAAACAATCCAGAAGAAATAGAAGGAAAAGTCCTAGAGTTCGAAAATATCATCCAAGAGGCAATTAGAAACAGCACAACAGAGGAAGATGTCGAGATATTCATGGGAAGGTTCAAAGACATACCACAAGAAACACAAGAGTTGATAAGGGAAAAAAATAGAGCAAAGAAAACAGCAAAAAGAACAAGAAACAGAGTAGATAAATCCTGGGCAAATACTTTAAATAGGGAGGTCCAAACGGCCCTAAAACTCCACCGTAGCGAAAAATGGGACAACTTTGTACAAGAGATGGAAGAACAAGACTCAAACATGAGAAATGTCTGGAAGCTCCAGAAAATGTTGAGAAGCGACAGGAAACCCATCCCCCCACTACATGGAAGATACGGCATGGTATACACCATAGAAGACAAAGCAGAGGCAATGAGGACTACACTCGAAGATGAATGCAGACTGAACTTCCACCAAGATGAAGACGACGACTTCCTGGAAGAAGTCGAAGAACAAGAAGAAGGACCAGAAGACCCAGAGGACTTCATCCCCCCAACATCACCGGAAGAAATCAATGAACATATCAAAAATAGTTCACCGAGAAAAGCGCCTGGCCTCGACGAAATAACCAACAGAGCCCTAAAATATTTGCCCAGAAAAGCTATAGTGTATTTCACAAATATTATAAACGCAATATTAAGATTCAAGACATTCCCAAACAGATGGAAAGAGGCCCGTGTCATCATGATTCCAAAACCTGGCAAGAATCACACATTCCCACAGAACTACAGGCCAATCAGCTTACTTCCAGCGATCAGCAAGATAGTGGAAAGAGTCATCCTCAGCAGACTGCAAGCGGAAACAACCCGACTAAATATCATCCCAGAGGCTCAATTCGGATTTAGAGCAGAGCACTCCAGCGAACTACAAGTCCTCAGGCTAACCGAGTACATAGCAGCCGGTTTCAATGATAAGCAGTACACTGGAGCAGCGTTCCTGGATGTAAGCAAGGCATTCGACAGAGTCTGGCACAAGGGGCTCCTATTCAAAATGCGGGATTACGGGTACAGCGGAGCGATGACGAGGCTAATCTCGTCGTACTTGGGCGGCCGGAGGTTCAGGATTCGGATAGGACAAGTCCTGTCCGAACTCGGAATCCCGGAGGCTGGAGTACCACAGGGAGCGGTCTTGTCACCCCTGCTGTACACGATATACACCGCAGATGTACCTAGAACACCAGGTACCCTCATGAGCCTCTACGCCGACGATACAGCAATAGCGGCCAAGCATAGAAACGCAGATATAGCAGTGACCAACCTACAAACTGCACTAGAAGAAATTGAAGCATGGTGTATCAAATGGAAGATAGCCATAAATTCAGAGAAAACACAAGCGGTTCTATACAAGAAAGGGAGACAGCAGCCAGAGGAACAATTGAGGGTGCAGAACAGGCCCATCGAGTGGAAAAACGAAGCCAAATACCTAGGAGTCATTATGGATAAAGGATTAACCTTCCAAAAACACGTAGAAGCCACAGTCCAGAAGGCCAACATAGCAAGAGCGAATCTAAGAGGACTCACAGGCAGAAAAAGTAAACTAACACTCAAAACAAGGTTAAGATTGATAAATAGTATAATCCTACCGGTATTAACTTATGCGTCTCTCGCATGGGGACACGTATGTAATACACACAAGAAGAAGATCCAAGCAGTCCATAACAACAGCTTGAGGGAGGCCGTCAGAGTCCCAAGATATGTAGCTGAAAGATTCCTGTTCAGAGAACTCCAACAGGTGAGAGTCACAGAAACCATGACAGACAAGGCAAGGGTCAAATTCGCAGAATTAGAACATCACCCAAATTACATACTGCGAGAGACGCTAAGATACGACGAGTTCCACCGATGGAAGCACAGACGCCCGAAACAACAAATTATAGGATAAACTAAAAGTGATAAGTGATAGTAGTGTGTTCGTAGCTCGAAACAAGTGCCGAAGATAGCGTTACCCACGAAGTCCAAGTACCACGACCACCTCCAAGGTAAGCAAATATTAGAAAATTAGAAGGGCCTTAAGCCCCCAAAAAAATTAAAAAAAACCAAAAACACAAAAAAATTAGAGCATCGAGTCATCGGGCGGGGCCCAGCAGGGCCCAACAGGGCTCAGTGGGGCTCGGCACGATGACTCGGGGCCCAAGCAAGCAATTTTTAGTACCGCGGATAAGTTATTAAGAAGATAAAGGCATAGAGCGCATCACGCTGGGCCTAGTTTTTTGCATTCGATTAGGATACCACAGTGGAATCTTATTACCCAGGGTTCCATTGTGAAGAGCATTTGGCTACGATAGTTGTGCCTCCATCGCGCATCAGCGTGCTATGGGGCGGAAAGGGATGGCCTGGGGCATTGGAGCGAGGTGGGGTGATCCCTGTATAACTCGGGTCAAAACACCTCGCCCCAATGACTTGTTACACCCGAATGTACTCCTTCGAGAGGGTGAACAAATCCCACAGGTCGGGTTAAATCAAATTGCTTGCTTGCTTGATTTAACTAAAATGTCATGTAATAATTTGCGACATTCTTTTTGACAAATCCTTATGACGTCAAAATTAATGACGCACTGAAAAAATAGGTTTGGGATCATCTGTAGTTAAAAATGTTGGAACTTACAAAAATTTAGATTGGGGCTCTGTTTTAAAAAAAATAAATAAAAATAAAAAATAAGTAAAAACTCTACAATGGGACAACATTTTACTACATTGGAATTGATAACATATTAAAAACATAAAAAAACATTTAAATTAACAAAATCTGTAACAATACACACTTAAAAATTAAGCAATAAAATTAGAATCTATACAGTGATGAGCGCGCTAATAACCGGCAAAATAACGCAAAAGATGGAAAACATAATACATTGCGAAACAAAAAGAGATGAAACTAGTGGAGGTGGAAATTATCGTTACACACGTAAAAATTAACATTACATTACATAGTTTTTCACCTTTAGGACATATCAGAGGGGTATGACAACTGTCACTGTGACAGTAGAATTTTATAAAATACTCCTGTCACAGACGTCTAAAGGTGGGAAACTATATGTAATGTAATGTTAATTATTAGGTTTATAACGATAATTTCCACCTCCACTAGTTTCATCTCTTTTTGTTTCGTAATGTATTATGTTCTCCATCTTTTGCGTTATTTTGCCTGTTATTAGCACGCTCATCACTCTATATTCAGACAGCTAGACATTAGCAGATAAACTAAAAGTCAAACAATTAGGCATGAACATCATACATTTAACGACATCATAATCCACCGTTACAAACTTGACGACAAACAGATTTAACAAGTTTTTCCTCAAATATGTTAGTTTTTTCGCTACCTTCAAGTTTAGCAGAAAGTGCTTTTACCAAGTAAAAAACATATGTAAGTTGTATTTACCATAGAAGCTACCGGCTACACTAGTTCTCTTTGTCTTTAAGAGTGTGAAACAAAGATAACTATCTGTAGGGGAGTTATGCAATATTTTTGTTTGTTTATATTTTTTTCTTCTTTTATGGCCTTTGGGAGCTGTGCACATTTAACCAGTAGCATTTCTTAAAATGTATCGCCTAACTAAACCTACCACACAAGACCCTTACGAACCTAATCGACCAATCAAGGAGAGGGAAAGGAAGGTAAACAATGTTAAAAAATAAACTGTCGTTAAAATAAACTAAATAAATATTTAAAAACAATAATTTTACATTATATTTAACTTCCAATATGATGACAGACTTCAGTTACCATTTACCATCTCACCACATATAGTACTGACGTCATACATACTCGTCACTACTTCTAGCCACTAAACTGCTCGCTGTAATAGGAATGGCATGTCAAGAAAATCTGATTATTCCCTATATATTTTTCAAATTTAAAATATGGCAACAACGAAAAACTTGTGTGCGAGTCTTATTGCTTGACTTCGACCATACAACCTGTACTTTTTTACACACGAAGAAATTATATTTCAATGAAACTGGCGGTAATCAATTTTAAGTTCTCTGGTAGAAACAAATGATAGTGATATTAATGGACGTTGTCCAACAATGACATTTTGTTTTGTGTTCACTTTAATTTTACCCTAACCTTACTTCTCACTAGATGAATTCTCACATGTGGATATATGAATCTGAAATGAAAAGAGAAAAATAACAAACCAACAGCTTTCAGCAGTTTATTCATCATAAACTACGGTGTTATGATGTAGTTTGCTTACATTGAACACTTCATCTAAGTACAGCAAATGTAAGTGATTTCAATTGAGTGGCTGATGTCAGATATTTTATCTCCCATATTTTAAAATAATTGTTTTCCACTGCTAGAACCTTTGACTCTGTGAAGTTCATAATATGATTTTTTGTTGAACATGCATAGATAAGCTGCACCTGTTTGGATATTTCCTGTTATCACTCTTGTGGGATGTAATACGTTCTCTCAATCGTCTCGAAGGGTGCCCAATATATTGCACTCAAACTATTCCCTAAAGTTCTTAAAAGCGAGTATATTCTTCTTCTTCTCACATTTCGCTTTCCTCCAATATCGCCTCACATAATGAGTTGTAATAAGGAGTATTTTTGCCTTCCCATCATATGTCCCAAGTACTCAAGTTTTCGTCCCTTGATAGTTAATATTATTTCCGCTGCATTTCTTATTCTTCTAGTTACTTCCACGTAAGTGTGTGACTCATTAAAGATATTGTTCTGTTATCTAATCAGGTTGTTGGACTTGACTTTTTGGGAATTGCTACAAAGGTCAATTGAACAGGTACGATCAATAATTGAGTATATCGCCGGTCCGGAATAAGAATGACGTAACTGCAAATTTTGTAAATTTCTGTTTATATATATATATATATATATATATATATATATATATATATATATATATAACAGGTTTATATATTTCAATATTTCAACCTTGTTTTGTATATATATATATATATATATATATATATATATATATATATATATATATATACTGGGTTGGGCTAAAGAATGGAACCAAGCAAATATCTTTGAAACGAAAAGAACAATCTTTTTGAAACTTTGCATGCAAGTACAGTGACGCAAAACGCGTCTGTTGCTATACTTTTTGTTACTAGTTCACTTCCGGTTTCACCGGAAATACCCTTAACTTATTTATTTTAAATAGGACACCCTGTATGTTTTTGCAGATTTTGAAAGAACTTATTATTTTTAATTCATACATACCAAATTTGGAAGAAAAAAATAGTTAAAAAGTGTCTGTAGATAATTTTTTGTATTAAAAATAAACGAGTACTACCATCCATACTATAGACTAAAACTATTGTTGTATTTATTTGAATTTAGCATAGTAGGTAACTGTTACTGAAATAATTGACAGAAATAAGTTTTATTCAAAATGGTTCATTTAAGTGAAAGAGATCGGATTGAAATATTAATGATAATCGGTCATGGTGATCGTGTAAGAACTCATGACGAGGTGTGTAATATTTTTAATGAATTGCATCCTGAAAGAAATCCTACATCACGTTCAACGGTTACTAAAACATTGAAACTTTTTAATGCAGCTGGGATAGTCAAAAATTTGCCAAAAACTGGAAGACCACGGACTGCAACGAACGAAGTTATTAAACAAAATATTGCAATTGATTTAGAGGAATCACCTCAAAACTTCCACAACAAATTTGGCACTTGACTAAACTATGGAATAAGTCAACCTTCTGTAAGGAGAATATTGAAAATGGAAAAATATCATCCGTATAAGATACAATTTAAGAATTGTCAGATGATGATTTTGACCGACGGCTAGAGTTTTGCGAACGAATGATGGACATTTGTAACAATGACGAACATTTTGCAAGTAATGTAGTGTTTTCCGATGAGGCAACTTCTTGCTTAAATGGAACCGTTAACCGCCATAACTGTAGGTATTGGTCGAATGAGAATCCTCGTTGGATTATTGAAGCACATACCCAACATCCACAAAAGTTAAATGTTTGGATGGGAATTGTTCAAAATAGACTAATAGGCCCATTTTTCATAGACGGAAATTTGAATGGTGACAAGTATTTAAATTTACTAAATAACCAAATTATTCCTGCACTTCAACAGAATGGCTAGTTACCACAAAATTTTTGGTTTCAACAAGATGGAGCGCCTCCCCACTATGATCGACGGGTTAGGTATTTTTTGGATATGAATTTTCCAAATCAATGGATTGGACGTAGAGGATTCCTAGAGTGGCCAGCTCGTTCTCCTGACCTAAACCCGTTAGATTTTTTTCTTTGGGGTTATCTAAAATCACGGGTTTACGTTAATAGACCAACATGCTTGCAGGATTTGAGACAGAGAATAATTGATGAATGTGATCTAATACGTGGAGAAATTCTGGAAAGAGTGACTCAAGAATTTATTTATAGGCTTGCACGTTGTCAAGAGGTGAATGGCGGGCATTTTCAACATTTGAAATGATTTTTTTTTTATTTTTATTATCATTGGTCTAACGTAAATAAATTAACCTATTTTTTAACTGTAAAGCGATTTATTTCTTGTTTTAATAGTTTTTTCTTCTAAACTTGGTATTTATGAATTACAAATAAAAGGTTCTTTTAAAATCTGCAAAAATATACAGGGTGTCCCATTTAAAGTAAATAAGTTAAGGGTATTTCCGGTGAAACCGGAAGTGAACTAGTAACAAAAAGTATAGCAACAGATGCGTTTTGCGTCACTGTACTTGCATGCAAAGTTTCAAAAATATTGTTCTTTTCGTTTCAAAGATATTTGCTTGGTTCCATTCTTTAGCCCAACTCTGTATATATATATATATATATATATATATATATATATATATATATATATATATATATATATATATAATGTTCTTGAACTCCTAAGTGGAGCATAGAGCTTCAGTGAAAACGCGCCATCGGGTTCTATTTTGCGCTAGGGCCTTCACCTCATTCCAAGACTTTCCTTGACTTCTTATCTCGTCCATGATGGATCTTCTCCAAGTTTGTGCTGGGCGACCTCTTTTTCTCTTTCCTTGGGGATTCCACTCTAGGGCATTTTTTGCAATACTGGAACTATCTTTTCGGAGTGTGTGACCTATCCACCCCCACTTTCTGTATTTTATTTCATTTTCTACCCTCTTTTGTTTGGTCAGGTGTAGCAGATCTTCGTTTCTGATGGTGTTTGGCCAGAAAATACGAACAATTCTTCGTAGACATTTGTTAACAAAGACCTGCAATTTGTCTGTAAGGTATTTTGTCACTTTCCAGGTTTCACATCCATAGAGTAGAACAGATATAACATTTGACTGGAATATTCGGATCTTTGTCCTTGTAGTATATTCTCCAGACCTCCAAACAGGGTTAAGCATGCTGAAAGCTTGTTGAGCTTTTCGTATCCTCATACGAATATCGTCTTCTGTACCTCCGCTTTCTGTTATGACACTTCCAAGGTACGTGAAGGTCTCCACATTTTCAATCTGCTTGTTGTCGATATTAAATAGCGTGTTGTTCCTTGCATTTATTCTCATCGACTTGGTTTTACCAATATTGATTTTTAAACCTATTTTATTGGCCTCAGTGGATAGTGTTTCCAATTGGTCGGCCACATCCTGGAACCTTTGTCCTAACAGGCAGATATCGTCGGCGTATTCCAGATCACTTAGGCGTGTGGTTAACGTCCATTGTATCCCTTTTGTGTCGAAGTCTATTTTGGAGAGAACATAGTCCAGAGCTATGTTAAACAGAAACGGAGAAAGCACACATCCCTGTCTGACTCCAGTAAGTACGTCAAATTCGTCACTGTTGACCCCATTGTGTGTCACGCTGCACGTCGCCTCAGTGTACAGTGACTTTATAATGGAAATTATTTTATGAGGAATGTTTCTTAGCTCTAAAATTTTCCATATAGCGCAGCATGAGACAGGCTGTCAAAGGCACGTTCGAAATCGACAAAGACCATGTATAGAGGTGTGTTCCATTCTACCGATTGTTCCATTATTACCCTCACTGTATTAATGTGATCTATGCAGGAAGATTCTGGTCTAAAACCTGCTTGATTCGCTCGAAATTCAACCTTGTTTGTTAATCTTTTATGTATGATGATCGTAAAAATTTTATTTATGACGGTAAGCAAGGTTATTCCTCTCCAATTTTTGCACAGTGTGAGGTTGCCCTTTTTTGGAAGCTTAATAATATTACCTTTTTTCCAGCCCGCTGGAATGCGGTTTGTTTCCCACACCTCTCGGATTATGGGGAGCAAAAGTTCAGCGGTTAGATGCGGGTCAGTTTTAAGTAGTTCGGCAGCAATGTTATCGATTCCCGGGGACCTGTTATTTCTCAGAGATTTGATAGCTGTTATTATCTCCATTTTGGAAGGGGACTCGCAAGATATATGCAAGTCTACATTCTGCGGGTTTTCGACAATTTCATCCGCGTTATCCCTGGGCGTGCCTAGCATCTCCTGAAAGTGCTCTTTCCATCTCTCTACTTGATCATCCGTTGTAGTAAGTAATTCACCTGTCTTGGATCTTACAATGTTTGAACAGTTGGGCCCATTTTTTGTTAATCGTCTGGTAATTTGGTACAGCTCTCTAGTCCTGTTGTGTTGTGCAGCTGTTTCTGCTTGTTTTGCCAGTTCTTCAGCCCACCTTCTTTTGTCTCTTCTTGCATTCCTTTTAACTGCTTTATTTAGTGTTTCGTATTCTTGTTGTCGGTTCGTCCTTTCTTCTACAGTTCTTGCTTGCAAGATATCTTTTTTTCGTTGTTTTCTCTCCTCGATAAGATACCAAGTTTCATCTGATATCCATTCCTTTCTATCTTTCTCTTTTTTACCCAGTTTGTCTTCAGCTATTTCTGTCAGAACATTTGCCAAATCTTCCCAGCTATTTACTTCACGTTCTCTTGTTTTTACTTGAAGCTCCTCCCTAAACATGTGTTTTCCTGTAAGAGTTTTTAATTTGTTCAGGTTATATGTCCGTCTGTTGGTGTTTCTTGTGATTTTGTTTTTGTTTTTTGCCATCTTGATTTTAATGGTACCAATTAACAGATGGTGGTCACTTGCGATGTCTGCTCCTCTTTTATTTCGTACATCAAGAAGAGATGATCTCCATCTTTTTGATATGGCGATGTGATCTATTTGGTTTTCTCTGGTATGACCAGGGGCAGTCCATGTTACCTTGTGAATATTTTTATGTGGGAAGATGGTTCCACCAATAACTAAACGGTGATTGGAGCAAAAATTTGTAAAGCGCTCTCCATTTTCATTCATCACTCCCAGGCCATGTTTGCCCATTACGGTTTCTAAATTAATATTATCTTCTCCAACTTTGGCGTTCATATCGCCCATCACTATTAGGATATCGCCTTTGTTTACTTGTTGGGTTGTTTGTTCTAGTTGTTCGTAGAAAATGTCTTTATCTTCGAGGAGAGATGTGTTCGTAGGAGCATAGCACTGAATAACTGTTATCTTACGGTATTTGGTATAAAATCTGACAGTCATAATTCTGTCATTAATGGGTTTCCATGAAATGAGGCTTTTTTTGGCTTGTTTACTGAGTAGAAGACCCACTCCGCTCTCGTGACTTCCATTTTCTTTACCACTATATAATAGAAGTTCTCCTGTTTGGGTATGGTGTTCACCATTGCCCAACCATCTTACTTCCGATAGACCAACAAAGCTTAATTTATATCTGTTTAATTCTTTTACTGCTTGAGCCAGTTTAGAAATCTCATACAGTGTTTTTACATTCCAGCAACCAAATCGTGTCCGTGTTTTCGGTGATGCCAAAGTCGTCAACATTTGATCCTTCCGGTTTGTTTCTACCAAAGTTTCAGTAATAATATAAAATTTAAGATGGGTAGGTTATTGGCCTTCCGCACCCGAGTCTGGTGCCGGGGCTGCCGACTGTAGCTTCCAGACAAGCCTCAGGGGGTAGTGGTCCTGGAGGTGGCAACGACATTTCCTTCGTGCGAGTGCGTGTTTATTATAGGAGTGCGTGTCTGGTTTGGACGTTCTGAACGCAGTTTGATAGGTTGCGCGACATATACATGCCCCGCTTCCCCTACGTCCAGACGGCCCTTGCCATTCACCCACGGGCAAAAGGACTCCAATCTCACGCGGGGTGAGTTGGAGGTGGGTATCGGGGTTTGGTCGTTGAGGGTTAGGTGTCGACAGGATTTCAAGGAAGAGGACAGCGGAATGCTGCTCCTATTAGTCGCCTTCTACGATCAAGTCAGGAGATACTGTGGGTGAATTCTACTTGGGCGGCACGCATCCCACACGGGGTAAAAAATTCTGTTTAATGCGTAATTAAGTTCTAAAATACTGTATACAGATGATACAAAAGCGACAGAACTGTAACTATGTATTGAGCCACCATAGGGTAGTTGCGTCGTTATTGAAATACGCACCATTTTAGACTTTGTTTCAGATGAATAAAGACGCAACTGTAAATAGGGTTGAAAATGGGTGGACTAAATGAAGATAATGAAATTCGGACCAATAGGAATGAAAATGAGAGCCATCGCTGTATGAATAAACGGCATAATAAATATTTAAAAATAGTTTTTTTCACAGAAAAATTTTCAAGTCAAGAATGACTCAACTGTAGATATGGTTGAAAATGGGGGATTAAATTGAGATAATGAAATTCGAACCAATGGGGATGAAACTAAAACCCATCATTGTAAGAATAAACGCCATACCGGTGTTCCGGACGGTTACTCTTTATTTAATCACTATTTTAAATATTAAAAAAAATTTAAATGAAGAATGACGCAACTGTAAAAAGCGTTGAAATGGGCGGATTAAATTAAGATAACGAAATTCGAACCATTAGGGATAAAAATAAAAGCCATCATTGTAACAATAAACGCCATACCGATGCTCCTGGACGATTACTCATCATTTAGTCCTTATTTTAAATATTTAAAAATCCGGCGATATTATGTCATTTAGTTAGAACTAACTAATTATGATGCTGTTTATCAGAAGAGACTAACCCTCTGTATGATCAAACAAGTGTTCATACTGAATTGTTTTAAATGGGATTTTGAATCCCAGAATTAAACTGAATAATTATTTTCCTGTCAGACATATACCACTCCAGTAAAAATAAAAAAATCGCATAGTAATAAACTTTGAAGCTTTGTCCTGATAAAAATCCAAATAAAGAGTATTTAACACCCTGTCAAGTGAATGCTCAGTAAAATTTTATGAACTTGACACACGTTTCAGAGATTACAAAACAAATAAGAGATTTATTGATCGTTTAATAATCTAATCGGGTTTATATGACATAATCGTAAAATTGACATATAACCGGCATGTTAGCAGTAACAATTACAAGGATTATCAACACTTAAAGCAACTTCACTATTAGATAATATCTAATATTTATTATATTATGATGTTATTGATGTTATAATATTATGACGTTACGTGTATTTTAATGGTGCTAGATAAATTGTTATTAAGAGGCTACAAATCAACGCGTCATTAATATTTTTTTTCTAAAGTTCTGCGAACTTTCAAAAATGCGGCAACAGTGCGTCGGCAGTACGTGACACTATCATAAAAGAAGTCACAATATTGTGATAATAGGTTTGTTCGTAGTACGATCAGCAACCATTGCCAATCATCAGACGCATGTGGGTTCGTAGTGTACGAACGCTAACTGTTAACTGTGCATGCGTCTGATGGATGACAACGGTTGCTGATCATACTACGAACAAACCTAATAATTGTTAGACCCGTAGACGCGCTTAATGTTGCCAAGTCAGTGAGTACAATTTCTTGTTATAAATAATCGATTCCAATGTGTCACAAAATCTAGGCATGGAATAAAAAAGTTTATTTGAAGAAAGTGTATTTTTTTGTTCTTCATAAAGCCAGTACAGACTCGTTTTTATAATATTTTATTTAATTATAGAGTAATTTCCACATACTAACATATTTCTCAAATTGGGCTGTATACCGTTATTCTTTACTATATAAAGTATAGGTGTGCTAAATAACTCGACAAAATATTATTTAGAATTCAAGCTGCAATCTTGGAACGCGTTTTCAACGCGCTGGTGTAGTCTCGTTATAAAAGACTTGGCATTTCGTTTAACTTAACCTTTCAGCGGGCGCGCAGTTTAATTTCTCATGAGTGGGCGCATGTAATAAATTTTACGACTTACATAAAACACAAAAAAAATAGACCAGATGGAATAATAACAAACATTTACTTAGAGCAAACTATGCCTTTACAAAGAGTACAAATTGTAATAGATAGCGGACCCAGTTGAGAAATTAAAATCAGAAGCATCACTATCTTTTTTATAAGAAATGGAAGAAATGATAATAAACCGAAAAGTATAAGATGTGTAGATGACTCCGTGATTGTGACAAGCTCTGCTGAACATCTCAATCTACTACATTTCTGTGAATAATATGGACTAAACATGAATATAAAAAGACTAGATACATGATATTAACAAATAAAACAAATAAAAACAAACACATACTTTGGAAATGTACCGATAGAAAAAGTTGTTAGATACTTAGGAACGTGGATTTCAGAAAAAATGATCAAACAACAGAAATAAGGACCAAGATGGAAAAACCAAGAAATGCCTGTTATTCTAATGTTAGAACTAAGAGTCAGAGATCTGAGATGTTACGTGTTTCCGATCCTACAATATGGATTTGAAAAGCTGAACATTGAAAAAAGAATAAATAAATCAGCTACAGTCATTTAAAATGTGACGTTACATTCAGTCGTTACATTCATACCCATTAACGATCACATCAATCACATATTATTCAGATTCAGATTATTAATAATCTATATCTCTCGTTTGTTATTTATGGAAAAAAACAGAAAATACAAAAAAAACGTGATCATTCATGTGATCATTCATTAGTATTCTTTATCGATGCTTAGAATAGCTTAGACACAGAAGAAAGAGAATACGGAAATATTGCGAGAAATAGACAATAAAGATAAAGTTACAATATACTTAGTGAGGGGACAGCGATATAAAATGCTAAGTCCTTTGTATTTACTGACTTTTTAAATTTTTGCCTTTTACAAAACATATATTGCCTAACATATAGCTCGTATATATTTTTGTGGAACAAAAATGCTACTACAAAATCTAAATCTAAGTCAATACCGATCCTGTATATTTCTCAATTTTAGCGGATGTAAAACAGGGCGGAGGTGGGCAGCTATTTTAACATTAAATTCATATTCATTGAATTAATGCCACCGGTTCACTTTCTATGTCAGGCAAAACTTTAATCCCTTACGAAAACTACTCAACTTAACAGAATTTACGCTTTTAAAAAATTTCCAATTTAGAGTTTTAAGCAAGTATGAATAATCATTAAAAATTTAAATTTTTTTAAATAAAATAGTAGATATTATTATAATAGAAATAATGTTGACAAAAAATATAGGCAAACCCAAAAAAATGAACTTGTTCTTCCATCAGATGGTAGTTCATATGTCTTATCTAAAGAAGCTTGCTTTAAACTTTAAAATGAATAGGAGCAAATAAAAAAAAAATAAAAATATTTACTTACTTAGATGTCCTCTTACACCTTACGGTGTTAAGTAGAGAAATCAGACGCCTCCATGTCTTTCGATAAGTAGCTAGTTTCTCTGTCTCTCTCCACTCCATATTTTTTTGCGTAAGCCTTTCCAATAGTTGCGTTCCATGTTCTTGCTGGCCTGCCTCTTCGTCGTTTTTTATCTGATGACGCTTTCCATGTCCTCTCCTTCATTCATTCTCGTCATATGTCCGAGCCATGATAACTGTTTCGTTTCAAGTATTTCTGAGGTCATTGCGATATCGCACCTTTCACGTATGTCTTCGTTTTTTATACGAGCATATTTGGTCACCCCGGTTACCGCTCGCAAATATCGCATTTCGCATGCTTGAATTTTACTACAAATTTTGTCGTTTACTTTCCACGTTTCACTAACGTAGAGTCATCATCATCATCAACCCGTGAGCGTCCACTGCTGGACATAGGTCTCCCATAGCTCTTTTCATCTGTCTCATTCAGTAAATACTTTCATTTTTAAGGCAAAGTTTTCAACCTAATATAAACATTAATAATATTGAAAAATATTAAATATATTACTAAAAGATTTATAATTGAAAATTTATCGGTCCATTTTCCTGGTAACACCTCCATGGCTTCTAAAAATTGCAACCCAGACGGATGCTGAAGCGAAGAAAACAAGAGGAAATTCGAAAACTTACAATTCACGACCCCGGTCTGTTCAGCTGGTAAATTCCAACGGAAAATGGACCTAGTTACAAAAATTGGAATAAATCCTTTGTAAAAGGTATAAAATTTATTAAAATCCCTAAAGGGCTACATCAGAACAAAACGTTTTCGATTTTATTACAAAATCATCATCAGTGTAAGACCTAAAAGTAAGTATAACCTATTTTATTAATATAAAATTTATATTTAAATTCTGACTAAGGTTTAAAACAAGAAGTGGTTATACTCACAGCCTGGATGCTAGCTGAGCCACCAAAGAAATATAGGGGTAGTAAAGTAGTCAAGAGATCAGTTGACAACATACACATCTCTTTTAAAGTTTCCAATAATTTAGGACAATGTCTTTCCAACTCCAAAGACACTATTAACTACATGAATCGTAGTGGGGTTTACAAACTTCAATGCTCTGACTGTGATGCTACGTATATAGGAAGAACTTGTAGGTCACTAGCATCTCGTTCCCTTGAACACACAAAAAGAGAGAACACTTCCACCTTTTCTCAACATTTAAAACCAAACAGTCACACTCTTAACATTCCGAAAAATTTATCTCTAATTCACAACATACCAAAAAAGAATTTTTTAAAACTGGATCTATACGAGGACTTGGAAATAATTGAAGAAAAGCAAAGCAGCCCTAACTGTGTCAACCGCCATGTGTACTTCAATCGTGACTTCAATCCCTTACATCGTCAACTTTTTTCTTAACTTAAATCTCCGAACTTCTTTGCTGTTTATAAATCCTTTTTTCATTTATATTAATTTTCCTCCATATCTACTTGTCTCACAATTGACATTTAAAACATTAACTCATTACCCCTTATCTTCTACTAGTCTTCCAAATTAATCTACTTTAACTTTATTTCTCACAGTTTTGTTAAATCTGCCAGTCACAACTTTGACACTATTTGATTTCCCCCCCCCCATTCTCACAACATATCATCATTCAATTCAAGTTTTCGCCCTAGGTCCAACCAAACTTCGAAACAAAAAAAAATTCGTTCATATCATAATACTTCCACTCTTTTACCCTTAGAGTTTAAAGTCTGGTCTCTGGGTCTCCCAGCCTTTCTCATCACACCTCATTACAGAAAATAATTTTGATATCAAACCATATATTTTCATTAGTTATTAACTGATATTTACCAACAATGCCAGCTTTATTCCAAAACACCCTCATACATCCATCAAATTTTAAACCTTTTCAATTTAACTCAGTAACTTGTTAAAAAAACATATACCCTAATTCTTGAAACTTTCTTTAGTCCTAGATGTTTATGTTTCAATCATCAACCTTTACACATAAATAAAACATCCTAGCAAAAAAATTTTCCCACTTAATTACTAGGTCCCAGATGTTCCTATACATAAATGGATCCATTTCCGCTAAATAATTTATTTTCATTATTATTATGTATAGTTGGTTGCATACAGTCTGGCTACTGCTCCATCCACATTATAAAAATCATCTAATACAACCTACAAAATTGGGGTAAACTTTATTATAGCCACATCTTTGTTGATGTTAGTTATTACTGTGGAAAAATTTTAAAAAAATATCATATCACAATCAGTTGGCTGAGGTAACACATGGTAACTATTATGTCACATTGTCACATTGTTCGGTTTGATCTTTGACACCTTTCAGAAACGTCACTCAACTTTCATTCAGTTGCCATAAAGTCATCGAAATGTAAACTCAATTTTTTGCATCCCACATGTTGGGAATTTAAATACCTTACCTTAGGGCATTATTCCTGTTGCCTTTTGCCCATCACAAGGCATTTTCAGTAAATATGCATCTGTAAAGCACACATTTTATATTTGAAGGGTTATTACCCCTATATTTCTTTGGTGGCTTAGCTAGCATCCAGACTGTGAGTATAATCACTTGTTTTAAACCTTAGTCAAAATTTAAATATCAATTTTACATTAATAAAATAGGTTATACTTATTTTAGGTCTTACACTGATGATGATTTTGTAATAAAATCGAAAACGTTTTGTTCTGATGTAGCCCTTTAGGGATTTTAATAAATTTTATACCTTTTACAAAGGATTTTTTCCAATTTTTGTGATTGATGGTATACAGCCAACTACAGGAAAACTTTTCTTTCCTTGTGGACCTAGTTACTCAAAGGTGTAAAGACCAATATAACAATAAAATAAAAATTCCATTTTTATTCAGTTGCAATGCGAAGGCAAAACTGTCTTATTTTTCACTTAGAATCACCAAACCAGCACCCTGAATCGACGATTTTCGACTCTTTTTGGACTCATTATCGGAGAGGCGTACGCTTGCTGCTCCCTGCTCCATGATGACTCCAAAAGAGTCGAAAATCGTCGATTCACAGTGCTGGTTTGCGCTCCTTGTTCTAAGTGAAAAATAAGACAGTTTTGCCTTCGCATTGCAACTGAATAAAAATGGAATTTTTATTTTATTTTTAAATTGGTCTTTACTCCTTTGAGTAACTAGGTCCATTTTCCGTTGGAATTTACCAGCTGAACAGACGGGGTCGTGAATTGTAAGTTTTTGAATTCCCTCTTGTTTTCTTCGCTTTAGCATCCATCTGGCTTGTAATTTTTAGAAGCCATTGAGGTGTTACCAGGGAATAGACCAATAAGTTTTCAATTAAAAATCTTTTAAAATCATGAAGGGATTGCCAATGCGAGTCCATTATACAATTATAGCAATTGTTGTTGTTGTATAATCAAGGGGCCCCTTGATTATATAAAAACTAATAAAATACAAACTTAAGATTGCGAGTATTAACTCAATTCCTATATACTCTGGGCTAATTAGCAAAATACAAGGAAAAGTTATTTACCAGCAATTTTATTGCTGGAATCGAATCTTATTATTGTATGTATTAATAATATAGATATGCAAAGTCCGCAGATAGTGTGCTACTTTTTTTATAAACAAAATGGCGCCCGAAAACCATGTTTTTTTCAATTTTTGCTCTATAACTCCGAAGATTTTAACTTTAGACCAAAAACACTCAAATAAAAATTCACCGCAATTAAATTCTGCATAGAGATGTGTTTTTTCCGATTTACTTCGACGAAAACTTTCCCCGGAAAAAGCGGGTTTTTCTAACAAAATCTTTAATTTTCAACTAAACTTTTAGATAAGTAGTTGTTAATAAATAATTAAATAACTTGGTAACTTAAAAGCCCTTTCCGTATGTATTATAATTCAAGAAGACTATGAAAACTGAATGAACAGTTTAGCAACAATTAAAATGTTAATTAAAAATTTACGGTCGCTATAATAACGACAATAATTATGATGCATAAGAATAATTATGATTTTTTCATAAAAAGACGCTATGCCTATTTAATGTACTTTACAGAATTGAAATTCGACTATTTAGGCGGCCTCAGGAATATGTTAAAATTATAAACAATTTTTTGGTTTATAAACAAATAGAATATCTCGGGAAATATTAAACTAAATAAAATTGTGACATCGGTAATCGAAAGACAACGGCAGGGCGCTTCTTTTAAAAGAAAAAACGTTTAATTATGACGAGTGGTTCCTGAGATACAATCGGTCAAATTTTCCCGGAATTTACGGCAAAGATATAAACAATAGGATCATAATTTTTAAACCGTCACCTTTTTTTTTGTCCTCTTTCTCCACATCAATTTTCATATATTTAAAATCCTCATAACATATATTATTATTATAATAAAAAGTATCGATAATACGTGTGAAAATTGCCAAAAATAGCAAAATTCCAATCAAAAATTAGGTTGGAGAAAATGTAACCCTCAAAGTTCAAAATCGGTATACGTTAACAAAATGCATTTTCTCGGCTTCCCATGGAGCAATTTCCTTCATTCTTTTTTTGTTCCCTAATAACTGGAGTAGAGCCATCGAACTAATGCATTATTAAATGTCAAACTTGCTTTTGTTTTGTTATAATAGATTAATTTATTTATAAGAACAGAAAATTACATATTTTTTCCAGTTGTACCCTTTTTTTTTAGATAAACTTATTATAAGTGTACTTTTTAAAGTTAAAAGCATAAATATTCTCATTTGAAAGCTGTATAATTATTTAAACAATTTTTATTTAAACAAATTAAAATATTGTGTTATAATAAAAAAATTAATTTATTATATCAAAACAAAAGCAAGTTTGACATTTAATAATGCGTTAGTTCGATGGCTCTACTCGAGTTACTTGGGAACAAAAAAAGAATGAAGGAAATTGCGCCATGGGAAGCCGAGAAAATGCATTTTTTTTAACGTATACCGAGTTTGACCTTTGAGGGTTACATTTTCTCCAACCTAATTTTTGATTGGAATTTTGCTATTTTTGGCAATTTTCACACGTATTATCGATACTTTTTATTATAATAATATATGTTATGAGGATTTTAAAGATATGAAAATTGGTGTGGAGAAAGAGGACAAAAATAAAAAGGTGATAGTTTAAAAATTATGATCCTATTGTGTATATCTTTGCCGTAAATTTCGGTTAACTTTGACCGGTTGTATCTCAGGAACCACTCATCATAATTAAACGTTTTTTCTTTTAAAAGAAGCGTCCTACCATTGTCTTTCGAATAACTCACAATTTAATTTAGTTTAATATTTCCCGAGATATTCTATTTGTCTATAAGCCAAAATTGTTTATAACTTTAAAATATTCCTGAGGCCACTTAAATAGTCCAATTTCAATTCTGTAAAGTACATTAGATAGATAAAGTCCTTTTATGAAAAAATCATAGTTATTCCTGTGCATCATAATTATTGTCGTTATTATAGCGACCGTAAATTTATAATTAACATTTAAATTGTTGCTAAACTGTTCATTCAATTTCCATCGGCTTCTGAAATTATAATATACACGGAAAGGGCTTTTACGTTACCAAGTTATTTAATTATTGATTAACAACTACTTACCTAAAAGTTTAGTTGAAAATTAAAGATTTTGTTGGAAAAACCCGCTTTTTCCGGGGAAAGCTTTCGTCGAAGTAAATCGGAAAAAACACGTCTCTATGCAGAATTTAATTGCGGTGAATTTTTATTTGAGTGTTTTTGGTGATCTTTGGAGTTATAGAGCAAAAATTGAAAAAAACACGATTTTCGGGCGCCATTTTGTTTATAAAAAAAGTAGCACACTATCTGCGGACTTTGCATATCTATATTATTAATATATACAATCATAAGATTCGATTCCAGCAATAGAATTGCTGGTAAATAACTTTTCCCAAAAATAGCCTATTCTCCGATAATCAGCCCAGACTAATATTCAATTGAAAAATATGTTAGTAATATTTTTAATGTTTTTCAATATTATTAATGTTTAAGTGAAAACTTTGCCTTTCAGTTGCCAGATGACGCTAGTCACCTACTACATTAACATCAGTTCCAATGCGGGGATAAGCGTTCGTCGTTTTGTCACTTCGAGCAGAGAGCAGCAAGCCTACGCCTTTCCGATTATGACTCCAAAAGAGTAGAAAATCGTCGATTTAGAGTGCTGGTTTGCGCTCCCTGTTCTAAGTGAAAAATAAGACAGTTTTGCCTTCGCATTACAACTGAATAAAAATGGAATTTTATTTTTATATTTGTTTTCAGGATTATTTCCTTTTTTCTGATAAAACTCTTATTGAGTGCATAGTATGATTTTGTTGCACTCATTATACTAGTATTTATTTTTGGTTTTATTTTTCCTTGTCTATTCGTTGTTTATCCTATATATTTGAATTGCTCTACTTAATCATCTCATTATTTAGCGTTACATTTTTATTTTCTTGAATTATCGATATTACTAAAGCTTTTGTTTTTTCAGTATTTATTTTCATCCCGAATTTCTTAAAAGCTTTATTTCAAATATTCACATTAACTTGTAAGTATTTTTCTGATTTTGCGACAAGTACCAGATTATCGGCATTATATCAACTCTGATACGTATACTTGTTGCAGTTTATACACCCCAACGTTATTGCTGTTTACCTTACCCCTGCATTTTTTTGTAAATATGTCCGTCATGAATAACAAAGGACTAGGACACCACCTTGTCTTACACCTGTGCTTAACTAGAATTCTAGAGGCCTTGTTCATTCTTGCATTATTACGTGTATATTTTATACTTTTTATTGCTTGAATTAGTTTCGGTTTCACATTTTTACGGTTAATTATTTCCCAGATCTTGTTACATGGTGCACGATCAAAGGCTTTTTCCAAGTCCACAAAAAAAAAGCAACTTATTGTTATGCTCTAGATAACTGTCTCGCCGTGGATTTTTCTGATGACTGCCTCGCCGTGAATATGGGATCGGTTATAGCTCCTTATTATTTAGCTTATAACCTTGGCCTAAAGCCGCATTAACTGCCTTCCTCTAGTATTATACCGTAGATTTTACTAGAAACTACCAACAATGATATTCCGCTGTATTTAGAATACTTATGTTTATCACGTTTTGTGGGTTGGGAGGATTGTTGCAAAAGTCCAATCCCTTCCATATATTTAATTAGGTCAGATTTAATATTATCGTGTCCTGCAGCCCAACTTTTTTTAATTTTAGAACTGCTTCCCTGAATCTACGAAGAGGTCAGGAAATAAAAATAATAACGTGGGTGTAATAAGTGGGTAAAAGACACACCCACACAGGAAGTAGACGTCTAAAACACATAAAACTCTGAGAAAAAAAGTAAGTTCTAAGCTAAGTTACACTAACTACTTACTTTCTTACTTAAGCCGTCCCCTTGTACCTTACAGTGTCGAGTTAAGTGGAAAAATCAGACGTCTACATGCCTTTCGGTCAGTAGCTAGTCTATCTGCTTCTCTCCATCTAATATTTCTTCTTTTGCGCAAGCCTTTCCAATAAATGCGTTCCATGTTCTTGCTGGTCTGTCTCTTCGTTGTTTGTTGTCGGATGCTGCTTTCCATACCCTCTTTCGTTCCTCTTCCATACCTTCACTCATTCTCGCCATATGTCAGAACTACGATAACTGTTTCGTTTCAAGTATGTCTATTTCGTTTCAAGTCTGTCTAAGATCCTTCCAATACCGTACCTTTCACGTATGTCTTCATTTCTAATACGGTCGAATACGTCTTATACGGTAAATACCGCACTTCGCGTGCTTGAATTTTACTACGGATGTTGTCGTTCACTGCCCACGTTTCACTACCGTAGATTAACACCGGCTAGTATACAGTGTGAAATACAGTGGAACCTCGATAACTCGGATTAATCGGGACCACGGCCGATCCGGGTTATCGAAAATACAGGTTAGCCGGAGAATATGGTAAAAATTAATAAAACCAGTATACTTACAGATAATCTCCGTTAGAATTGAAATAACATGAAATATATATGCACAGTACACATCTAAATTACGTATAGTTGTATAATAGAGTATAGAGTATATTGTTCATTTCTTGGTAAAAAACTCGGTATTACACACAATACGGTCACAATCGGAACGATGTTATTTAAGAACAGTGGGCACTAAGAACATTGTTTAAAAATTTTTTTTTTAAATAGTCATTTTTAGTCTTTTTTAAACAATGCTAAGACAGTTTAAAATAAATAAAGGAATATAGGTGCCTGTTGTTTCCGATAATCCGAGAAAATGTACGTCGCTCTGCCGCCGTGTGCCATGAGTCATTTTTATTATCGTATATCTAGTTCAAATTACACAAATGCACATTATCTCTCAAATATTATATTACATACATTTTTATTGTTGAAAGTTTGTCTGATGAAAATCGGTCCGGGTTAGCCGGACTTTCGGGTAATCGGGGGCCGACTTTTTGGGGTTCCACTGTACTTTCATTTTTGTTCTCAGGCTTACTTCTTTCTTCCTAATAAAACTTTTATTTAGTGCATAGTAACGAGCGATCCACAATTATTGGTATCAAAGCTAGCCGTGCAAAAAATTACGTATGTCTTGTTTTAATCTGAATTTATAGATATCAAGGGTTTATAAATTAATTTTGATTAACATTATAAAACATAAAAAATCGGTCAAAACCTTTAACACAGAACTTTAATCAAAAATAAAAAGAATTAACAAAATTATAAGTAACAATAATAAATAAAATCAAACAAGATGCTGTATATATGTTCACCACCAACATCTCTACATAACCTAACTTTCCTTGTTAAGTTGACGTGCACTGCAAAGTTGACGTAAACTGGAAAGTGTATCTGAATTAAAAATAGACATGCTCTGTATAGCTATCTCTGTCGTTCAGAGCCACCTATGGTGACAATAATTTTGGATCACACGTTATAATTTTGTTGCACTCATTACCCTGCTGTTGATTTCTGGTTCGATATTTCTTTGTCGATTCATTGTTGATCCTAGATACTTGAAGTCCTCTACTTGTGTAATAATCTCATTATTCAGCTTTACTTTTATATTTTCTTGGGTTTTCGATATTACTAAAGCTTCTGTTTTTTCAATATTTATTTTTATCCCAAATTTCTTAAAAGCTTCATTCCAAACATTCACATTTACTTGCAAGTATTTTTCTGATTTTGCCACAATTACCAGATAATCGGCATATATCAACTCTGACACGTATACTTGTTAAAGTTTATACATCCCAACCCTATAGTTCTGTTAATCTTACCCCTGCATTCTTTCGTCAATTAGAGTGATGAATAGCAAAGGACTCAGAACACCACCTTGTCTTACACCTGTCCTTGTGTAGAATTCTACAGATGAGCGGTTGTTCGTTCTTACATTATTACGTGTACATTTATACAGGGTGTCCCGAAAAGAATGGTCATAAATTATACCACACATTCTGGGGTCAAAAATAGTTCGATTGAACCTAACTTACCTTAGTACAAATGTGCTCATAAAAAAAGTTACAGCCCTTTGAAGTTACAAAATGAAAATCGATTTTTTTCAATATATCGAAAACTATTAGAGATTTTTTATTGAAAATGGACATGTATAATTCTTATGTCAGGAACATCTTAAAACAAAATTATAGTGAAATTTGTCCACCCCATAAAAAATTTATGGGGATTTTGTTCCCTTAAACCCCCCCAAACTTTTGTGTACGTTCCAATTAATTCATTATTGTGGCACCATTAGTTAAACACAACGTTTTTAAAACTTTTTTGCCTTTTAGTATTTTTTCGATAAGCCAGTTTTTATTGAGATGCGGCTTCTTTTTCAATATATTTACGTAAAAATTTTATGGGGGTTTTGTTCCTTTAAACCCCCCTAATGTTTGTGTACGTTCCAATTAAACTATTATTGTGGTACCATTAGTTAAACACAGTGTTTTTAAAACTTTTGTCTCTTAGTCTTTTGTTCATAAGTCACCTTTTATCGAGATGTAGCTTCTTTTTCAAAATATACCTAAAAATGTAAATTATAAATAAATTTTCAGATTATTAACAGGTCTCTATAACCGTACTTAACCATATACAAATATGTGGTGGATTCGACAAATATTCAAAATAGCTCGATAAACACTGGCTTATCGAAAAAGTACTAGGAGGCAAAAAAGTTTTAAAAATAATGTGTTTAACTAATAGTGCCACAATAATAATTTAATTGGAACGTACACAAAAGTTTGGGGGGGTTTAAGGGAACAAAACCCCCATAAAATTTGTATGAGGTGCACAAATTTTACTTAATTTTTTTTTTAAGATATTGCTGTCGTAAAAATGCCACATGTCAATTTTCAATAAAAAATCTCTGAGAGTTTTCGATATATGAAAAAAAATCGATTTTCATTTTGTAACTTCAAAGGGCTGTAACTTTTTTTGTGTGCACTATTGTATATAGGTAAGTGAGGTTCAATAAACCTATTTTTGACCCCAGAATCTCTGGTATAATTTATGACCAATCTTTTCGGGACACCCTGTATATAATGTACTCTTTATTGCTTGGATTATACTAACTTATTAACGCATACAATTGCTACTGTTTGAAATCCATTTTATAAAAGTTTTACATCTGAAAAATTGTATAAACTATTTCTATTGCAACTTGAAACTAAAAAAAGAGGCACAAAAGTATTTCACCATTTTAACCTTTAGGCTCAGCATAGTTTCAGTTAACAAAGAAATAATTAAAATACGGTTTCATATTGATTCCCTTTTAGACCTATTATAGAAGCAACTTTCGAGGCATAATTGAAAATTTTTACTTTGATTGTTACGGGAAGGTTTTCTACAAATCTGAGGAATCGAGCTCAAGAAATTCAATAAAGTTTTCTAACAAATATTAAAATATTTGAGTGTTTTAGCTTGTAGATGATTGATTATTACATTACAGTATTAACATTAGTAACATAATCTACAAGTTTTGTAGTTAATAATATGAGAAAGTTTTCTTGTAAAAAATTAATGTGTTTTATTATTTATTAGAAACTAGCGATTTTATCCGTTGCCATGCGACGGGAGATACAATCAGTTGCCCCCTATAGTCACTGCTCAAATTTTTTTACTTCCTTGTCTTTTATCGTATATCCTTCTAATTTTTCTGACTCCCTCTTTTTTTTTTCTGACCCTTATATTTTTTCTGGCCCCTTCCAATTTTTCTGGCTCCTGCCAATTTCTTCTGACACCCTCCAGTTTTTTCTGATTCATTCAAATTTATTCTCACATCACTCAATTATTTTTTTCTGATCCAATTTCCTAGAATTTTTACTGACTCCCTCTAATTTATTTTTAATATGCATTCATATAGATATAGATTTTAAAATTAAAGACAATAAATAAGGGTATGGGGCAGTTGCGACAAAAGAGACTATTTTTTATTGCGCATTATGTATTATTAAAATTTTATGTCTGCTTATCTCTAAATTATCGTCGTGCTATCGTGCTGTGTTCAACAAAACCAGCTTCGTAACACCTTTAATAATATATCGCAAATAACTTTGGCTGATTTTGTCTGCAGATATATATTTGAGGAATCCCTTTTGTGGGAGTAGATATAATATATGTCATTTTAGGTCATTTCTCAAGCATTAAAAATCACATTAATGGTAAATCGTTGGTGTATAGGGATATTAAATTGCCCAATGTTATGGTAGGTACATGCCAGCTATTTCGAATTAGCCGATTTTATTTTAGTCTACATATTTTTTCTTCATCACCTCTTTACATTTTTATTGATTATCATTATTTTCTTGGGTAGCGATAAGACTATGTTAAATAGCATCGGGTTACAAGCAAAACACACTAAGTCAAAAAAGTGGCTTTTGAGTTATTGCAGTTTTAACTCAGTTATTGCAAAAGCTAAAGGCAGTTTTTGTTTATATTCGATTCAGAGTTGGACCACTATCTCCATATAGCTATTTCAGCATCCTCATGCCTCCTCAGTGAAGCTATGCAGTCACAACTCTGTTATTGCAGTTTTTGACTCTTTATTTTATTCATCCTTTAAATATCGCGTTAGTTTTTTTAATAAAATCTCTGCTCTGTATATCGTCACACAAGCTTTAAAAACAATCTTTTATTAAAAAAATATTAAATTTTTTAATAAACGAAGAACTATAATAAACTTGTTTTTGTTAACGTCGCAATGACTTAATGTGTTTTACCTGAAACTAAAAAATTAATGTATTTTGCTTGTACTTTTTTATAATCGCAATGTTAACTTATTCGTACTTTAAATTTTGGTCTTATAGAAAGTAGTTAATTAAGCTCATAGAAAGTTAGTGAAAAAAATTAAAAAACGATTTTTTATTAAGTAAAACTAATATGACAGTATAAAATTATTTGAAATGTTTAGATTTTAATTTATACTATCTCTTCATCCTTTGAATCACTAACAGATTGATGCTTGGGCTGCATTATCCCTTACTAAGGTTGAAGTTGGCAGAATATTTTTTATTAAGTAAAATTAATATGACAGTATAAAATTATTTGAAATGTTTAGATTTTAATTTATACTATCACTTCATCCTTTGAATCACTAACAGATTGATGCTTGGGCTGCATTATCCCTTACTAAGGTTGAAGTTTGCAGACTCTCATACCAACAGTCAAGAGCAGGAGGTACAATATTTTTTTACAATGTTTCACCAAGTCCCTTTTTTGCTTCAGAAATTTGCAACTTCTTAGTGTACAGAATCTATGGAAATTAATAAAATGAAAAATACAGAATTCTGAATGATCAACTTGAGACAAATAGCTCCTCACTCCTCAACCTATTCAGTTAGTGACATTAAAATGCAAACACATGGCGTAATAAATCACTTGAGAAAGGCACTCTGCCGAAATAGCTGTAGTCACATAGTTTAAAAATAAATTTTGTGGAAGTAACGATAATAGAAGTTTTGAGTGTTTTATTGTTAGATAAAATTAACTTCCATCAAGTAACGATCGAATCCATCAATAATTTAGGAATGGTTAGAATTTTTGAAACGTCCTCTTTAACGTTTTTCTTGCTAAGGGTTCGTTTAATGGCGCGTCCGCATTGGAAAATTTTTCGTGCGTATTGAACTAACGGTTCGTCGCAAGAATTTGCGTCGCAAATTTTTACCAGTGGGGACGCGGTGCTCAAATAATTTGATCTTCGCTCGAAAACCTACAACGATGGAGCGTGTGCGTTGTGTTCGTCGAAAATTCTTGCGTCCAATTTATGTGACGAACACGTCCAATGTCCACACTAGCACAATTTACTTCGAGCACGCAAATATTTGCGATGAACAGCTGGTTCGACGCAAATTTTTACCAGTGAGGAAGCGGCATAAATTTATATTGAATAACGTTGGGAAATTGTTTTTAATACCTAAAACTTTTCACGTTTCACCAATTAACAATATTTCCTTCAAAGTCTTTGTGTTTATTTATAACCATCATCTGAGCCAGTTTCTTCAAATCCAAAAATTCCATATGTACAGTTTCTCTTGTTTTGTAAGCAGATGTATCACCTTTTCTGTTTTTTTTTGCTATTCTAAAGATATTCTCGTATTTATGTACACTAAAAATATCTATTTTATGCTTGGTGGTTTTGATAGCACTATGCATAGCATCCACTTCCATGTAAGAATTCCCATTATCCATAAACTTCTGTTCAATGACATCAAGTGTTGGATGGCATTGAACAGTTTGAAGCAATACACTGGCTATTTGAATGTTTCGATTTTGGTCACCACACGTATTAGAGAAGATAGCTAAATGCATCACATTTTTTCTATTCTCTGAAAGTGAAAAACAGGTGACAATTTCACAGCTACCTCTTTTTCCATTTACTTCTGTTTAAAAATAACAAAAAGCGTTATTGGTTGGAGCAGCTTCATAGATTGAAAAATTGTATAAGTTTAGTTTCCGTAAATAACAAAGCAAACTAGTTTCAGGATTTTGGAATTTGTAACACACTTTGCATGTCACAGGAAATGGATATGAAACCATTGTCATCAGTTGCTCTCTGTTTTCGGCTTCTTTTTCTTTCAATGATGCATCTTTTTTTTCTAAATGCATCTGATACTCTTGTTCTAGCTTTGTTCTTACATCTGAAGCTGCCTAATCATATTCGCTGCAAGTCATACTTTGGTTTAAAAAATTGTATTCCTTACAGAAGATTCGTCTGTAATAGTCCACAGTACATCGTCCTTTCTGGAATATGATTACAAAGGTCTTAACAATGGTCTTAAATCCTTCGTTTAAGCGAGTCTACCACTTTCTGAAACATTTCAGACAGCAGATTGGACACGCTTCTCCGTCCCGCGACATTAACATATTTACGTGGTCGGACTAACGAAACGCGGCAGTAAATTTGTCGGACAAGAGATTGACAATTTTTATTAATTATATATAAGTACTTAAAATTGAAAATTAACAATTTTGTAATAACAAAATCGTAGAGTACGACACCCGCAAGATGTCATTCTCGCGCGGTAGTTTTGTTATTACAAAACTTAGTGCAGTCACTGAAGGTTTTCACCTCCGATTTCTTTGAACCTCCATCGATTTTCATGAAAATTGGTGAGTAATTAGAGGATACCAGAAGGAACAAAGGCGACATGATGCCAACTTGCGCTTTTACCCTGGGGGTGGATGCCACCCCTTCTCGGGGGTGAAAATTATTTTATTAAAAATAATACCATAAGTCGATAGAGGGACAAATTATAAGCAAAATTTGTTATATAAAGTTACTAAAATAAATTAACAATTTTTGAGTTATTAAAGACCAAAGATTTTATTTTTTAGTAAAAAAATGCATGTTTTAAATCGGCTTTTCATGTATAAATCAAAAAGTATAAGCTTTTACAAAAAAGTTGTTATTACTGAAATTGAAGATAATAAAAAATTGAATAAATTCCGCACATAAAGAACTAAACTAATATTAGTTCAAAGTGAGTTATTGGCAATTGAATGTGTATTTTTTTCGACGAGTACTCAAATCTAAGTATTCAAGCTTAAATAACGGGAAAACGATGCAATGTATAAAATATTCCTGCTAAATATTTGTCAAAGTACTTCGGAATACCTATCAAATGAGGTTCAGAACAAGGTAATAGCGTCAAAATTAAGCAAGTTATAATGAAAATAAAAGAACTGTTTCGAATTTTTTAGGAAAAAGTGAAAAGTAAAACATACGCCATTTCCACAAAAATTAAAATTTATAGTAATGCTTACAAGAACTTCTTTATATTAGCATAAGTAATGTTTTAGATAATTTTGACCGGTTTAGAATGCATATTTTTGAAAAAAAGATATAATTTATAAAATCATCATTTTTAAAAGTATTGTAATTCTCATATTCTTTTGATCATAACTCCAAAAATACTCAATATACGTAAAGAATTATATATAACCAAATTTTAGTTTTTTCTGTGCCAAATAATTACCTGTTTTACTATTTCTATAGGGTAAAAAATAACCGAGATAGAAACGTTTAAATCTTAAATTTTGCTGTGGGAACCATGCAACCGGGGTCATTTAACCTTTTATTTTTAAAAAAGTAAGGGGTTTAAAAGATTAGGTTCAACGTGCTTAAATAGCACTTGGAATTACTTTTAAACAGTTTTTAGATGAACCTGATATCGTAAACATGAACGGAGTTATTAAAAAAAAACAATAACATTTTTTGAAAAAATTTTTAAAAGATAAATTTTGAAAAAATTTTGGAGCATAAATTTTAACGCTATCAACATGTCCGGGGACTCATTTGATAGATATTTTTAAGTACTTTGACAAATGTTAAATAAGTTTATGTTATAAAATCCATCAATTTCCCGTTATTTCAGCTTGAATACTTAGAGTTTTTTACTCGCCGAAAAAAATATACATTAAATTACCTATAACTCACTTTTAGTTAACACTAAAAGGTTTTTCTAGTAGGAGGTTATTTAATTTTTTATTAGCATCAATTTTGATAATAATAACTAATAACAAATATCCAAAAATCTTTTCAGGCCATAATAATGAAAAGACCTTCTCCAAACGAAATAAAAACTTATACTGAAATGATGGCATCTCCTGAGGTAAAATGTTCCGGAAGTAAAATGAGCCTCCATTCGGATCTCCGGGTGAGGACTATCTCAGGGGGAACACCATTACAGGTTAGAAAAATCAGGATAGGGTCTTGGAATCTTGGTAGTCTTACAGGTAAGAGTCTGGAGTTAGTGGATGCGCTCAAACGAAGAAGAGTTCAAATTGCTTGTATTCAAGAAACTAGGTGGAAAGGACAAAGGGCGAAAGAACTAGGTGATGGATATAAATTGTGGTATGTAGGGAGTAGTAACACTAGAAATGGAGTTGGTATAATTGCTGATAGTGAAATGAAAGATAACGTAGTAGAAGTTGTAAGAACGAGTGATAGAATGATGTCAGTGAAATTTGTAATTGATAAAGAGGTATTGAATGTTGTGTGTGTGTATGCTCCTCAAACAGGTCTGGGTGAGAATGAAAGAAGAGCTTTCTATGATCAATTGGGAGACATACTGAGTGATATTCCAGCGGAGGAGAAAGTTATAATAGGAGGTGATTTCAATGCACATGTGGGCCAAGCCAAGACAGGATATGAAACAATACATGGGGGATTAGGCTTTGGAACTAGAAATGAAGCTGGAGATGACATGCTAGAATTAGCAACAGCATTGGATATGGCGATTGTTAACACATTCTTTAAAAAGAGAGAAACTCAACTTATTACCTACAAAAGTGGACAACATCAATCCCAAATAGACTACTTCATGATAAGGAAAGAAGACATACGTGAATGCAAGGACTGCAAGGTAATAGTTAGTGAGACAGTAAGCCAACAACATAAGCTGCTTGTTCTGGACATCGAAGTAAAAAGCGAAACTAAACAAAAATATCGGAGAGGACCACAAAAAATCAAGTGGTGGATGCTAAAAGATGAGAAGGAAGGTCTATTCAGGGAAAGAATAGTAGAAAAAATATGTTGGAACATGAAAGGAAGCCCTAACACAATTTGGAGAAAAATGGCCAATATTATTAGAGAGACGGCTATTGAAATACTTGGGAAAACGTCAGGAAAGAAGTTTGAAGATAAAGAGACTTGGTGGTGGTCAAATGAAGTACAAGGAAAAATAAAAGAGAAGAGAAAATTATATAAAAAGTGGCAAGAAACCAGATCGGACATAGATCTTCAAAACTATATGGTCGCCAAAAAGGAAGCGAAAGTAGCAGTAGCAAAAGCTAAAGCAGAAGCGTATTCAAACCTATACGATCAACTTGATACCAGGGAAGGCGAAACGAAGATATATAAAATAGCCAAACAGAGAGCAAAGAAAGCAAAAGATTTTAATCAGATTAGATGTATCCGAGATGAAAATAATAAAATACTAGTTCACGAAAGGGATGTCAAAAAGAGATGGAGAAAGTACTTTGACAGCTTATTAAATGAAGAATTTGACAGACAGCCTGTAGAGTCAACGGAGACAGTAGCAGCAATGGTCACCAAAATAACCAATGAGGAAGTGGCTCAAGCGCTTCAAAAAATAAAGAAAGGAAAAGCGGTAGGACCAGATGATATTCCTGGGGAAGTATGGAGAGCATTAGGAGAGACAGGAACAAGGTGGCTAGCAGGTCTATTTAATAGAATTATGGAAGTTGGACAAATGCCAGACGAATGGAGAAGCAGTATACTGGTACCTGTTTACAAAAACAAGGGAGATATACAACAATGTACAAACTACAGGGCTATAAAACTGCTTAGCCACACCATGAAAATATGGGAAAGAGTAATTGATAGACGGATACGTGAAGAGACCGAAATATCCGAGAATCAATTTGGCTTTATGCAGGGTAGATCAACAACAGATGCAATTTTCACTATAAGGCAGTTGATGGAAAAATACAGGAGTAAAGAAACAAACGCTCATATGGTATTCATTGATCTTGAGAAAGCATATGATAGAGTTCCTCGAGAGATTCTGTGGTGGGCACTCAATAAGAAAGGAGTCCCTGGTGAATATGTAAAGATTGTGAGGGATATGTATGAGGGAGTAACGACTAGTGTTAGGACAGGTGTGGGAGAGACTGATAAATTTCATGTGAAAGTAGGATTGCATCAAGGTTCTGTGCTTAGTCCGTATTTATTCTCATTAGTTTTGGACCAGATAACAGCGAAAATACAGGGTAACATTCCATGGTGCTTAATGTATGCTGATGATGTCGTGTTAGTAGGAAATAGTGAAAGAGACTTAGAACAAAAACTGGAACAGTGGAGACAAGCTCTGGAGGAAAAAGGTTTAAAACTTAGTAGGACAAAAACAGAGTATTTGGAATGTTCATTTAAAGATGGAGCTACTACAAATAAAATGGTATCTTTGGATGGTGAAATGATTGTAAAAAGCAATAGTTTTAAGTACCTAGGATCGGTATTACAGAGTAATGGAGAAATAGATGGAGATGCATGCAGTAGAATTAGGGCTGGATGGATGAAGTGGAAAGAAGCGAGTGGTGTGTTGTGTGACAGAAAAATTCCAATGAAGCTGAAGGGAAAATTCTATAAAACAGCCATAAGACCAGCTATGATGTACGGAACTGAATGTTGGGCAGTGAAAAAGAAAGAGGAACAGCGAGTGCATGTGGCGGAAATGAGAATGCTTAGATGGATGAGTGGAGTGACAAAGAAGGATAAAATTAGAAATGAGTATATTAGGGGAAGTCTAGGTGTGGCACCAATTGATGCCAAAATGAGAGAGCATAGGTTAAGATGGTTTGGTCATGTTCAACGTCGAGACGTTAACCACCCAATACGAAGAATAGCTGAAGTGCAGATTCCTGGAAGGAGTAGGAGAGGAAGACCAAAGAAGACCTGGGGGGAGACGATAAGGCAGGACATGTTGGTAAAGGGGATTAACATTGATATGGCCCAAGATAGAATTGTGTGGAGAAATGCAATTAGGGAAGCCGACCCCGCATATGGTTAAGGCAAAGAGAATGATGATGATTTGATAATAATAACTTTTTTGCAAAAACTTACACTTTTTGAGTTATTGATGAAAAATTGGTTAAAAACATGCATTTTTCTCAAGAAAAATTAAAATATTTGATCTTTAATAACTCAAAAAGTTTTGATTTATTTTAATAACTTTATATAACAAATTTTGCTTGAAATTTTTCCCTCTATCGAATTATGGGGTTAATTTTAATAAAATAATTTTCACCCTCGAGAAGGGGTGGCATCCACCCCCAGGGTAAAAGCTCAAGTTGACACCATGTCACCTTTGTTCCTTGAGGTATCCTCTAACCACTCACCAATTTTCATGCAAATCGATGGAGGTTCAACGAAATCGGAGGTAATAGCTCATTACACCTTCAGTGACTCCACTAACTCTTAATTTTAATTTTAAGTAAGTACTTACATTTAATAATAGTGCAGTAATAACATTGTTGTTTTCAGTATTTTATTTGCCATTTCATCATATTTTCTCATGTTTTAAACCTTCTTTGGATTTCTACAAAATGTTTCAAAATTGGAATTGGCTAAATCGATTCAGTTTTTCTGAAGCTGTTATAAAAAAGATATGAAAAAATAAGATGACGTTTATTAAACGTTATTTATTGTTTACATGTCGACAAATTTCCCGGACAGACTGCGTGACTTTTATAAGATCATAAGGCTTTTAGGGGAGTGCATATAAATTTTCACTTCGGAGAAAATCAAACAAGATAGAATTATTTGTAATTTCATTAAGAAATATTTAATAAACAACATATCAAAAAGTTCTACTCGAAAAATCTACTCTACTTCATTTTATATTAAACAAATGAACTACGAAATTAGATGTTTTTTTTTAATAACTCCGAAAATATAAATTTTAGAAAAAAAACTGAAAAATTCAGATAATTTTACAAAAAAAACCTTACATAAAGAATTTTCTAAAATCCGGAGGGACCGCAGACGTTCGGATACAATTAGCGTCTCTTTGCAAAGACAATGACGTCGACTTTGCAAAGTGACAAGACACTTACTCAACACACACACTACACATTACACCTGAGTTAGTGATAAGTTATACAATTACGTGGCTAAAGGTTCTGGTTCTAAACCAAGGCCAGAAAGGGAAAAAAAATTCTAAAATTAAATCTGTATCTTCTATAATTTTTTATTTATAACGCCAAACTCACCCTTCTCACAAACATTGGCGCATTGTAAACTAACGTACGGCGAACTGCAAGGTTGAGTTATTTTCATGTAATTCTTTAACTAATGGATCAAATGAAATTTTACAAATTGAACATGAAAGAAGAGTAATTAAGCTATCCTATGGTTATAATAGAAAGAAATAAAATGTATGGGCATAAGTACGGTGTGGGCGGAAATTGAGTCTTACATGAATTTTGTTCTCGAAATCTCAATTTTTATCCTTTTTCGCGATAACTTGATGAAAAATTTTGCAATTTTGAAAAAATTTCGTAAGTGCCTCGAGGAAGGGTGTAGTAATGCGTAGGAATTTTTTGAAGTTATACTTCTTTAGGCGCGATTGAGATTGAGGGTGAATTTATATTGATCACACCGACAGTATGGTATTAGTCGTTATACGGGCTCTGATTGGGTGTTGAAATGATCTGTCAATAATAAATAATTGTTCAATATGAAGGTAAACAAATGTATAATATATTAGTTTTATTGTTGTGAGGACAGAAACAAAAAAGTTTATAATTGTAGTGACATTTTAATAGTTTTTGAAAGCAACAAGCACGTAATAATTGTAAATGTATCATAGGTACCTACCTATTTGAACCTACCAAAATACATAGTATGTAATACGTTTATTTACATAATTTGATTACCATAAAAATTTCTATCAATGTTCACCTAATATATTGTTTTCTTACTCTATGTTTTGTTGTATTTTTTCAATTCTAAATCATTTCAATTCAAAATCAAAATAATTTAATTTAATTCAAAAATGTCAAAAGCTTAATCCGTTTAGTTAGTCGATCTTCGCACATAATGACACATTGCCTCCGTGGCGAAGCGTTTAAGGCGAATGAACCCCAATATACCAACCGCGCTGATAGCTGGTTTGAATCCCAATATAAACTTTTATTTTTTTATTTTTTTTATACATTTTATGATTGTAAGTATATTTATTATATAATGTTATTTTCAGAAAATACGTATTTAGTTAAAAAAATTTCCGACAATTAATGTTCAGAAATCATTTGTGGCATTTTTAACGTGTTTGTGTGTGTTTTATTCTTTTATTATTTTAATTTTTGGCACTGTTTTAATAAAAATGTTTGAGAAGTAGTAAGTATAAATTAGTTTAATATTTAAATAAAATATAAATAAAAAGTATATTAATTTGGTTTAAATCATATAATAGAAGTATAACTTCTTACGTGCGTATAAAGTACAAACACATTCTTTTTTTTTTTTTCTTCTTCTTCTTTTTGTGGAATTTATGGCTTTGGGGAGAGCCAATTAGCTTTAACCCGCGAGTAGTCGCGCCGTTAGATAGAATCTCACATTTCATCCTTTTTCGTAATACAGTAAAACCTGTCAGTAACGGCCACTAAAAATGAAAGAACTATTGGCCGATATAGAAAGGTGGACGGTATTGCCAGTTTTTGTAGTCTACATATAATTGGTTTGGGAAATTTTTAAACTGGCAGTTAGGACAGGTGGCCGATGTTGGCAAGTGGACGATGTTGGCAGGTGGCCGTTAACACAGGTTTTTTTAATAAAATTGTTAGAAATATATATTTTCAATATAAAAAGTAGATGAAAATAGTACAAAATAAAAATTTGTTTTAAATTCGTATTTTGAGATAGAATCTCACACGCGACTATCGACGTTACAGAAGTGAGCGCGACTACTCCCGTGTTAAAAATGATTTAAAAATGTGTAACTAATACAATTTTTCTTATAAAACTCTCAATTTTGCACAACTTACCTTTCAAGTATCTTACTAGATGATGTTTTATTCAAAAAAAAATCTTAAAAATTTAGTTCAAATAATATGACGTCTCAAAAAATGTAATTTTTGAAAACTTCGTAGTTTATAGAATTACCACCAATTTAAGACGGTTCTAACTCAAGTTTGAACAGATCTATTACAGTTTTTTAAGTAGTTTTTTAAAGATTGAGATGTAATCCTTAAAGTGCACTGAATTATTTTACTTTAGACATGAAATAAACTATTTCTTTTTGAGAAAATTAAGAAAGATAACAAAAATGTAATACAAAAACCGAAAATTACCAGCTAAAAAAATGTTTATACAAAGTGATCAAAACTTTTTTCTGTAAAACTTACCTAAAATACATTTAATAATAAGCTTCAGCAATAATAAATGTTCAGCAAAAATTTTAGCTCTTATACAGTATGTCTGCGTATCTTGAAAAAGCTATTGATAACTTTTTTTATTATCAGTTTTACGAAAAAAAAAACTCATTCTTTATAAAATACTCTGCATCGCATATAATCTAAGATTCAATCATCAAATATCAAATTTAATTAATGTTATACGAGGTATGTCAAAAAATATGAATTTCACTCAAGAGTAAATTTCCTTTACATTTTACAATATCGAAAATTGTTATTAAGAAAAGCTGTTTGGAACTAAAAAATTTGTTTTAGTGTTCAATTACATCCTTCTAATTAAATTATTGTGAATAATAAAGGTACTGAGCTCTTAAGGAAAATTCATATTTTTTACATACCTCGTATAAAATTAAAAAAGTTTGATGTCTGATGGTTGTATCTTAGATTTTAGACCAGGGAGAGCATTTTATGAGGTATAACTTCTTTTCGTAAAAGTGATAATAAAATAGTTATCATAATTGTAAAAAAATGATGATGAGTATCCGTAATTTGAGAACAATTTGAAAATTTTTAATTCTATTGGAATGATGTAATTGTAGATCTAGACATAGTTTCTAATTTCAAACAACTTTTCATAATAGCATTTTTTGATATTCTGAAATATAAAGGTACTTTATTCTTTAAAGAAATTTATATTTTTGACATAACTCGTATAAAATTGATAAAATTTTATATCTGATATTTAGTTTAGTTTTAAATTTTTGACTATCCAGAGCATTTTATTAAGAATAACTTTTTTTCGTAAAATTGATAATAAAAAAGTTTTCCATGTGGTTCCTAGCTACGCAGACACATTGTATAAGAGCTTTCGTATAAGAATTTTCAAATTGCAATGCCATATTCGGATTCAGTATATAGTCCTGTCGCCAGGGGGGGTACAACGGCCTCCTTAATTCAGATGGACTTACCCAAGTTTTTTTTATATATTTTGACCCGCAGAACACGAATTTTTTGGGTAACAGTTGATCCGGATGTCGATAAGATTGTTATAGACAAAGAACTTGAGGAATTACATAACAGCGATTTCTCGCAAAACAAAACATCTTTTTGTATTTTTTGGGTCATTTTAAGCAAAAAATATTCCTACAAGTTTTTTCGTAGAATGCATAGTTTTCGAAATAACCGCGGTTGAACTTTCAAAAAATCGAAAAATTGTAATTTTTGAACCCTAATAACTTTTGATTAAAAAATAAAGTAGCAATTCTGCTTACCGCATTTGAAAGTTTAAGTCAAATTATATCGGTTTTGATTATTTGCATTGCTAAAAATTTATTATTTTATTGTTAAACAAAGCTATAAACACCTAGTATGTGAGTGATGTTTTCTATGATTTCCCATTTAAAATCGAACGAGTAGGTAGAGTAGCTACAAGTGCAAGCGAGGCAATTTCTACGTAGCATGCGTTAAAACGTATGTATTAGTCACGGGAAACACTATGTATTTATAGATTAGTTTAACAATCAAAAAATTAATTTTTAGCAATGCAAATAATCAAAACCGATATAATTTGACTTAAACTTTCAAATGCGGTAAGCAGAATTGCTACTTTATTTTTTAATCAAAAGTTGTTCGGGTTCATAAATTGCAATTTTTCGATTTTTTGAAAGTTCAACCGCGGTTATCTCGAAAACTATGCATTCTACGAAAAAACTTGTAGGAATATTTTTTGCTTAAAATGACCCAAAAAATACAAAAATATGTTTTGTTTTGCGAGAAATCGCTGTTATGTAATTCCTCAAGTTCTTTGTCTATAACAATCTTATCGACATCCGGATCAACTGTTACCCAAAAAATTCGTATTCTACGGGTCAAAATATATAAAAAAAACTTGGGTAAGTCCATCTGAATTAAGGAGGCCGTTGTACCCCCCCTGGCGACAGGACTAATAATCAAAAACAAAATAAAAACATATTTGATCAAAGTAAAATGATGAATTTAACGATATTTTTAAAAGTATTTATACAAAACAATTGTTATTGTTTAAACAATTAATAAACAATTAAAGGCCAAATTTGTTAATAGAACTTTTTACGTTAACATGTATATAAACTAACAAAAAATTTTAGAAACTTATAAGCTTGTTTGAATTTTTCCGAAACAATGCATATTTTCGTTCTAATTGCACTCCCCTGTTTTATAAGATTAGATTGTCCATTTTTGTCATATGTATAACATTTGGTTGCATGTCACATTCCGCATTAAACTCTTATATCTCATAGTAGGCTGTTAATGATGTCAAAAAAATAGAGCTAAAAGGAGCTAAAATATTAAAGTGGTTTCATTTTTTCAAATAATGCAATAGGCCCCTAAATATTAAAAAACTGCTAAGTGCTACCATTTAAAGGGGCGAATTTTTGAGAAAAGGATGGATTATTTGCTATGCCCTAAGATGCATTAGAGTGAATTATACGCACTTTTCGTAATACTTCTACAGAAAAGTTGTTTAAAATAAAATATCCTATCGAAATTTCACTTTATAAAGTAAAAAAAAAATTTTGACAAAAATATATTTCAAAAAGAGAGGAAAAAATCGCATTTTTATGTGTGCCACATAACTTGTTTTCAGTATGGGCAAAGGAACTTGTTGCGATTGCAACTTGTAGAAAATTCTGGTGCAACTGACGCTCGCCTTTTCTTTCCGACCAGCAGAATAATTTTGCTAGGTGTAAGACAGGTTTTTTCTACATACTCGTAAATGCGTTGGGTTTTTTGTGAGCCGGTTTTATGTAAACGTAGGGTGTGTGGATCTCTCCCTCTGTTTTTGTATAGCATTCCTGTGCCGACTCTCAAACAATTAACATGCACCACTCTGTGTAAAATTAGATCGCTAAATGCGAAATTTTCTTTGCAAAATCAATGTAAAAGTTTAGTAAGTAGTTATGTGTAGTTTTGTGAAAATGATCGTCAGAATAAAGGTAAATTATTTTATTAAACTTAGACCCTGCATGAGTTTTTATTTCCATGAACCAGTCGAAGGGAGCCGCCCCTAACCGGTGGCTTGCAAGAAGTATAGGGGATAAATCAACCCCCCACTCCGTTCAGAATTGCTTCACAGACAAAATACTAATGTCATTACTCTTTAAAATGACGTACGGTAGAAGATCTTGGGATTTGTACCGTCCGAAATACAATTTTTTGAAATTCAAAACTCACACCATTTTTGGGCCATTTTTCCATTTTCTTTTCTCCATTTGAAAGCCGAAACTCGATCATACACATCTACAATGTCCTCTACGCATGCGATTAAAGCCTGATTCTCATTAGACGTGCAAGGAACCTGACCGGCAACGGCAAGGCACGGGCAAGGTTTTCGAAGCCAATTCACACTGCGAAAGACTTGCTGCGGGTTGTTTGCTTTGTGTACTGAACAATGTTGAAATTATTGAACGTTAATAAAAATTGTTCTAATATTAGACGAAGAAACAGAAAATGGAAACAAATATTGCAGAAATAGAAAAAGACGTTGTTGGGTGCTTAAAATGCTAAAGATATGCACAAAAGATGGAGAATTTGCAACCTTACACTCCGAACTTTTAGACGAATAGACAAAATTTTTTAAATATAACCAAATGACAGTGGATGAATTTAACAACTTATGACTGCATATTTAACCATAATATTCAACCTAGTTCTTGAGTTACCCATCAGAAAAACCAATGAAACACCAATACAGTACAAATTACTGCAAATGCAGACGATGTAGTTCTACACTTTAACACGACTAATTGAAGCGTTCAAAAACATTGATCCTGAAGCACGAAAAAGGGAGCTTTAAGTAAACGAAGCAAAAACGAATTACATGACCGTCAAAAGAACACCTGACAATGAAAATTTTATCACAATAGACAACTATACTCCTGAACGTTGGGATGCTTTTCTCATATCTGGGCACAGAAATCAGAAGATTTCCGTAAGGATCGAAGTTAATGCACGTATTTCTATAGGGGTGTGCTATTAAAAAAATGATGACACCGAAATTATTAGACAAAAGAACCAAAATGACTATCTACAGAACATTGATTTGACCCGTATGGTTGTGAAACCTGAGCAATAGGGTGGAACGAAAAAAATGTTTTTATAATTTCAAAGTGTAATAGTGATAGAAAGTTGCCTATAGCCATTGTTAAGCCACAAAAAAAATATTTTTCAAAATAAAATATTTTTAGAGGTGCCGCAAAAGGGTAGAAAATTAGAATTTTTATTTAAATTTTGAGAATTTTGATGATTTTATTTTGGTCAAAAATAGCTATTGTAATGTCTTAATTCCTATTTTAAATGATAAAAACACATTCTAAAACTACTCTTTAAAGATAATTTTAGTTTTAACTTACAACAATCCAATATTTATTTTTACTAAAACTGACAAAGTTTGAACTAGAATTCCACATTTAAAGAAAAATTTAGTAGTAAATATTTATTTCATTCCTTAATATAATTTAACATTTTTAGTGGCAGATAAAAGCCAAGACGTGAGGAAAATGTGTATTGTTAGAGTTGACAAGATAGTATCAAAGGTTCTGGCAACTAGAGAGGAAAGGATGCAAAAACTGGTACAGCAGCATTTGAATTACAGACAATAATCAGTAGCTGATGGTAACATAGCTGTAAATATTACATGTGTTACATGCTGATGATTATGATCAAAGTTACGAGCAAGAATTTATTTATAATTCCAAAAAGCCCTCAAGTTCTTTACGTATAACTAAACAAATGCGAGTAGAACTGCCAAGAGTAGCTTCTATCTGTGACAGGACTAGTGTCTTAGACAGAATAGCAGCTGCAATCACCAGTGCTGTACAAGATGTTGGCATTATTATGAAAGATAATAAAAGTAATGTAATTGACAGAATGAAAATACGTCGACCACGGTTGAAAAATCGTACAAAAGCCACAGAAATTAGCTTCACTCAAATTGGAAAAAACGCGGGGTTATTCTTTGATGGAAGAAAAGACAAAACAATTAATCAAGAAAAACGAGGACACAAATTTTACAAAAAGACTATACTAGAAGAGCACATTTCAATAGTAGAGGAACTTGGATCAACCTTCCTGGGGTATATAACTCCTGCTTCCGGAACAGGTGAAGCTATAAAAGATAGCATAGTGGACAACATTTAGTAGCAACATATTGAATATGTTGCTGTAACAGCTGTCGGATGTGATGGAACTGCCACTATCACCGGTGTTAACAATGGTGTAATTGCTTTAAAAGAAAAAACCTAAATAAGCCGCTGCAGTGGCTGATTTGTTTATTCCATACCAATTAATTTCCTTTGCGTTATTTGTTTTGTACATTGGATGGAAAAACTAATAACCCTAATGAATTTGAAGAGGTTTTAAGCAAAGAACTTGAAATTTGTTACCAGCTTCCTGTGGTTAATTTCGCTCTCATAAAAAACAACCTCCCTATTCTAGAGATTAAGGATGATCTAAGCACAGATCGAAAATATTTACTTGAAATGTGCAAAGCAATCTCTAGTGGAATATGTCCCTCTGATCTTTCTTTAATGACCCCTGGGAAATTAGCTCATTCACGATGGCATACGTTGACCAATCACATTCTTCGGTTATATGTTGCAACATAGAATCCTTAAGATAATCTAAAAACTTTAACTGTGTATGTGATGAAGGTGTATGCCAAAGTTTTGTCTCATATCAAACTAAAACAGTCTTGTGTAAATGGATCAAAACATCTATGGGGACTCATCAAATCTTCACATTATCTTTGTGAGGAACATCTTCAAATAACGGATCCAGTAATTCAAAGGAATGACTACTTCTCTCACCCAGAAAGTATGCTTCTCTCCATGTTATGTGACAAGAGACAACACATAAGGGACCTAGGTCTAAGGCGACTTTTGAACGCAAGATCGGAACTCATAAATGGTTTAAGGAACTTTGTTGTCCCGAAGCTTAACTTTAATGCCAATGACTACATTGATATAATTAACTGGACGGAAGAAGAAATTACTGAACCTCCTATGATAAAACATATAACTGACGAGGACTTAAAGTATATAAGTGAAGCAAGAGACCTTAGTTGTCAGGTGCAGTGTGTGGATTTTCAGTGTTTTTCCTGTCATACACAAGCAGTGCAAAGAGTCATAAAGCTCATGACTGAGTCATTTCTTAGTGTCTGTCGTCTAAAAGCAAGAAATGGCTTTGCTAGAGCAAATATTGCTTCCCAAAAGATTATGCCCAAATTTGAGACAAAAAACAATGTTTTGAGTATCAAGAGGAATATTGTAACTAAATAAATCTTATAGCAATGTGCACATATAGCAATGATAACAATGTTAACTGTTATTATAAACAATATTTGACTAAGAAATGTTTGCTATGGCACCAGGTTAAATATATAAAATATTTGAAGATATCTGCATTTTTTTGTTAAAAACCTATCTTTCCAATGTTCTTGCGGCACCTCAAGATGAAAATCTAGAACAAAAATATTTTGTAGTTTTATTGTAGACATGAAAAGGCAACTTTCGAGTGCTATTAGAGAAAGTTCTTTGAAAAAAATGTTTTTTTCCTATCCTTTCGTTCCAACCTACTGAGCAATGACGAAAAGGGATGAAGCCCAACTCAGTACATTCGAGAGAAACATACTGAGAAAAGTATATGTCCCGGTGCAAGATGAAGACGGCACATGGAGAATCAGTAGAAACAACGAGGTTAATGAATGGAATGAAGGTTACGATATTGTACAATTTGTGAAAAGTCAAAGACTGTCATGGTTGGGTCATGTGCAGAGAAAATACAATGAATAAACAACAAAGAAAATATTACAATGGAAGCCGATAGGAAGGCGAAAAAAAAAAGAATGGGCCAGAACGAGAGGGATGGACGACGTGGAAGACGACATCAAAACCATGAATATAAGACAATGGAGAAAAAGTACACATGAGAAATCCGAATGCAAGGACATTGCCAGACAGGCAAAGACCCATCCAGAGTTATGATGCCAAAAGAAGAAGAACAATTGGCACATATTGAGGGACCTCTTCAAAAACAAAATACCTCGTTCCCTATCGTCTTTATTAAATTGATTTTAAACAAAGAATATTGCAGATTGCTTACCGGTAAGGTATTCACACTGTCGTGACCTTCACGGCACATTCTAGGCAAAGATTCTTTCGAAAAGAACGTCGCATGCATAGACCGTCGCTTGCCGGTGCCTGCCAGGCATAGTGTGAATTTATTCCCGTGAAGTTCATAAGATTTTATGTAAAACGTATCTTGCCGAGCCGATGCCTGGCCCATGCCGAGCACTTGCCTTGCATGATAGTGAGAATCAGCCTTTAGCCTCGCTCAGGTGGACCGGGGCAGATTTGATTCGATGAAGCGGGCTTGGAAAATCTTGGGCGGAAATCTTATCGAACATCCCATTAAGTAGGCTAACACCGTTTTTAGAAGATTTCATGAGGCGGGCAATACCAAGCCGGCTTCAGAAAAAATAGATCGACCATAGACCAGATTTTTACTCTAAGACAGCTGCTTGAAAAAGAATGGGAATTCAATAGAGCTATCCATAATCTCTTCATAAATTTCCGACAAGCGTACGATAGAATTAAAAGGTGCAGATGAATGAAATGGCAGAACTTTCAGTTCCAAAGAACTTATCCAGCTTGTTAAGATATGCGTAAACGGCTGTAGATACAGAGTACGGATAAGTAACAAACTCTCAGAATCCTTCGAAATAAGCAGTGACCTGAAACAAGGAGATGCGCTGTCACCTCTCCTTTTTAATACAATCTTGGAGAAAGTAGTAAGAACAGCACAAATTAGAATTGAATTACTGACATTAAATAGACCAAAATTGCTACTACATACGCAAATAACATTGACATTGTGAGAAACACAGTCAACAATGTGAAGGAAACTTTCAATAAATTGGAGGTAGAGCAAAAACAACTGGTTTAATGGAAAATGAAGAGAAAATCAAATACATGTCCATCAACAGACAAAAGGTACAAGATAGAATAGGGCAAAATGTTACGATAGACCCATATAACTTTGAAAGAGTGGAGAGTTTTAAATACCTCGGAGCAACAATCACTGCAGATAACGATATCACGGAAGAGGTTAAGGGTAGAATTCAGGCAGCAAACCTATGTACCTATAGCTTCCACAATACTATTAAATCTAAGAGCCTAACACGAGCATCAAAGATCAGAATATATAAAACATTGATTAGACCGGTGCTCATGTATGGGTCTCAGGCGTGGACTCTGACCAAAACAATTGAAAGAAAACTTAGACTGTTTTGAGAGAAAAGTCCCCAGAAAAATATTTGGACCTTATCACGACCCTAGTGGCAACCAATACCGAATGAGAACAAATGCTGAGGCCAAGCAGATGTATAGGGCGAGTGACATAGTCCAAGAAACTAAATCTCAGCGTCTAAGATGGGCTGGCCATGTCCATAGACTCCCTAATAACCGCCTTACCAAACTGACCTGGGAGGAAGCCCCCACAGGAAGACTTAGGATGCCCACGAATGCGATGGAGAGACAATATATGGTCAGATCTAAAAACAATGGGGCTACCCACTGACCCAACTATAATGGACGACCGTTCGAGATGGAAGCGAGTTGTGCAGTCAGCCAAGACCCACCCCGGGTTGTAGTGCTACCAGAAGAAGAAGAAGAAGAAGAAGAAGAAGCGGGTTGGGTATATCCTGATTTTATTGCTGCCATCCATATTGTCGACCATTGCCAATGAATAATATTAATATCACCAATTTTTCGGACAGTTCTGGCTCGAGGATTTCTAGATCTCAGTCGCTGGTGGTCTTTTGTGATGTGTGGTATATCTTGATGGGTTTGTAATAGTACATTGGCTACATTTTTCTTCTACTCTCTCACTAATGATGCTTCTTCTTCTTCTTCTTAACTCAGGCGAGACGCGTTAGTCTCTGGCACTTGGTCATAAGACCTTTGTACCAAACCCTGTTCTTCTCCTTAAACTTTAATAAGTCCTGTGGCCTCAACGAAGGCCAACAATTTTCTAATTGCTAGTTTTAGAATCTCTTTTGGTTCAAACCCCATTTGACCAGTGAAGTCCTGCCTTACATCACCTAGCACACAGCAATGGCATAGTATGTGTAAAGTCTCTTCTTCCATTTCGCACTTTCTGTACCATGGTTCATTCACCTTACCTAGTTTGTGTACGTGATTCCTTAAAAGGCAATGTCCAGTCACCATTCAATTGCCGTTTTGATCTTTCGTTTATTGACCTTTATCAAACTGTTCGAGAGAGTTTTTTATCAATATTCTTGATCATTTATTTAGTCTGGATTTGCCCTTGAATGGTTCTCCATTTATTTTCATGATTCTTTATCAGCCATTTCTGAACCTCGTTTTTCATAGCATCTTTAGTGATGCCACATAAAGATTCTGGGCCTTCAAAAGTTTCTCTCGAGCCTTTTTTCGCTAACATATCTGCTCGTTCGCTCCCATGCACCCCTTCATGACCCGGCACCTATATTAAAGACACTTTATTGTCTTTTGCCAGGTTATTAAGGAGATCTTTACAGTTTCTCTTATCAGCAGTTTTGATTTGGTGAGAGGGTTCTTTGCAGCCAGAATAGCCGTAAATGTTGATTCTCTTAGCCTTAGGGTATTCATCAATGATTTGATGAATACCCTTAAGCTGATCTCCCTTCATGACCCGGCACTTATATTAAAGACACTTTATTGTCTTTTGCCAGGTTATTAAGGAGATCTTTGAAGTTTCTCTTCTCACCAGTTTTGATTTGGTGAGAGGGTTCTTTGATTCTCTTAGCTTTAGGGTATTCATCAATGATTTCATCAATGCAGGCCACCAAAGCAAAAACTTCAGCCTGGAACACCGTTGTATGTTGACCTAGGCTGTAAGATTTATTATAGTTACATGTTTGCCCAAAGACTCCTATCCAGTACCATGGGCAGTATTCGATCCATCAGTGAACCATATTAAGTACCCATTAATATTTGGGACATTTGGTTCTCTAGATGGTATAATTGTGTTAATCTTCTCAGTGAAGATTAGTTCTGGTGTTATCATATCTGAGTTCATCATAAAGATGGATTCTTCAATGATGCTGTACGGCGTAGTTCTGGTGGAGCAATATTACTCAAAATAGAGAGCCACCTCACGGGGGCTGATTTTATTGTTCCAGTGATTATTCCCCTAGTTTAATTAAGTTGGAGGCCTAGTGTATTAGGTTTATTATAAATAAATATCATTAAGAGTTGTAGTGAGAGCATCTCCCGGAAGTTGACTCCAAAGGTGAAAGAGACAGGTTTCAGTTTTTCCTGTGTTAGTAAAGATAGTAAGGCTGTAGATAGTAAGCGACAGTTGTTAATGTAGTTACTTATTGTACTTAAATATTTGTTTAGAGTTTATTTTTGTACTTCTTTAGGTTTAAAATATAGGTTTTCCGCCGAAGCATGTGCTATATATAAAGCTCTTAAATGGTGTTGTGAGAAACAATGGAACACAATTGTTGTGTGCAGTGATTCACTATCAGTATTAAATGCATTACAAGACTTTAAAGTCACAATTAACAGCAATATATTTATATTAAAAATATTGCAACAATTACTAAAATTATAAGCTTCAACATATAGTGTTAAGTTTGTGTGGGTTAAGGGACATTCAGACATATTAGGTAATAGTATTGCGGATTCAATAGCTAAAAATCCACTAAAGTACCCTCAAATATTGATTGAAGAACTTAACACATGTGATCTTTTTGCATACGTTAAACAGCATATTAAATGTAAATGGGATAGACGTTGGATTCAGTTCGGTGAAAGTACAGGCACTAATTTGTTTAAATTACAACCAACAGTAGCTGTTAACCAATTTGACAAAGTTGTTGCACTAAGTAGAAATACAGTGTCGACCATCCTAAGATTAAAAGTAGATCATGGATGTTTTCCAAAGCATCTACATAAAATCGGAGTTCTCCCAACAGGCAGATTTGACTGTGGAACTAGCATAGCTAATCTAAATCATATATTTTTTAACTGTCCCTTAAATCTCAATGCAAGTATGTGGCTGCTACAAGAATTACTGAAAGCAGGTTTAAGTACTCCCCTAGACCTAAATGTGCTATTAAGTGTGGATAACATTAAAATGTTTAAACTAATTATGACATTTCTTCAAAAAATTTAATTAAAAGTGTGAATGTAAAACTAATCGTTTGAATGAATAGGTACTTCTTTTGTATTACGTAATGTATGAATGAGATATTTACTGTAATTAATTATATTATTTTGTAATCTATGTATGTTTTAGTTCTAACCGTAGTGAAAAAAAAATATAATTGTATTTATTAACATAGTACGTAGGCATTGTTATTTGTAAGCTTTATTTTTTTTTATTTTTTATTTTTAAGTGTATACTGGACAATTTTATACTTATGAACGAAGAATAATAATTTTATATGTAGTTACGTGGCTAAAGGTTCTGAACCAAGGCCAGAATAAAATAAAAAAAAAGGTTTAAAATATATTGATAAGGTTGTCTTGTACTTGTAGTGATATTACTCTCTCTAAAATTCATGTAAAACTCAACCTTGGTTGATACGTTTACTCTGACGTTATATTCACAAGATCATTATTTCCAGAGTAGTACCTAAACAATACATTGTCATTTACCAAATTGTGCTTCTCCAGAATCTGGCCATCTTATCTCGGCTATTTCCATGATTTCGATATGTATTTTTTTCATATCTTGTATTGCATTCTCGATTTTTCCTGCCTTGTGTAAGGTTTGGACATTATATCTGCACCTCCTGCTATTTTCTCTGTAGGTACTTCAATTTATTGTCTTTTGTTGTACTGAAAACTGTACTTCCCGGAGACCTGGTAGGAAGGCCTACTCCGGAAATACTTTTGGTATTTAGCATTTCCATGATTGACAAAATAGGCACATGGTGCCTACTTGGTCAATCCTGAATGGGATCTTTAATATTTAGAGATACAGGGATAAACACAACCGTTGAAATATCATGGAGTATTTTGAACGGCTCAAAATTGAATAATGAATATTTAGTTAAGTTATGTGGACATAATATATGTATGTGTGTAAATGTACCAACTATAATTAATTTCTATTTACAGTAGATAAATAACTAAACATTATACAAACTTCTATATTTGAGACAGATCGCTAATAATTTTGAAATTGAGCAATCAAATTTACTAATTTATTGTTTGTTGCATGTAAATAAACTGCTCGTCAAAAGTTAGGGATATAGTAAATTATGCTCATTTTCATAGTTGACTTTTTCGTGAACAGATTAACGGATTCCGCAATTTTTTTTTATTATTTTAGATATTTTTTTAGTATCTATACAGCTGTGCAAAGGTTTACTTAAACTTCTTTTTTGTACTTATACCTTCTTCTTCTTTAGGTGCCGTGTCTGTATTCAGACGTTGACCGTCATCATGTTTACAATTTCCTGAAACCTCTCTCTATCGGCTGCTGCGCGAAATAATTATTCTACTGTGCAACCACACCATTGTCTAATATTACGCAGCCATGAAAGTTTCTTTCGACCAATCCATCTCTTTCCCTCCACTTTTCCTTGTATTATAAGGCGAAGCAGATGATATTTAGGTCCTCGAACTATATGGCCGAAGTGTTCTGTTTTTCTCCTCTTTATGGTGCTTATCAGCAGACGTTCTGAATTCATCATTTAAAGAACATCTTCATTGGATGTGTGCGAAATCCACGATATCTTTAGGATTCGTTGATAGCACCACAATTCGAATGCTTCTATTTTGTTTAGCATTGTGGTTTTTAACGTCCATGTCTCACAGCCGTACAATAAGATAGCCCACACATAACACTTCAGGACCTTCTGTAGAATATTCATCGACAGGTTTCTGTTACATAAAACTGGTTTCCAGGTCATAAAAGCCTTCCGTGATATTTCGATCTTAGTTATTATCTCTGCATCAGAGTCACAATTTACATTTAACCAGCTGCCAAGGTACTTGAAACGGTTCACCCGTTCTAACTCCCCTCCATCAAGAGAAGGCTGACCCTGCTCTATATTAATCTTTCTAACTACCATCCACTTTGTTTTTGAAATGTTGATTTTAAGGTCTCTCCGATAAATTGCTTCACTGACTAGGTTTAGTAGTGTCTGAAGATCTTGTAAATTTTCAGCAAGAATGTCTGTATCGCCAGCGTATCTAATATTGTTGATTACTTCTCCGCCTAGCCTTACTCCCTCTTGTCTCTCATCCAAAGCCTCCTTAAGATTTCTTCAGAATACAGATTAAAAAGGGCGGGTGACAAAACACAACCTTGTCGTACTCCATGTTTTATCGGTAGTTTTTCAGTACGACTGTCTCCAATTTGGATAGAGGCTACTTGATTATAATATAAGTATTTCAGCATTCCTATATAGCAGTGGTCAAGTTTTGCTGCCCGCAGGCAATCGAAAAGTGTATCATGTTGTACTTGGTCGAATGCCTTCTCGAAGTCGATGAAACAGACATAAACGTTCTTTCGGAATTTACAACTTTTTTGTAAGAGAACGCGCATACAAAATAGTGCTTCTCTAGTTCCTAGACCATTTCTAAATCCAAATTATTTATTACCCATTCTAGTCTCGCACAGAAGGAATACTCGGTTTTGTATAATACGTAAAAGTATTTTAAGTGCGTGACTCATCAAACTGATTAGTCTTAAATCGCTACATTTGGTGGGCCTGCTTTTCTTTGGTAATGTTATAAACAGTGACTCCAACCAATCATCTGGTATTTTTCCTCCGTTGTAAATTTTGTTGAAGAAAGTAGTCAAGTATGTAATGTTTTCCTCATCTAAAAGTTTAAGTAGCTCAACAGAGATTTGATCTGGTCCAGGTGCTTTATTGTTTTTGGCTTGTTGTATTGCTTTTATTACTTCCGACTTCAGTATACTGGGACCTCTGTCTAATTGGTTGTCACAGGTAGTAATTGGAGCATTTTCTCGAGAAGCATCGTCAAAAAGGTCACAGATGTGTCTCTCCCATTCTTTGCACTGTTGTTCGTGATCAAAAAATTTTTCCGTCTGTGGTTTTAAGTACGTGAGCATTTTTCTGTTTGCTAATTCCGGAGGTATATTTATGTTTCGTGTGGAGGTTGAAACTGTCATGCTTTTTTTGAAGGTCTTCTATTTTTTTACATGAATTCTCGAGCCAGAATTCTTTGGCCTGTTTAATTTTTATTTTTATGAGTTTGTTAATTTCACGATATTTGATTCCATCTTCCATCAGGTCTAGAATTTCTTGGTTCATCCAGTCATTTTTTACCAACATTGTTTGTATTTTTTACCAACATGTAAAATTGAGTTTTGAATATCGTACCAACATTCGTTAATAGTTCTGTTTTCGTTTGGTGTATCCACAGAGAACAGCAGTTCTAACCAGTGGCGCACAACACCCCTACAAGCGACACTATATATACACGAAATTTTCGATTTTCTAAACCTGACTGAATGGAAAATTGGGCCACATCCCATCTTAAAGTTTACGAAAAGACTCGTCCATCCATATGTTACTTCTCCATTTTGGTCCAAGGGTGTGGAATTTACGGCCCTTCCCATTTAAAGCCTGTTTTTCGTTCTCGTCCCCAAAACTCCCAAAAATTTCAAAAATTTAAGCCCGACCTTTACGGCTTCTGATAGCATAGATCATTACCTTTCCAACGCATGTTTAATTTTGAAAATCGGTTTTACCATCCAAAAGTTATCGAGCTCAGAAATATGACTCAATTTTTATTTAAAAAATGGAAAATGTTTGTGGATATGTATGTTTGTATGTATGTATGTGGAAAAGTTAAACCGATCTGAATTTTTTTTCTGTGTTTCAAGACGGTGTGAGGGCCGATTCAGAACCGGTCTAATTTTTGACTTCTGACTACCCGTAAGTTAACTAGAGGACTAAGTAGATACAAAATAGCATATTTTTTGGGCGTATATATCTTAGGTTCAAGAAAAGACAGGAAAACCGCAAATACACCAAATTAATAGGGTTGAGTTAAGCTTTCAAATGGGCCTTAAGTGATCAAGCTGAGACATACGCACTGCTCACCATAGCCAAAAAACTGAAAAATTAAACTTTGAAAATTTTGGTTTTTCGACAATTACTCAAAATTTCAACCTACGAATTGCGCCAGTAACTGAGCTTTTGTAGAAGGACTCAGGACGCGTCTAACGGTGTGTACCTTATATCTGGGAAAATTCGAATTTTTAAGTTATAGGGTTCATAAGTATGACCAAATCTATTTCTTATGGGAAAAACGGTTTTTCAAGCTCAATAATTCCTGTAATACGTTCAGTTATCATACTCGATCTTGGATGCATCAGATACTACTTGTCAATACGTTTCAAATTCATGTTTAGTGATCAACATCAGGTAAGCCGTTCAGAAATTATAGAGCTCCAAAGGTATAATTAGTCCAGCAACTGAAATTTTTCACTTCGCAATTTTTACAGAATAGATAGATTTGTTTAAAAATTTGACAATAAGTAGTGGATAGTCCAAGGATCAAAATCTATATAATGCCGAAAGACGCTTTTACCAAGGGGGTAGTTGCCACCTCATCTCGGGGGTGGAAATTTTTTTTTTTATATTTTGACCGCAAATGCTGGTAAAAATATTAATTATAAACAAAAAATGTTCATTATACATTTTTTTGATAAAATTAATAGTTTTCGATTTATTAGTTATCGAAGCTGTTAGTTTTATATCGGAAAGATTACCAGATAACGGCAGTTCTCGCCAGTGGCGCAGAAATACACCCCCCTACACGCGACACTATTATATACACGAAATTTTCAATTTTCTAAATCTGACTGAATTGAAAATTGTGCCAACTCCCATCTTCAAGTTCAGAAAAAGACTCACCCATTCATATGTCAACCATCCATTTTGGTCCAAGGGTGTCGATTTTACGGCTCTTCCTATTTAGGGTCTGTTTTTCGTTCTGGTCCCCAAAACTCCCAAAAACTTCGAAAATTTAAGTCCAACCTTTGCGGTTTCTAATAGAACTGATCATTACCTTTCCAACGCATGTCTAATTTTGAAGATCGGTGGTACCATTCAAAACTTATAGAGCTTAGAAATGTGACTCAATTTTTATTTAAAAAGGGAAAATGTTTGTGGATATGTATGTATGTGTGTTTGAAAGTTAAACCGATTTGATATTTTTTCTCTGTATTTAAAGAGGGGGTCAGGGCCGATTTAGAACCGGTGTAGTTTGTGACTTTTGACCACCCATAAGCCAGCTATAGGACTTTGTAGGTACAAAATGGCATATTTTTTGGGGGTATATATATTCGGATCAAGAAGAGGCATGAGAACCGCAAATATATCAAATCAATAATGTTGCCTTAAGCTTTCAAATGGTGTCCAAGCCGTCAGGATCAGACATACACACGGCTCAGTATAGCCGAAAAACTGAAAAACTAAACTTTGAAAATTTTGGTTTTTCGACAATTACTCAACATTTCAACGTACGAATTGTGCCAATAACTTAGCGTTTGTATAAGGACTCAAGACGAATCTAACGATGTATACTTCATATCCGGGAAAATTCAAATTTTTAGGTTATAGGCTTCATAAATATGATAAAATCTATTTTCTGTGGGAAAAACGGTTTCGAAAGCTAAATAATTCCTGTACCTAATAGCTTCAGTTATCATAATTGACCTTAGATCCATCAGATACTACTGGTACATACGTTTCAAACTCATGTTTACTGATCAAAATCGGTTAAGCCGTTTAGAGAAGTTATTAAGGTACAAAAGTATAATCCAATTAACGATTATTCCCCAAATGGTTTATGAGTTGTAGTGGTTACGACGCTAAATTTGATCTGGCAACGGGCAATCCGACTTCATTTACCGGCCATCTCAATATATTTTTTTTTCAATCTATTTCGAATAGAAAAAAATCTAGTGTACATTCGATGGACACTAGATGATTTGGGAGATAATGCAACAAAGGTGACCATTTATAAAGCTTGACGTGTAATAGAGGAACATTGCATTCAACTTCATACATTTAATTTATAAATAACTTTGAAAAACTCCTGATATAAATTATGATTTGAGTTTATGTCGGCGCCGGGGTAAGTTTTTACATCTTTAATATTGTTCCGAAATCGGTGGTTTATTAGGATGTAGCCTATTTGATTCCGTACTTATACCGAGAGGAAGAAAATAAATGTTAGGACTGATTTAAGCTATAAGGAGAGTGGTACAAAAAGATAACGACATGGGAAAAACCAGTTTAAAGAGAAAAAATCGACATGATATACAAAAATTAAGGGAAGTGGAAATAAAAAGAAAGTATATCAATGAAATAAATAAAGGGCTATTAACAGAGGAAGACGAAGAGAGACAAGGAATAGAGATGGCAAACTACAAGAGAGGCGATAACTAGAGCTAATGATAACATTATTCCACAAAAACCACAAATGAAAGCAGGGAAGAATTGGTTTGATGAGTAATGTCTTAAAATAGCAGAGGAAAAGAAAAGATTAAAGCAATTTGCATAAACAAATAATAATTATGGTATAAACCAGAGTTACAAAGATCAAAGACCAATAATGAGAATGGTATGTAGACGAAATAAAAGAGAATATAACGAAAAAGTAATACAAGAAATCGAGGAAAAATTTCAGAAAAAAGAAATATGATCGTTTTATCAAGAAGTAAAAAAAACTGAAATGGGATACCAGAATTACATACAATTCATACATGAAAAAAGAAGATGGAATACTCACAAGTGAAAAAAATCAGTGGTGGGTATATGGAAGAGACATATTTGGGATCTATTGAATGAGGAAAATACAGATGAGAATGAAAATTTCCTCACAGGGAATGATGGCATAGTAATAGAATTGCCTAGTGAAGGAGAAATTAAAAGTGTACTCAATGGGCTAAAAAATAACAAAAGACCAGGAGAAAACGAAATAGCGGCGGAAATGATAAAGAATGGAGGAGAAGAACTACAAAATAGGATGTGTAGCCTTATCAAGAGGATATTATGGGAACAGGAAACATGCCCAAAGATTGGCCTGTGAAAATTACACAGGTGTTGCTCTGTTAAATACTTGTTACAAGATATTAGCCAGGATGCAAATAGAGAGACAAAACAGTTTTGCTGAAAATAAACTAGGTGAATATTAGGCCAGTTTTACAGTTAATCGATCAGTGACGGATCAGATTTTCGCTAGGAGGAATAGGAGGGAACAAAATGTATGAATTACTAAGCTCTTTGGGTATACCCGCAAAACCGATTAGGTTAGTAAGAATGACTTTGAATAGAACACACAATCATGTAGAATGGAGACGTTTCTCTTCGGAGGAATTTGAAATGAACAGGGGTCTCAGACAAGGAGATCCGTTATCAACAGTGCTTTTTAACTTAGTACTGGAAACAATAATCAGAAATAGCTGAGTGAAAACCACCGGATCCATATTCAACAATGAACATCAATGCCTGGCATTCGCTGATGATCTTACTGTTCTAGCGAAAACAAGAAAAGAATTAAAAAACGATATGAAGAGATTAGGAAAGGAGGCAAGTTATTTTGATATAGAGATAAACCAAGAAAAGTCAAAATACATGATGCTTGAAAACACAGAGCAAAACGAAGAGGGAGAGTTTACTTTCATATCGAATGAAGCAAGGCAATATAATTTCGAGAGAGTGGTCCATTTTACCTATCTGGGGGTAATTATAAAGGAGAACCGTCAGGAAGAATGGGAACTGAATGCAAGATTAGTAAAGGGAAATAAAAGATGGCGACCTACTGATAGAAAAAAGAAAGGAATTCGAAACATCAGAACCATCCCAGGATACAGTAGGAGTAACAGGATCTCCAATAAGGCAATCCACCAATGAAATAAAGAAAGTATGTACCGAACTAAAAAACGGTAAAGCACCAGGACCTGCGGGGATTCCAGCCGAGTTGATAAAAAACGGAACTCCAAGACTTTACGAGCACATAAGGAAACTACTACAAAGACGCATCGACAACAAAGAAGTCCCACAAGAATGGAAATTATCGTATATGTCAGTTATATACCAAAACGGAGATCGAAAACAATGTGATAACTACAGGGGTATTTCCGTTACACCAACAATCAGCAAAATATACGGAAGAATTTAAAGAAACCGAATAGAAGACGAATACAAGGAAATGGAAGCAGAAGAACAAGCAGGATTTAGAGCCGGAAGATTTACAATTGATCACCTTTTTGCAATTACACAAGTCATGGAAAAGAAAACAGCGGTTAGCCAAGAGATTCATTTCGTATATATTGATCTGAAGAAGGCATACGACAGTGGTATACCTTTGGTAAAGTTATGGGAGGCAATGGAGAATACAAATGTAAACATAGAAATCATAAAAATAATTAAAAAATGTTATAACAAACCGACCACGACAATTAAACAGGGAAACAAACTCACCGAAGAATTTCTGACAAATAAAGGGCTCAAACAAGGATGCTGCCTCTCTCCAACACTTTTTAAAATATATTTGGAACAAGTTCTTAAAAATTGGAAACGGAAATGCAAGAACATGGGACTCTCACTAAATGACCATATATACTCTTTGTTTCGAAGACGACCAAATATTAATAGCACAAGAATACGATGAAATTTGTTACATGACAAGAAAGCTAATAGAGGAATACATTAAATGGGGACTAGAGAAGCAACATAGGACAAACCAAATATATGAATATCGGTGAAACGCAGCAGGACTTAATACTAGAAGGAGGAGAAACAATCAGTAAATATAACGAATATAAATACCTGGGTATGAAAATCACGAAATACTCAGGACAGGAAAGCAATTACGCTCCTGAACTCAGTACTCTGGGACAAGCAGATAAACAACCAAAACAAGAAAAAGATCTATACGCCGTAGTGGAAAGCATTATAACATACAGCTGCCAAATATGGCCTATGAAGGAAAAATCAAAACGAATGTTAGAGGTCACCAAAATGGATTTCTGGAGAAGAGCTGCAGGAAGATCGAGAAGAGAACATGTCACCAATGAACGGATACGAGAAATAATGAAGGTCACACATACAATAAATGAGGAAATCCACGAAATACAACTGCGATGGTTTGGTCACGTACAAAAAATGCACGAAGACAGAATCTCAAAACAAGTACAAAACTGGAGACGGCAAGGTAGAAGAAGAAGAGGTAGACCGAGGAAAAGTTGGCAGGCAGGAATAAACAAAGCCATGGATGAAAGAGGTCTGCAAGTAGATCAATGTGCGGACAGAGAGGAATGGCGAACGGGTATCGGAAGGTGGAGAACGTTGTAAAGCGATAATATATAAATAAAAAGGTGGGAAGCCTAAGGCCACTGATAAAATCCAAATATGCATCGAGGAGAAAAACAAAGCTAAGGATATATAAAACGGTAATAAGAGCTACAGTGACGTATGGTAGCAAAGTATGGACAATGAAAAAGCAAATATGGAGAACTTGTAAAGATGGGAAAGGAAAATGCTCAGAGCCTATGCCTACTTTTGCATAATTATTTATTACTAATAAATGCATTGTTTATTCATTTTTTTAACCAATTTGAAAGTTTAGCTCATGCTCTTTCATTTGACGCCTGTAGAATAGTTCTAACATTATTTTTTTTCTGACTTATGTTACTGCACAAAAAAGCTCTCTGGGAAAATCAATTTGAATAAAATTTAAACAATTGAATGAATCACTCTGAAATTTTTGTCACATATTAATCACCAAAGAACCCTCATTTGACAAAAATTTCAAAGCTTTACACTTATTTTCAAAATAGTTATTGAGAAATTAACTTTTTTGAAATTTCGACCTCTTTTTTCGCGCAACGAAATTATATTAATATAACAATAAATGAGTATATTAAACTTTATAATACGCCATTTTAAAGCTTTTTCCATTTTCTCGGGAATGTTTGTACTCAGAAAAGCATAAGTCTTACTGTTTTCCATTCATTTGAAAAAAAAGGTGAAAATACCATTTTTGACACTAAATTGTTTATAAATAAAAATGGCCGCCAGATCCTACGCAGAACATAGTTAAAATTAGTTCTTATAGGTATTACCTGTCAAAAAGACGCTTCAGTACCCTGGCTGTAGAAATGTCATGGAAAAAACCTTATTACCCTGGACTATACCTATAATGTGATTTGCATACTAAATACACTAATACACACTATAATAAAAAAAAAGAAATAATTTAACAGAACACAACATAATTAGTGAGCTTTCACTTTGTATACAAAACTGTTATATTATTATGAGCATTCTCTTTTAATACTCTTGTTCCTTAACACTGCCCTTAAATTAAAGTTGGATTCAAATTAACCTTTGAAACTAGAGAGACTGCCCTTATGCTAAATATATTATTAAACAAGTTTGATGACTATAAAGGGATGTATTTTGTATTTGTTTGTTATGTTGACTTTAAAAGGAATAATAGATAATACTATGTTATTTTACTACAATTACGTAAAAGTTTGTGCCGACAACTCCAATTATTTTAAATGTTATTTACAGGTTTTAGTAAGATGAATCGCAGATAAATCACAATCTCAACAAAGTTGTTGTATTTTTAATTAAATAATTTAATTTTAAATATTATTCCGAAACTGACGGAAGCTGCAAATTTACTGAGTTTAGTTCAAGATACTCTTAGTCAATATTTGGTCGCCCCCAAAATCTCAATTGTCATCATCAACACGCCTAACTTCAAGCGCAACTTTGATACATCATTAATTCAATTTCTATAATATTCTATATATTTATTTTTTTTTAATATTAGGTAGGCGAGTTGCTGTGAATATGATAGGCTCGTATTCAACTTGGTACCTATGCATTTTGGATGTATCAAAGTTGCGTGTGAAATTAGGCGTATTGATGACAGTTGATCTTTTGGACCGGACCTGTCAATATTATGCGACTAAGGTGTTAGATGTTGATTGTTGTGCTACTGAGAGAGACATTTAACGATTTAATGAAAGCACTAATTTAATGAAAGAACTAATTAAACAAAAGATAAAGGTAGCAAAAGAAAAATGGATGGAGGATAAATGCAAGGAATTAGAAAAGTTGAATGAAAAACATGATACGTTTAATATGTTTAAAAAAGTTAGAGAAGTAGCTGGTCTTTATCATAAGAAAACTCCACATACTATAACCGATTCGTCGGGAAAAATGATAATAGACAAACACGAAATTCGAACTACCTGGTATAATTATATAAATGAACTGTATAATGATGAGAAACCCGAAGAACTGGAGACTTTAGATGAAGGTGAAGGACCAGAAATACTGAAATCAGAAATACTACATGCTATAAAATTGGCAAAAAACAAGAAAGCCGTTGGTCCCGACAACATACCTACAGAAATGTTAAAGCTCATAAATGAGGAAAACATTGGAATACTAGTCAAACTTTTCAAGGATGTTTATTCGACTGGTGATATCCCTGAAGATTGGTTAAAGTCCGAATTCATAACCCTACCAAAAAAACAACGTCCAAAAAACTGTAGCGATTATAGATTGATAAGCCTTATGAGCCACGCTTTTTAAAATCTTTCTACGTATCATTCACAGTAGAATCGAAGATAAATGTGAAGAAGACCAGGATGAAATACAATTTGGCTTCAGAAATGGACTGGGAACCCAGGACGCACTCTTTACACTAAATGTGTTATTGCAGAAATGCCGAGATCAAAGGAAAGATGTCTTTGCTGTATTTATTGACTATGAGAAGGCCTTTGATCGAGTAAAACATCACAAATTAATTAAAATATTAAAGGATAAAGGAGTTGATAGTCAAGATGTACGAATCATAGAAAAATTATACTGGCGTCAAACAGCGACAGCTTGCATAAATCGAAAATCAACAGAAATATGCAAAATACAAAGAGGTGTCAGACAGGGTTGTATACTGTCCCCACTGTTATTCAATTTATCTTCAGATAGAATATTTAAGGAAGCGCTGCATAATTTGGAATGGGGTGTGAAAGTTAATGGAATTCTGATAAATACAATCAGATATGCAGACGATACAGTTATTTTAAATGATGATATAAATGGATTACAACACCTTTTAAATGCCATTGACACAGTGGGAAGAGAGTTTGGCCTAAATATAAACTGTTCAAAAACAAAATACATGGTATTTAGCCGTTTGGCCCATCAATATTCACGGTTATATGTTGATGGTCATATAATTCAAAGAGTACCCAGTTTTAAATATCTTGGTTGCCATATTACTGAACAACTAGATCCAGATAAAGAGATAAAATGTAGAATCGAGATAGCCCGTACGACATTTTTAAAAATGAGGTCATTCTTCTGTAATGATACCTTGCATTTTCAACTTCGAAAGCGCATGATTAAATGCTACATTTGGTCAGTCCTCTTGTATGGTGTCGAAGCATGGACATTAAGAATATCCACCATTAACCGTTTGGAGGCCTTTGAGATGTGGCTCCACAGACGTATACTGAAAATATCATGGACGACTATGCTGACAAATGTGGCAGTCCTTAAGAGAGCAAATGCTACCCGCGAGCTGCTTGATAATATCAAATATAGAAAGATGGCCTATTTTGGACACGTAGTAAGGGGAGACCGGTATAATATTCTTCAACTTATTATGATGGGTAAAATCGAAGGTCGCAGAGGAATTGGTAGAAAGCAGGCCTCTTGGTTGAAGAATATCCGGGAGTGGACAGGAATAAAGAAAGAAGAACACCTATTTAGAATAGCTCGAGACAGAGACAGTTTCGCCATGTTAATCGCCAACGTCAAGGGGACTTGATAGGGCACGTTAAGAAGAAGAATGAAAGCAATACCTACATACACTACAAAGCTTGGGTTAGGTTATAAAAAGGAAATAACACTACGGGAATATAGATTTGTGTCTTCATATTTAAAAAATCTAAATTCTCTTTGGATAACAAATATTATTAAGAGAAAGAAATTTTAAAATTCCATTTGACTGAAAATCCTTTATAAAAGGTACATATATAATTTTATTAAAATCCTTTCAAGGGCTGCATGAAATCACACAACGTCACAAAAATATCATCATAAGTGCTAGTAAAATTTGATCACATTATGAGCCATCAAAAATACTTCGGTATAAATCCTTTAAATGGTATGAAAATATGTTAAATGTACCTTGTTGATTGAAATACCAAACGATGGATAAAATTGTTAAAGATATGGCCTTTACGGACCAAATGACTCCCCCACACCAGATGGGTTGCTGATTAGATGGATATGTCCTTACTTTAGGAAAGTTGGATGGCAACTCTTGCATAGAGAGTTGCCATCCATTTCATCCATTCCTCTATTCCCCTTGCGGATGTCTTTAGTTTTAAATTTCTTTACGCGGTTCCAGTAGACAATGTTGTACTCTGTTCTTCTTCTTTAAGCACTGTGCCCAAATTTTAGGAGTGGGTAGCTGCCATGACAATTTGTCGATATCGTTCTCGATCTTGTGCGGCATATAATAGTTGATCTGCTAATAAGCCAGTCCATTGACGATCGTTTCGGAGCCATGAATATTTCTTACTACCAATTCCTCTTTTTCCGTCAATTTATCCATTGATTATTAACTGCAGCATCCTGTACCTGCTACCTCTGCTTATATACCCGAGATTTTCAAATTTTCTCTTTTTTATCATCTTAATTAAGTCACCTTCGCCTTGACCTAATCTGTTTAAGACTTCTCTGTTTGAAAGGCGTTGAACCCAAGGTATTCTGAGCATTCTACGATATGACCACATCTCGAAGGCTTCTAATTTGTTCATCATGTTAACCTTTATGATCCAGGTTTCACATCCATACAGTAATACAGGATACACATAACATTTTAGGAATTTAATTTTTAGTTGTAAATTCAGCTGAGTTGCTCAGAACAGATCTCAGTTTCATAAATCATTTCATAAATAGGGGAGTGCATATAGATTTTCACTTTGGAAAAAATCAAACAAGATAGAACTTTTTGTAATTTCATTAAGAAATGTTTAATAAACAACATATCAAAAAGTTCTACTCGAGAAGTGGGTGCTTCATTTTTTATTAAACCAATGAACTGCGAAATTAGATGTTTTTTTTAAACAACTGCGAAAATATAAATTGTAGAAAAAAACTGACTTGACCGTTAAAAAATTCAGAAAATTTTACAAGAAAACCCTGTATAAAAATTTTTCTAAAATTAAATCTGTAGCTTCTATAATCTTTTATTTATAGCTCTAAAGTCACAATTCTCACAAACATTGGCGCACTGTAAACTAGCGTACGGCGAAGTGCACGGTTGAGTTAATTTAAAGGACTTCTTTAACTAATGGATCAGATAAAATTTTATAAATTGATCATGAAAGAAAAATAATTTAACTATCTTATGGTTGTAATAAAAAGAAATTAAATTTATGGGCATAAGTATGGCGTGGGCGGAAAGTGAGACTTACATGAATTTTGTTTAAAAATGATTTAAGAATGGGTAACTAATACAATTTTTGTTATAAACCTCTCAATTTTGTACAGCGTACTTTTCAGGCATCTTAATAAACGATGTTTCTCTCAAAAAAAAATCTCAAAAGTTTAATTCAAATGATACGACGTCTCAAATAATGTAATTTTTGAATACTTCGTAGTTTTACAGAATTACCACCATTTTAAGACTGTATTACTCAAGTTTGAACAGGTTTATTACAGTTTTATAGGTGCTTTTTTAAAGGTTAGGATGTAATCTTTAAAATGCACTGAATTATTTTACTTTAGAAATGAAATAAACTATTTCTTTTTGAGAAAATTAAGAAAGATAACAAAAATGTAATACAAAAACCGAAAATTACCAGTTAAAAAAATGTTTATACAAAGTGATCAAAATTTTTTTCTATAAAACTTACCTAAAATACATTTAATAATAAGCTTCAACAATAATAAATGTTCAACAAAAAAATTTTTATTTTAGCTCTTATACAGTATGTCTGCATAACTTTTAAACCTATTGATAACTTTTTTATTATAACTTTTACAAAAAAAAGTTATTTTTTATAAAATACTCTTCATCATATATAATCTAAGATGCCATCATAAAATGTCAAATTTTATTAATTTTATACGAGGTATGACAAAAAATATGAATTTCACTCAGGAGTAAAGTAACTTTATATTTCATAATATCGAAAATTGTTATTAAGAAAAGTTGTTTGGAATTAAAAATAATGTTTTAGTGTTCAATTACATCCTTCTAATTAAAATATTGTGAATAATAAAGGCACTTAACTCTTAAGTAAAATTTATATTTTTTACATACCTCGTATAAAATTGCAAAAGTTTGATATCTGTTAGTTGTATCTTAGATTTTAGACCAGGTAGAGCATTTTAAAAGGAATAACTTTTTTTCGTAAAATTGATAATAAACTAGTTATCATAATTGAAATAAAATGATGATGGGTATCCGTAATTTGAGAAAATATTGATAATTTTTTTTTCGATTGGAATGACGTAATTGTATATTAAAACGTAGTTTTTAATTTCAAACAACTTTTCATAATAGCATTTTTTGATATTCTGGAATATGAAGGTACTTTACTCTAACGAAATTTATATTTTTGACGTAACTCGTATAAAATTGATAAAATTTGATATATGACGGTTGAATTTTAAATTTTTGACTATCCAAAGTATTTTATGAAGAATAAATAACTTTTTTTCGTAAAATTGATAATAAAAACGTTTTGCATGTGGTTCCTAGCTACGCAGACATACTGTATAAGAGCTCAAAATTTTTGAATTTTTAAATTGTAATGCCATATTCGGATTCAGCATAATCAAAAACACAATAGAAACATATTTGATCAAAGTAAAATGATGAATTCAGCGATATTTTTAAAATTATTTATACAAAACAATTGTTATTGTTTAAACAATTAATAAACAATTAGAGGCCAAATCTGCGAGTAGAACTTTTTACTTTAACGTGTATATAAACTAACAAAAAAAGTTTTAGAAAAATATAAGCATGTTTGAATTTTTCCGAAACAATGCATGTTTTCGTTCTAATTGCACTCCCCTAAAATGATTTATGAAACAGTTTCATAAATGCTCCTCTCGCAATTTCTATACGAGTTTTAGTGTCTTCATCCGGATTTAGTGTCTCGTTTATCCAACATCCTAGGTATTTAAAGTGGTTAACTTTTGTTAAAGGTTCATTATTGACAATTAGTTGCATAGGGCCAAGGCCTTGTTTGCTAACCACAAGTAACTTGGTCTTTGTAGTATTTATGCCAAGTCCGTTATTGGAGCATTCTCTAGTAACTCGATCGATAAGGAATTGAAGATCTTCGATACTTTCAGTGATAATCGCGGTGTCGTCTGCATATCTAATGTTGTTAATAGTTTCTCCCCCGATTCGAACTCCACATTGCCCTTCGAAGGCTTCGTTAAAAATAATTTCTGAGTATACGTTAAACAAAGTTCGGGATAACAGACAACCCTGTCTGACACCTCTTTGAATGCAAATTTTGTCTGTCTCTTTGCCATCTACCAGAATAGAAGCTTCTTACTCTGTTAGTTGTCGTTAATATCATTAAACATACGTTTGATGTGTTTAATGTGTTTAAGAAGTGTCAGTGTAATTCTGGCGATAAGTGATCTGAGGCCATGACTGGTCCGGGATATGCTTTTACGGTTTCTCATTTCAGCTGTTTCCAGTACGCTCTGAGTTTTGGCTCTCTCGGGCTTTTTTTCTGATGCGTACGTTAATATTGATCTTATACTGGCATTATAAACATCTTGATTTTATCAAGCAGTTAATGGTTGCTTAGGTCATGAAGTGTTATAAAGTGAACTTGCTAATGTATTTGCTCTTTGTACTTGATCTTTTATTTTTATTATTCAATGTCTCCATAGCTGGACCGTGTAATTTATAGGTACTATATATCCACTACTTGTTCAATACCAACTCCATCGACCGTTTTCGCGTTGTCAGAAAATCTCCTTCCACAGCTCAGAAACTATCTCACCTCTCAGAGTGCAATTTGCACGTTGATTTTTAATTGGTACTACATTAACCCTCGTAAGGCGGTGCGGGGTGCAGGTGCACCCAGACCTCGTTTTTCTCAACTATTTTTTTTAATATTTTTTTTTATTTTTGTCCATTTTTTTATTCGTATTAAATTCAATTCTGAACGTATTCCACCCATTACATCATTTAAAATTCTTTGCGTTTACATGCTTTTTTGAAAAAAATGACTTTTGGGTACAAATAATGCAAGTTTCGTATCCTGAATTGTGTGATGTTGGGGGTTGCTGGACGAAGACACTCCCGAACAAACAAACTTAAACTTTCTACATATCTTTATTCTTACAAGGTTAAAGGTACAGTTACAACTACGTCGACCGACATTATAGTTAGGATAGGTCAAGGTGACCCATATCTCGGTAACTATATCCCCTGACCACGCGCCAGCAGAGTTCAGCGAACACACTGATACAACAATGAATGTCTCAGGTACTCGACCTTCCCACTTATATCTTATTATATTAAAAACAATGCCCATATGTATTACCATATATGGTTATGCTATACGTATTTCAATAATGACGTGTGCTGTGTTTGCAGTCTTGCGAATGAGTTGAATACTTTGAACTTTGCTACTATCGTAATAAATTATACAAATTGCAACTATAATATTGACCTTATTCTTATAACAAATAAATTAGGAAAATTCCGTGAGGGTTGTCGTGTACCATCACATCTCTCTGGGCGGGGAAAAGATGAAAGGGAATTTCAGTAACAATTTCCTTTCATCTCTATTTTATATTATTTATGCTGACTGACGTCTCTCCTTTATAAGAAAATTAAACAAACATATTAAAGAAAATGAGAAAAGAAAAAAAATGAGATATATAAATATTTACACTGAACCTTAAGTACTAGTAAAAGTCTTATGGTGGACTATTATTACACTTTTACACTATAACACTTTTCAGTACTTATTCTTTTTATATATTATACAGCTTAACGTTATTCTTATGTATGACTACTTGTTTACCCTTTTTCTCAATAATTACGTTAGGCGTTTCATCTTTAATTACGGTATATGGACCCGAAAACAAACAGTTAAGTTTTGTGTTTGGCTCCTTTTTTATTAATACCTTATCTCCTGGTTTATAAGTTATTTTACTCGTTTTGGCATCATATATTTTTTTTTTGCTGTGTTTTGTATGTGTTAGTGTTTCTCTGGCCTCCTTTGCGGCTACTTGTAGTCTGTATTTCAGTTCCATGGGATAGTCGTCAAAATTATACAGGGGTTCTATTTCGTTTTGAACATTTGTCGGCAGTCTACATATTTTTCCGAACACTAATTCGAACGGAGTATAACCCGTTGCTGAGTGTACTGAAATGTTATACGAAAAACAGAAATATTGCACCCATGTACTCCAATTTGTAGGGAATTTTGATAGTTGTATCCTAAGGTACGCATTTAAATGTTTGTGAGTATTTTCTAAAGCTCCTATTGTTTCGTGGTGATATGCTGTTGAGTTTAGTTTCTCTATTTGCAATAATGAGCATGTTTCCTTAAATGTTCTTGCCATAAACTCTGAGCCTTGGTCTGTGACTATTTTTCTGGGTACTCCATACCTCAGAATAAAATTTTCTACCAATGCCTTGGCTACTGTTTCGGCTTCTTTGTTCTTTATTACATATCCTTCTATGTATTTACTTAGCTCACATTGCAGTGTCAATATATATCTATTCCCACTGTCATCCATCTCAAATGGTCCTACTAGATCTATAAATATTGTGTCGAATGCGCAGGTGGCAGTCGATGTGATAGTTAGAGGTTGTTTGGTTATGATAGAATGCTTATGTCTTTGACAATCGTCGCATCTCTTCACAAATTCCTCGATATCTTTTCGTAAACTATTCCAAAAATAATATTTCCTTATATTTTTGTACATTCTATTTATTCCGGCATGCCCTCCTGTTGGTAACATGTGAAAATCATTAATTATAATTCTTCTTAATTTTTCATCTGCTATATTCTGTTTGTCTTGTACTATACATATTTTGATATCTCTTTCTTTAAATATTTTAGGATCCTTTCTTATCTCTTCAATAATTGGCTGATTCTTATTATTCTTTACTAGTACTAGTTCCTTTATATTCTTTTGTGCGCACATTTGAATCAAGGCTCTCAACGATGCTCGTAGCGCAGACGTTGATCGAGGTTCTTGATATGTCGAGTTTCTCAACGACGCTCGTAGTGCAGACGTTGATCGAAAATCTCGAATCAGATAAATAATATCGTCTTCTTCATTGTACAATATACTACTATTTGTATTTTCTTCAGCCGAATCTAGCTTCATTGTTTTGCAATCGTCCTTGTCTATCAGTTTTACCTCTACCGCACTTTTCGGGAATTTCAACAATTCGACTACGTCTGGTTGATCAGTCCATTCGTTCTTCGAATCGGTGATTTCCTCCTGCTTTTTCGTTTGTGCTCTCGTCATCACTAATATACTTTTCTCTGAGTCCTTATTTAGTTGCTTTAGTTCTTCTGATGTAACTTCTATTCGTGATAAGGCGTCAGCTGTTACATTTTCAGCTCCTTTCACGTATTTAATTGTAAAGTCGTATTCTTCTAACTTCAATCTAAATTTGGTTAATCTGCTGGAAGGGTTTGTCATACCAAATAGGTACACCAATGGTCGGTGGTCTGTCAAAATAATAAATTCTTTCTGTAGAAGGTAATGTCTCCATTTAGCAATGCTCCATACTATTGCCAGTAATTCTTTTTCTATCGTAGGATAATTCATTTCCGCTTTATTAAGTGTTCTACTGGCATATGCTACCGGTTTGTCATTCCCGTTTGACAAAGTTGCTCCTAGTGCGATGCCAGATGCATCTGTCCGTAGAATAAACGTGTTCTCCTCCGATAAATCTGGGAATTCCATTACGGGGGGGTTTGATAATGACGTCTTGAGGCTTTCAAAAGCTTTTTGGCATTCTGTTGTCCACTCAAATTTTACATTTTTCCTTGATAGTCTATTTAGAGGTGCGGCTATTTCTGCAAAATGATTGATATGTTTTCTGTAATAATTTGCAAAGGCTACGAATCTTTTTGCTTCTTTTGCATTTTGTGGTATTGGATATTGTTCCAATGCGGTGATCTTTTCCGGATCTGGTGCTACACCTTTATTCGAAATCTTGTGTCCTAAATATAATAGTTCTTTTTTCATAAACTCGCATTTAATTGGATTTAATTTCAGATTTACTTTCCTTAGTCTCTCTAATACCTTCACTAAATTCTGATTATGCTGTTGTAGACTGTTGCCAAAGACTATCAAATCATCAAGATATATAAACATGTTTTCATAATTTAAACCTGACATTGCCATAGTCATGGCTCGTGAGAAACATCCTGGGCTTGTCTTTAACCCCATCGGAAGTCGTGTCATTTGATATTGACCTCTATCGGTTGCGAATGCTGTGTACGGTCTGGACTTAGAATCGAGTTCTATTTGGTAATATCCTTGGTATAAATCTAAATGTGAAAAATATGTTGCTCCTGATAAAGCGTCTAGGATTTCTTCTATGCATGGTAATGGAAATCTGTCATTCTCAATTTTGTTGTTTAGTTGTCTGTAATCTATCACAACTCTCCATTTCTTGTTTCCATTTTCATCGTTTTTCTTTGGCACTATAAGTAGTGGAGATGAGAATTCTGATATTGCATTTTCAATAATCCCGTCTTTTAACATTTTGTCTACTTGTCTATTTATTTCCGTTTTTTGTCCGTGTGGTAATCTATACGGTTTTGTATAAGCAGGTGATACTCCTTTTTGCAATTTTATGTTTGCTTTGTATACGTCCGTCGTTGTGCATGGATCGTTTTCTAAGAAAAACACATCGGAATATTTTACACATATTTTTTCTATTGCTCTTTTTTCCTCTAGCGATAAATTTTTTGTGTTTATTATATTCAAAAGTCTTTCGGCACGACTCACCGATTGTTTTGATTCTCCCATGTGGAAAACGTCGAACTTGTCTAATCTTTCGACCTTCGGTCTAAAATTCTTAACAATTATTTCTCTATCATTGATATTTAATATCCTTATTGGTATTTTTCCGTCGACTGGTTTTGAGACTGTTCCTGCCGAGAAAATTCCTTCCGCTATCTCCTGTGGTATAGTTACAAAATCTCCGTAGTGTGTCCCGATCTCGAAAAAAAATAATTTTTCACATCTCCTAGGTATTATTATCGTATAAATTTCTCCCATAGATAGCATTTTAAAATCTCTTCTCATTCCTTCTACATGTAACGATAATTTTAAGGATTCGTAATCTATTGTAGCAAAATATTGGTATAAAAAATCGCTACCAATAACCCCATCGACTTTATTTGTGAAACTCTTCATAACTGCAAATTCCTGTGTCAACGTTATCTTCTCTGAGTTATCTAATATTTCAAGGTCACACAATAAGGTTCCCCTTGTATATATAGTTTTTCCGGTAACACCTCGCAAGCTAATACGTCGGGTTTTGTTTATGTCGGTGTAGTTTTTATCTAAACATTCTTCAAATAAAACGCTGACTGTTGCGCCAGTGTCAATTAATAGTTTTTTGCGTTTTCCTCTGTAATAAACATTAATATAATTTAATCCACTTGCTGTGGAATTATCTGCCTCCATTTGATGGGCCACGAAAAAAATCTACTTCTTGTATTGTGCTTGTGTGTGGTTGCTCTTGGCGGGGCTGCTCCTCTGTTGCGAAATATGCTCCTGGTGAATTTCTGTTGCTGGGGTTTCTACCTTGCGACCAATTATTATTTCTCCCTCGATGACCATGTCCTGCTCCTCTGTTTCTTTGAGACCTACCTCTGTTATGATATTGTCTTACTTCGTTTCCATTTGTATTTCTATTATTATATGTCTTGTTACCTTCTTTTCTCCTGTCAAAACTATTTTTGTATCCGTTTGTTGTATTTCTTCTTCCGCCTCTATATGTTTTATTCATGTGGTACATTCCTGCAGTTTCCGTTCGAGTTAGCGATTCTTCGTTCTTTGCGCTTGTTATCGCTTCCGCTAAAGTGCTAAAGTTCTTGGCTTTCAAAATTGTCTTTATCTTGTCATTTTTTAAACCGTTAGTAAACACGCTTATTGCAATTTTTTCGTTTACTTTGGCCAGCACTTCTTCTGCATCTCTGTTTCCCTCTGCTTGTGCTATTGTTAATTTAGCCATGAGCTCCTCTAAACTTCTTCCAAATTTTTCTATTGACCTATTCTCTTGTTTCGCTGAGTTGATCTCCGCTGACAGAACAGGGATAGATTGTTTTACTAGAAACTTTTCTTTAATATCGGTTATTAGTGCCGCGTTTGAGTTGTAAGTGGTCTTCAGTCGTAATTTTGCTGCTTGCGTTAGTTTCACCTTCAACAGGTACTTTGTTAGTTGCGGTTTCCCTTCATCATCTAAAAATTCATCGTACAGTTCAATTGCGTCTATGAATGCTCTAATTGATTCTTCGGTGTTTCCTATGTGAGGGATCAGGTTCCCTGCTGTTTTCAGTTCGAATTTCTCTCCCATCTTGTCGTTGTTATGTTCAACTTGTCTTTTCCGTAGTTCTGTTTGGACTTTTCCGATCTTTTCTCCAATTTTTGCAATAATATCTGCAATGAATTTGTCTTCTGCTGCCTTACAGCTGTCACCTTTGTATATTTTATGCACCGTCCTAAACTGTTCCGTGATAGTCCTGAGTTTTTCCACCCATTTATCTGTGATTAGCTTATTTTTCCTTCGTTCTATAGTGTCTTTTGTGAGATTCCTATTTAATATAGTTATATCTTCCAGAATACGTTGAAATCTTTCCTCGAACATAAATTCGGCTTGGCCTGACTACGTTACTCAATAGTATATGGCCTAGTGTCTCGAAGTCTCAATTACTTCGTAAAGCTTATCATTGCCGTTAAGTTTATCAAATATAACAAAATGTAACATATAAAATAATATAATAAAACATAAATGTAAGTAAAATAAAAGGATCAATAATATTGGATAACCGTCAATATTTAAAGTGTCAGTAAATAAGTAAGTGAGTAATTATATAATAAAAAAAAAATCAAAATTTCAATATGAAAATAAAAAAAATAGTCATCAAACTTACTTCATAAGCAGTTAAACTGTATTGTATTAAAAAGAAAAATTACTCACGAATATGGGTTCATGTGTCTATGCATTTGGTCCTGGATTCTGGGCGTCTAACCTCAGCATCTCCATTGATTTAGATACTTCCTGTCGGATGTGGCGTCGAAGCTGCTTCTTCCATCGTCGATACAGTAGCCATCCGACGATGATTATGGCCAGGCTGAACGATACAATTCCCAAAACTCCCGGGATTGATAGCTTCTCGTTTTCGCCGGTTTCAGCTGTCACACCTCCGCTGTTGCCTGCTTGGTTTATGAAGATCTGTTCCTCTTTTTCTTTATTCTGGTTGTTTCCCATCTTACGTGTAGAGCTGCATACCTCAATCTATATGCGAACCAGAAAACTCCATTCTTTAACTTAAGGCACGGGTCGCCATGTGATGTTGGGGGTTGCTGGACGAAGACACTCCCGAACAAACAAACTTAAACTTTCTACATATCTTTATTCTTACAAGGTTAAAGGTACAGTTACAACTACGTCGACCGACATTATAGTTAGGATAGGTCAAGGTGACCCATATCTCGGTAACTATATCCCCTGACCACGCGCCAGCAGAGTTCAGCGAACACACTGATACAACAATGAATGTCTCAGGTACTCGACCTTCCCACTTATATCTTATTATATTAAAAACAATGCCCATATGTATTACCATATATGGTTATGCTATACGTATTTCAATAATGACGTGTGCTGTGTTTGCAGTCTTGCGAATGAGTTGAATACTTTGAACTTTGCTACTATCGTAATAAATTATACAAATTGCAACTATAATATTGACCTTATTCTTATAACAAATAAATTAGGAAAATTCCGTGAGGGTTGTCGTGTACCATCACAATTGGACGTTTCTGATGTTTCACGTGGAGCTAACAGAGCTACGGGACAAGGTCGGTGTTACTTATGTCGGAGAAAAAAGACCGAAAGTCCCGGCATTTTTCCAAGTGTTGTGCTTAAAAACTTTGTGTTGCTCATTCTGTGAAAAATTTCATGTGTTTGTCGTGCGACGATAATAATTTTTTTTGAGTAGAAATGAGTACTTTTTTGTAAAATTATGTTTCGTACAATAATAAGTAAGTCCTAGTTATCTTTCAAATTAATTTCCCCGACGTTCACATATAAAAAAATGGATATACAAATGGGGTGCAAATGCACTCCGCACCGTTGTTTACGTAAAGAATCTAAGCACCGCCTCGTACGTTCAGAGTGGAGCGAAGAAAGAGTGCGAGCAAAAAGCAAAGAGCAAAGAGCAAAGATCACGAGCAAAGAGCAAAGAAGTGCACGTTCAGAGTGGAGCGAAGAAAGAGTACGAGCAAAGAGCAAAGAAGTGCTAAACCAGAGTGGGAGCTGGTAGTTATGCGAGACGAGAGTTTAGTTCTTTCTCACTCAGCAGTCATAGATAGTTTTTTTTTTTCGAAAACTCCTCATTGAAACGTGGAACACGCGGAAAATGTTAGAGAATTCATCGTAAAGGCAGGTATACATATGCGCTCTGCTCGGTGTGCGAGCATGTTCGTCAGATTAGCACGTGTTTTCAAGTGGCGCAATCTAACTTCTCTCTGTTTTTCAACAAAAGCTTTGATGATTCGCAATACGTTTTTGGACGGGTTTGCAAGTGGTTTGTTGGTTTTGGCGCGCCTGAGTTGAAAATATAAAAAAAAAAAATCATAAATTAAAAATTTAACTTTGTTTCTGGTGAAGGAACACAGTTGGAAAAAGCAGATATAATATTATAATTATTGTCACCGGAAAGCGAAAAAGGTAACATCACAACTTAAAAGAACCTATAGATTTCTAGCTTGGTTTCTGGTGAAGCAACGCAGTTGGAACAAGCAGATATATTAGGTTTGTTCTAGCATCAGTTTCAAATGGTTTGAAACCATCAGCGAATAGCGGATCAGCGCGAGTAGAGGGGATAACACTGGTGACTGTATTATATTCTCTCACTGACCAACTGTTTGCTGACGGTTTCTGACTAGTTTGACTGTTTGCTAGAACAAACCTATTATAATTGTGTCACCGGAAAGCGAAAAAGGTAGATAACTCACAACTTGGAAGAGCCTATAGTTTTCTAACTTCACTTCTGGTGAAGCAACGGAGTTGGAACAAGCAGATATATTATAATTGTGTCATCGGAAAGCGAAAAATGTAACGCACAACTTGGAAGAACCTATAGTTTTTTAACTTCGCTTCTGGTGAAACAACAGAATTGGAACAAGCAGATATATTATAATTGTGTCACCGGAAAGCGAAAAAGGTAACGCACAACTTGAAAGAGCCTATAGTTTTCTAAATTTGCTTCTGGTGAGGCAACGGAGTTGGAACAAGTAGATATATTATAATTGTGTCCCTGGGAAGCGAAAAAGGCAACGCAAAACTTTCAAGAATCTATAGTTTTTTAACTTCGTTTCTGGTGAAGCAACGGAGTTAGAACAAGCAGATTTATTATAATTGTGTCACCGGTAAGCGAAAAAAGTAACGCACAACTTGGAAGAACCTATAGTTTTCTAACTTCGTTTCTGGTGAAGCAACGGAGTTAGAACAAGCAGATATATTATAATTGTGTCACCAGTAAGCGATAAAGGTAACGCACAACTTGGAAGAACCTTTAGTTTTCAGGGACTACCTTTTTCGCTTTCCGATGACACAATTATAATATATCTGATTGTTCCAACTGCGTTGCTTCACCAGAAACGAAGTTAGAAAACTATAGGCTCTTCCAAGTTGTTCGTTACCTTTTTCGCTTTTCGGTGACACAATTATAATATATCTGCTTGTTCCAACTGCGTTATTTCACCAGAAACCAAGTTGGAAATCTATAGGTTTTTCCAAGTTGTGCGTTACCTTTTTCACTTTCCGGTGACACAATTATAATATACCTGCTTGTTGCAACTGCGATTCTTCATCAGAAACGAAGTTAGAAAACTATAGGTTCTTACAAGTTGTGCGTTACCTTTTTCGCTTTCCGGTGACACAATTATAATATTTCTGCTTGTTTCAACTCGTTTCTTCACCAGAAATGAAGTTAGAAAACTATAGGCTCTTTCAAGTTATGCGTTACCTTTTTCGCTTTCCGGTGACACATTTATAATATATCTGCTTGTTCCAACTGCGTTGCTGCACCAGAAACAAAGCTAAATCTTTAATTTATGAATGTTTTTTTATATTGATAACGATTTCCGAAGTGAAAGTTGAAACGTCAAGTAAACTTGATTTGAAACTCGAATTGTGGCTTATGCCCAAATAAAATAGTAAATCTAATTTTGTATTTCTCACGCCGGTAAGAAGACAACAATGAAATGACCTTTTTTACATTGATCCGCATGTATATTTTTTATTTCAGCTTCGAGGTGGATGACGTCACTAGTATGTAAATGCCAAAAAATCATAATTTAAAAATAATAATTGACCTGTTTCCGAATTTTTTAGTCGTCGGTTAACGAAATAATGAATTTTCCGAATTTGAACCATTTGGTTTTGCCACACTGTAGAACTAATAATAATAATTATTAAGTTACAAAATATTTATTTAATTATAAAATTGCATAAAGTTATAAGTTTAAAAAATCATCGTCGTCATCTGAATAGGGAATCTTTCTGATCCAATAACAGCTTTCTTTGAAACACTTCAGCTATCAGGACATCGAGATTCATTTTTCGGAAAAATAACAAAGAGTGCGAGCGGAGAAATCAAACTTGTTTGGTTTCGCCACTTTGCTCTTTGTTAGCACTCTGTGTACCTCCGTTTCCCAGTAATAGTTTAATTTCTCCGCTTTGCTCTTTGCTCTTTGCTCGTACTCTTTCTTCGCTCCACTCTGAACGTACCCTTACGAGGGTTAAATATTCCTCTTTCTTGTTCCGCTTTTATACTTAGCAACACCATCTACAAATGGGAAGAGTATATTCCATACCGTATATTAATATATTACGTCTTTGGTATGTTCACCGATCCACGTGTCGTTGGAATTTTCAAATTGGTGACGTACAAAATATACTATTGTTTTCCCGGTTAATGAAGTTTTACTAATAATTTTGCACATATGAATATACACTTATCCCAAAAAGTATCGCATAAATCTATGAAATCTAAAAGTTTTGATTAGTATCTCCTAGTTTTTTTTGAGATACCAGGAAATGAATCGTAGGAATATTTAATAGTTCTTTATTTCAGTAAAATAAAAATCAAATACCAACAGGCCAAAATAAAAATTAAAATAACAATTATTCAACAAAAATTAGAAATACAAATCTATGAAATAAAAAATTTCAAGGACAAATTGGACATTTTGTAACTTAGACGGGGCTGTGCCGTCGCCCCGTTAGCGAAATTAATCAGATTCGATTTTTTTGGCACAAACTTACTCAAAAAGAGGTCTTAATTCAAATCCACAAAATTGTTTAAACAATTGTTTTTTTAACAAATTCACAAAAAATATTTTTTTACTTCTAGCAATTTTTTTAGATAATTTGGGTCATTCTGAACAAAAAAGTCTATCATTTTTCTCTAAAATTAATTGTTGTCGAGTTATATGCGATTTAAAATTTGAAAAATGTGAAATTAGCAATTTTCAAGGCTCAATTACTCGATTAAAAATTATGATTATGAAAGTCAAAAAGTGACAAAATCAAAAAATAAAACCCTTCCTTTAAGATCCTGAAGAAATTTTGGTCATTACATTTGATGACGAAGCTGTTATTTTTAATTATTAACAATTAGCGCTATAGTCCAGGCTGTATCGTCGCCCCTGTTAGCGAAATTATTTAGATTAGATTTTTTTGCACAAGCTTACTCAAAAAGAAGTTCTTATAACAAATCCACAGGGTGCCTTGCGGTACCTTGGTCGAAAATTGTTTAAACAAAATAGTTTGCATGGCGAAAAAGTATTGAATTAGCTACCGTCATCGCGACCGTCATCGCTTCGGCGAAATAAATTTTTGAAATAAAAACTTCTTTAGGGACGTTGTACACTTTTTTAATGGGAAAAAATTAATATTAGCGACCGTCATCACTTCTTAGAAATAAATTCACCCCAATAAAGGCAACCACGAGTGCCTCCATCTTTTTTTTTTTAACTTGCATCAGGCTGTAATACAATATATTTTTCAATCCTGAAAGAGTATTATTTTAGACACTTGTCTCACAAATTACTATTAATTACTTTTTTCACCGTAAAAAAGTTTTTCAAACTAAATTTAAAACGGAAAAACAGATTTATTATCAATAGTTTCAAGCATAATAAATTTGTTTACGGTATTATACAGAGAGGTTCAAAATTATGGAATAAATTCATTCTTTCGGAATAATCCTCTTTGGAGAAATCCCGAGACAAATCGATTTTTATACCTAAATTATGATTTTTTGATATAATATTTATGCCATATTAGTGACGTCATTTATTTAAGCATTATGACGCAATCTATTCTTTTTTTAAATGGGAATAGATGTCGTCTGGTAGCTCATTTGAAAGGTTATTTAATTCTTTATTCAAGAATGTAAACATGAACTTTTATACAGGATGACTAAGAAATAATATTTAAAGTAAATTAATTGATGCAAAAAGAAGAATGCATATAATTTATTTAACTCAAAATACATTTTACTGATGTCAGAAAATATAAAAAATAGTTATTTTATAAATAAACATTGCTTTTTACTTAAATTAAATGTCAAACAGCCACCCATCTGCCATTTCGAAGTTTGAACATTTAATTTAAGCGAAAAGCAATGTTAATTTGTCACATCATAAACGTTTTTCTCTCTTTTCTGACAGCAGTAAAATATACTTTACGAGAAACGATTACGGAGTTTTACTATGCCGCATTTCACGGAGTTTTACTATGCCGCATTATTAGCCCGATTCGACGCCGAATCTCAGAAAACCACAACCTAATTGGGGAAGAAACAATGCTCTTCCACCATGACAACACTCCGGCTTACAAGTCTGCAATCGCCATGGCCAAATTGGTCGAAATAGGCTACAAAATGCTATTCCATCCAACGTATTCTCCAGAGTTGAGCCTGTAGGACTTCTTTTTCTTTTCAAACTTAAAAAGTCACTCGCCGGGAAGAAATTTAAGTCGAATAAAGAGTTCATCACCTCAACGAAAGCTTAGTTTGCAGACATCGAAAATAGTAATTTTCAGACGGCTTAAAGAAAGTGGAGCATCGCTAGGTGAAGTGTATCGAGCTAAAAGTTATCGAGCTCTACGTTCAGAAATAAATCTCCACTTTTCCAAAATTTTCGTTTTTCTTTTGAAGGCTAAATACTTATTGGACCGCCCTAGTATGTCAAAAACCATAATGTAAATAGTTATTTCCACCTACCTCTACTGAAAGTATACTTTTCCGGACCTGATTGTAGGGAGCAAAGTTGTACTTTTCCTCCCTAGGGAGCAAAGTTGTACTTTTCCTCCCTAGGGAGGAAAAGTAAAAGTGACATCATGGTATTTCATTCATGAAATATAACTTATTGACGCCCTGTACAATATCTATTTTCTATTACGTAAGTATCTATACATTTTAACGTTTATTTATAAAACACCCTGTATTTTGCCGAATCGTAAAAAACAGTTACTTAATTGTTATTTTGATTTAACAATGTTTACATTAATAATTTGCCTTATATTTGACAGTTGACTGTTATATATAATAAATTTTGTTGGTTAGTTACATAAATAAATTAAGTAAAAATGAAAAATGACTTGTTATTAATTTGAGGAAGGTGGAAAAACCATATGTATAACATGGGAGTAAAGTGCCTTTTCCTCCCTTGAATGATTACCGCCCTCCGCTACGCGTCGGGCAGTAAACTTCATTCTCGGGAGGAAAAGTAGCACTTTCCTCCCTTGTTATACAAATAGCTATTTTCCTAACTAGTGCGGAAAGTGATATTTTCACGAACGAGACTGCCGTTGACCCGAACGACGCGACGCGATAGCGGAGTTTGGGCAAGCAGTCGAGTGCGGGGAAGACACTTTCCGCATGAGTTAGGAACAATATTTTTTCTAGGGCCGTACGTTTGGAAAAAAGCCACGAAAAATAGAGTTATATCAATTTTGATTTAGAGGTGAAAATAAACAAATTAATTCTTTGACAAGGTTGTCAAAACCAAACTTTCAATATAATGGGTTACCACGACAACGATATTGGTTTCCACGACGACGATTCAAAACCATTGTAATTGTGTACTGATCTGACCATAGGATCTGATTTCTAAATATTATGTCAAAATAATTTTATTTCATCGAATTATCAATAGTAATTGCACAAGAGCTCTAAAATTATGTCAAAGTGTCACTAGGGCAAAAATTCTATATTAATTTTAGAGATCGACTGCAATTTGTTGCGATTATTTCATGAATAAAACTGTTCAAAACCAAAATTTTATTGTAATTTATTAATGTAAGTACAAATTAGTACAATTAAACAAACAGTTGTTATAAATATTAATTTGACGGTTGAAAGTCATCACTTTTATAATTTTTAAAACATTAATTGTCATTAATGTCACTGAATGTATTTTTTCGTAGCAACGAAGGGCATCTGACGTAATATACTTGACGACGGGAAATTATCAAAAATTATCGATTTAATTTAGATTTCTGTAGCTTTCTATTGGTCAGAATCTCCTATGAATGAAATAATCGCGCTAATTTCATTAAAACATGAACACAATAAGATAAATTTGAAATAAATTAGTAGATAATATCTAAATATTATTTTATTGCATGTATTATAATATATTATAATGCCATATTACAAGGTATTTTACTTTACTGCACGTTGACTTTCACGCACGCCGTGCGGGAAAGTGCAACTTTCGGAAACGAAATGCCTGCGTGAAAGTGGCTCTTTTAGCACGGCCGTAGAAAAAATAAAAATCCACCAGTCTCGGGACTTTTCCCGAAAGTCTATTGTCGATAGAATGAATTTAGTCCATAATTTATAACCTCTTTGTATAATAAATAATATCTGTGTCTACTTTTGTCTCTCAAACCTTAAGCAGAACTTCTTAAAGGGATTATTAACTAATGATATTATTTCGGAATTTACGATACTATTTGGACAACTTCAATAATGTATAAGTTATGCGTGGTATTACATAAATTTAGTTATATAAACCGTGCATTTTATTAAAAATTTCTAGAATATTAGAATCAGTGAGAGTATAAGTCCAATTGTACAATTTTGGGAAAACTGCTTTTGATTTGGTTATTGTCGTTTCCAGTTTCGTGTGTATACAGGGTGATTCATTAAGAATATCCAATCTCTGAGTTGTAGATTCTAGACCTCAAAATATTAAGATTTAAGCCAAATCATTTATATAAAAAATGTGCCTCGTGACTGAGTTACAGGGTGTTCTATTTAAAAATTTAATAATCATTTTTACCCAGTACTTTAAAACTATTTGACATATCCTTGTCATACTTTTCAGAAAGGGTAGTTGCCGTACACTCTACTAAATTATGATAAACAAACGTTTCTGGCTACTACCAGAGGCGTACGACAGGGGACAGTGCATGGTTTACCCTTCCCAAATTCTATGCCACTAGCGAAATTGTTATTTTAGCACAATATTTCGATTTTCCAATACTTTCTATGTAAATAATATACTCTTCATTCGTAACGTTAAAGTCATTAGTTTTCGAGATATTTGAAGTTGAAAATGAAACTTTATAGTTATTTTGATTAATGTATTGTGCCCCTTCATTTTTAACTTCAAATATCTCGAAAACTAATGATTTTATCGATACGAATCAAGAGTATTTTATTTGCATAGAAAGCATTGGAGTATCTAAAAATTACTAAAAATTGCTGAAATGGCAATTCCATCAGTGCTGTAGAATTTAGGAAGGTTCAACCATTCATTTTCCTCTGTACGCCTCTGGTAATAGCAAGAAACGTTTATTTAACATGAATTAGTAAGGTGTGCAGTACCTACACCTTTTGGCAAGTATGATACGCCAATTTCAAATACTTTTAAAGTACTGGGTACTAATAATTTTTAAATTTTTAAATCAAACATCCATTATATAAATATTAATTATTTGTATCCAGTATTTTAAAAGTATTTGACATATCCTTATCGTACTTAGCAGATACTGTAGATACTGTACAGGCTACTAAAATATGTTAAATAAAACTTTCTGGCTAGTACCAGAGGCGTACGACAGGGGAAAGTGAATGGCTGACCCTTCCCACATTCTACGCCACTGGCGGAATTACTATTTTATTGCAATTTTTAGATTCTCCAATACTTTTTATGCAAATAATATACTTTTCATCCGTACCGATAAAATCATTAGTTTTCGAGATATTTAAAGTTAAAAATTAATGAAGGAGCACAATACATTAATCAAAATATCTATGCCGTTTCATTTTCAACTCCAAATATCTCGAAAACTAATGACTTTACCGTTACGGATGAAGAGTATATTACTTACATAGAAAGTATTGGAAAATCTAAATATTGTGCTAAAATAGCAATTTCGCCAGTGGCGTAAAATTTGGGTAGGGTCAACTATTCATTTTCCCCTGTCGTACGCCTCTGGTAGTAGCCAGAAATGTTTGTTTATCATAATTTAGTAGGATGTACAGTACCTATATTTTCCGCCAGATATGACAAGGATATGTCAAATAGTTTTAAGGCCCTGGGTAAAAATATTTATTAAATTTTTAAATAGAACACCCTGTAACTCAGTAACGAGCCATATTTTACTTAAATGATTTGGGTTAAATCTTAATATTTTAAGGTCTAGATTCTACATCTCAAAGATTGGACATTCTTAATGGATCACCCTGTATAAGTTTTAGTATTAGACCACTCACCAGCGGTAAAAAACTGTAAAACCGTGGAATTTTGAGAATCAACACCGATTTTAATGAGAATTTCGGTTTAAGCTCTTATGACACTCTTCTTCAAAATCTACCCTGTACGCTTTTGTCCTGAGGGTGAAAACAACCCCATGTAGGGGATGAAAATTTTTAATCAAAATAACTATGGAAATCGATATAGTGGCCAATTCTGAGTAAATTTTGTTCCATAAAATTTGTTTGCAAAATTGACACTTTCAAAGGTATTTGCGATTGAAACTATGCATTTTTCAATGATAAAACTCACGTTTTATAACCGTTTTTCATGAATAACTTAAAAAAAATTATTTTATAGAAAAAATCATTAAGAACAAAATTCTGTATAATAGATAAACAAAGAGACTTGCGTCGGAAAGTTCTATGTAAATCCAATAACGACTGAGTTATTTCTCTTTTATTAGACTAATTTTGTTAGACGACTAATGGTTAGTTTCGAAGAACCTCGAAATGGAGAAGCTTCAATCTCAAGTAACTCGAATGTGGTGCAATTTTTGAAATATCTTCCAAATAAGCTCTGGTAAAAGTTTTTTGCTTAAGAATTGACTGACTTATGACGAAAATAATGTCGCTGCCTGCTTCTTTTAGAAATAAGAGTTGATTAAATCGAAAACGACATTATTTCAATTAAAAAAAATTGCATTTTTCTTAAATAAACTTAAAAGTATTCATGATACCCAAAACAACAAAAATCAAAATTTTCAGTAAAAGAAATTCTACAATTAATATTTGAAACATTTTTTCATATCATGAATACTTTTAGATTTATTAAGGGAAAAGGTACTTTTTTTAAGTTTTAAAAAAGTCATTTTCGATTTAATCAACTATTTTTCTAAACTAAGCATTCCAAACCGGTCAAATCACATGGATCGTACCAACTATACCTAATTAAAGTTAATCTCAAGTGTAAATATATTTATTTCTATTAGGATTGTAATGACGAGGGTTTAATTTTTATATTTCAAAAAGCAGAGAGCGACTTTATTTTCGGTATAAGTCAGTCAGTTCTTATACAAAAAACTTTTATTAGAGCGTATTTAAAAGGTTTTTTAATAATTTGTCTTAAGTTTTCCCAAAAAATTGCACCACATTCGAGTTATTTGAGATTAAAGGTCCTCCATTTCGATATTCTTTAAAAATAACCATCCTTTAAGAGCAATAACTCAGTCGTTATTGGATTTACATAGTTTTTCAGACGCGAATCTTTTTGTTTTTTATTGTCAGGTACAATTTTGTTCTTAACGATTTGTTCTATAAAATTAAATTTTTTAAGTTATTTTTGAAAAACGGTTATCAAACGTAATTTTCAATGAAAAATGAATAGTTTCAATCGCAAATAAGTGGGAAAGTGTCAATTTTGCTAATAAATTTTATAGAACAAAATTTACTCAGAGTTGGTCACGCTATCTATTTCCGTAGTTATTTTGTTTAAAAAATTTTCATCCCCTAGATGGGGTTGTTTTCACCCTCAGGGCAAAAGCGCAGTTCGGCATAGGGTAGATTTTGACAAAAGTTATAAATACCAGCTAAATCCAAAGTTTCAAGGAAATCGACCTTGGTTCTCAAAATTTCACGAGAAAATGGCTGTTGATTGGACTATATCATTGTGTGTGTGTGTGTGTGTGTGTGTGTGTGTGTGTGTGTGTGTGTGTGTGTGTGTGTGTGTGTGTGTGTGTGTGTGTGTGTGTGTGTGTGTGTGTGTGTGTGTGTGTGTGTGTGTGTGTGTGTGTGTGTGTGTGTGTGTGTGTGTGTGTGTGTGTGTGTGTGTGTGTGTGTGTGTGTGTGTGTGTGTGTGTGTGTGTGTGTGTGTGTGTGTGTGTGTGTGTGTGTGTGTGTGTGTGTGTGTGTGTGTGTGTGTGTGTGTGTGTGTGTGTGTGTGTGTGTGTGTGTGTGTGTGTGTGTGTGTGTGTGTGTGTGTGTGTGTGTGTGTGTGTGTGTGTGTGTGTGTGTGTGTGTGTGTGTGTGTGTGTGTGTGTGTGTGTGTGTGTGTGTGTGTGTGTGTGTGTGTGTGTGTGTGTGTGTGTGTGTGTGTGTGTGTGTGTGTGTGTGTGTGTGTGTGTGTGTGTGTGTGTGTGTGTGTGTGTGTGTGTGTGTGTGTGTGTGTGTGTGTGTGTGTGTGTGTGTGTGTGTGTGTGTGTGTGTGTGTGTGTGTGTGTGTGTGTGTGTGTGTGTGTGTGTGTGTGTGTGTGTGTGTGTGTGTGTGTGTGTGTGTGTGTGTGTGTGTGTGTGTGTGTGTGTGTGTGTGTGTGTGTGTGTGTGTGTGTGTGTGTGTGTGTGTGTGTGTGTGTGTGTGTGTGTGTGTGTGTGTGTGTGTGTGTGTGTGTGTGTGTGTGTGTGTGTGTGTGTGTGTGTGTGTGTGTGTGTGTGTGTGTGTGTGTGTGTGTGTGTGTGTGTGTGTGTGTGTGTGTGTGTGTGTGTGTGTGTGTGTGTGTGTGTGTGTGTGTGTGTGTGTGTGTGTGTGTGTGTGTGTGTGTGTGTGTGTGTGTGTGTGTGTGTGTGTGTGTGTGTGTGTGTGTGTGTGTGTGTGTGTGTGTGTGTGTGTGTGTGTGTGTGTGTGTGTGTGTGTGTGTGTGTGTGTGTGTGTGTGTGTGTGTGTGTGTGTGTGTGTGTGTGTGTGTGTGTGTGTGTGTGTGTGTGTGTGTGTGTGTGTGTGTGTGTGTGTGTGTGTGTGTGTGTGTGTGTGTGTGTGTGTGTGTGTGTGTGTGTGTGTGTGTGTGTGTGTGTGTGTGTGTGTGTGTGTGTGTGTGTGTGTGTGTGTGTGTGTGTGTGTGTGTGTGTGTGTGTGTGTGTGTGTGTGTGTGTGTGTGTGTGTGTGTGTGTGTGTGTGTGTGTGTGTGTGTGTGTGTGTGTGTGTGTGTGTGTGTGTGTGTGTGTGTGTGTGTGTGTGTGTGTGTGTGTGTGTGTGTGTGTGTGTGTGTGTGTGTGTGTGTGTGTGTGTGTGTGTGTGTGTGTGTGTGTGTGTGTGTGTGTGTGTGTGTGTGTGTGTGTGTGTGTGTGTGTGTGTGTGTGTGTGTGTGTGTGTGTGTGTGTGTGTGTGTGTGTGTGTGTGTGTGTGTGTGTGTGTGTGTGTGTGTGTGTGTGTGTGTGTGTGTGTGTGTGTGTGTGTGTGTGTGTGTGTGTGTGTGTGTGTGTGTGTGTGTGTGTGTGTGTGTGTGTGTGTGTGTGTGTGTGTGTGTGTGTGTGTGTGTGTGTGTGTGTGTGTGTGTGTGTGTGTGTGTGTGTGTGTGTGTGTGTGTGTGTGTGTGTGTGTGTGTGTGTGTGTGTGTGTGTGTGTGTGTGTGTGTGTGTGTGTGTGTGTGTGTGTGTGTGTGTGTGTGTGTGTGTGTGTGTGTGTGTGTGTGTGTGTGTGTGTGTGTGTGTGTGTGTGTGTGTGTGTGTGTGTGTGTGTGTGTGTGTGTGTGTGTGTGTGTGTGTGTGTGTGTGTGTGTGTGTGTGTGTGTGTGTGTGTGTGTGTGTGTGTGTGTGTGTGTGTGTGTGTGTGTGTGTGTGTGTGTGTGTGTGTGTGTGTGTGTGTGTGTGTGTGTGTGTGTGTGTGTGTGTGTGTGTGTGTGTGTGTGTGTGTGTGTGTGTGTGTGTGTGTGTGTGTGTGTGTGTGTGTGTGTGTGTGTGTGTGTGTGTGTGTGTGTGTGTGTGTGTGTGTGTGTGTGTGTGTGTGTGTGTGTGTGTGTGTGTGTGTGTGTGTGTGTGTGTGTGTGTGTGTGTGTGTGTGTGTGTGTGTGTGTGTGTGTGTGTGTGTGTGTGTGTGTGTGTGTGTGTGTGTGTGTGTGTGTGTGTGTGTGTGTGTGTGTGTGTGTGTGTGTGTGTGTGTGTGTGTGTGTGTGTGTGTGTGTGTGTGTGTGTGTGTGTGTGTGTGTGTGTGTGTGTGTGTGTGTGTGTGTGTGTGTGTGTGTGTGTGTGTGTGTGTGTGTGTGTGTGTGTGTGTGTGTGTGTGTGTGTGTGTATGAAAAAATGGCTTGGATGCGAGATTTTTATTTTATTTTTACCTCAATTTATTAGTTTTGTTATATTTATACGTATTTCACTTAAATGATTATATTTGTTTCTTTCAAGTAGTTTATGAGTAATTTAAATATTTCAATTTTAAGACAACTTAGTAGATATTCTATACTAATTGGAAAATGAACTTGTGTTTGTCGTAAATTGTAATATAATTGATTTATATATCTCTCGTTAATTTTGCATTCCAAGAAAATATGGTTTAAATCTCTAATCGAAACATTATCACAAAAACATACTGATGAATTAATTATTCCTAATTTGTGCAGATGTGCCTCATATTTCCCGTGTCGAGTTTTTAATCTGACGATAGTAGAAATATCTTGCTTTGGCAGGTTATATTTAAATATGTATTCAGGTGGCGGAGGAAGTTCTTGATGTAAAGAAAAATATAAATTTTTTGACATGCTTGTAATATTGTTCCATTCTTTTTTCCATATTTTATTTATTCTAACTTTGACGTCATTTATTGCATCTGTCGATAAGATGTGAGTTAGTATCTCACCTTTTTTTATTGCATCTTTGGCCAACTCATCCACTTTCTCATTACCCAGTATACCGGCATGCCCTTTTGCCCATATAAATACTACTTCCACTTTAGACAAATTATTTTTTATATTACATAAAATTTTTGATTTGTATGAACTAAAATCAGTATTTTCAATTGCATGTATTGCAGATCTGGAGTCTGTTATTATCACAGCTTTTTCAATATTATTCTCTTTGATCCATTCTAGAGCTTTTTCGATGGCTATAATCTCAGCTGTAAAAATACTACTAATACTAGATAATTTGTAATTATTATGTTGATGGGTATTTTGCACATACATAGCACATCCTACTCCTGTTTGATTTTTAGAACCGTCCGTATAAATTACTGTGTAATCCACAAAGTCGATCAGTATAGATTTTACTAAAATATTATTTAAATGATTTGATTCTGTATATTTAGGAATTATGATTCTGGGTTTTTTTATCAAAGTTTTATACGGAAATTTATAAATTGGTAATAATTTACTCTTGTGTAAATCTGTATAATTCCTGGTTTCAATGAATGCATCTGTTAGTGGTGGTGAATTTTTTATTCTCCAATATTTACTAGTTAAGTTTTCCATGTTTAATAAAGCCAGATTTGTTAAAAGGTCTGACTCAGTGTTTCTTAGCTTTATGCAGTATTTTTGAGCTAAAAATTGTCTACGTAAATTTAATGGGATTTCATTACACTCTGCTAGCATAACGTTTATTGGAGTGGATACCATTGCACTTAAACATATTCTCAAGCATCTGTATTGTATCCGATCTAAAAATTTTAAGTTCGTATTGCTTGCTGATCCATATATCCAACACCCATAGTCCACGACTGACCGAATACAAGCATTGTAGAACAATAAAACTGTTTTGGGATCTGCACACCATTTTCTGTTGGTAATACACCTTAGTATATTTATTTTTTTTTTCACACTTACCTTTGATGTATTGAATATGTTTAGTCCACAGAAGGTTATTATCTAGTACTATCCCTAGATACTTATACTGATTCACCACTGGTATAGTACGCCCACTCGAGGTTACGTTTCCCGGTGCCCGCAAACTATGCCTGGTGAAAAACATAATATTGGATTTTTCTGTGGACATTGTCATATTATTTTCATTTGTCCATTGTATAATAATTTCAACTATATGCCTCAATGATCGTAGACAGTCGTCGTAGGTTTTTTGGGTGGAGTATATACAGATATCATCTGCATATTGTAAACATTTAATATTTTCGTCAAACAAACTATGAATACTAGCAGAATATAAGTTGAATAATGTTGGACTTAATACTGAACCCTGTGGCAGACCTTGATTTACAACTCTTGGTCCGTGTAGTATATTTCTATGATCTTTTAACCATACTGTTCTATTAGTATATAGATTTAATATATTATTGCAGATTTCATTATTGAAACCAAGTGAACACATTTTATATTTTAGTATGTTAAGATCTACTGAATCATAAGCTCCTTTTATATCCAGAAACAAACAAACTAGGTACTCATTTTTAGACAGCGCAATTTGTATATCTGTAACTAGCTTTGTTACTACATCCAATGATCCAAGATCTCGGCGAAATCCATACTGTGTACTAGGTAAAATACAATTTGATTCTAAAAACCATTCTAATCGAGCTTTGATTAATCTTTCAAAGGTTTTACTTATACATGACATTAAAGAAATTGGTCGATATGACTTGGATAAATTTTTGTCTTTATTAACTTTTAATAATGGTTGTATGATATATTTTTTAAAATGATCTATGTATTGCTCTCCTACCCACCAACTATTGAAAACTTTAATTAATTGCTCCTTAGCTATTATGGGTAAATTATAAATTAATTCATAGATAATAAAATCATATCCAGGAGTAGTATTCTTCGCTGTTTTCATTGCAACCTCCAAATCTTCAAGATCAAACGGAATTTGAAGATCATTGCAATCTATTACATGCATATTATTATCAATAGTCTTTAATATATTTTGTACATAAGTTGGTGCATATGTATCTAATAATTCCTCAATAATTGATTGCGTTAGTGGAGGTTTTTTGTGAGTGTTATTCTTATTTGATATTTTTTTAATAAAATTCCAAATTTTTGATATTGGTGTGTTTTTATTTAGTTGATTGATAAATTCTACCCAACATTTTTTTGTTTTTGTTTGAATAGTAGTTTACACTGTGCTTGTATTTTGCGTAGATCTATATAATTTTGAAAATTTGATACTCTATTATACTTCTTTAAAGCGTCTTTTCTATCTCTCACTTTCTCGTCGCAATCTCTATCCCACCACACTGGTCTTGTGTTTCTCTTACTAGCGGCTGTGCGGCATTTCACTGCCTCACAAGCTGCTTTATTAATATTAGAGACTAACTGTTCAAAATTGTCTTCAGTGGAAGTAATACTTTCATTTTCCATGCTGTGTGTTAAAATATTTTGATAGTTTTCCCAGTTGGCCGAAGATTCAATCCATTTTCTACTTGGTTGTATTATGCTGTTATTATATCTCCTTGTTAAGATTGTACTTATGGGAAAGTGGTCTGAGCCTAGCGTATCATCTAAAGGATTCCATCCTATGTAACCGATCAAGCTTGGTGAAGTAAGTGTTAGATCCACTGGAGAAGGATTTTCATTTGGTCTAGTAATTTTTGTAGGTCTACCATCATTTAAAACAATAAAATTGAGATTTTCTAGAGCGTCTGCTAAATTTTTACCTTGAATATTGTCGTGCACCGAGCCCCATATGCTATGATGTGCATTGAAGTCCCCACAAATTATACTTTCTCCTTGTATTTGTGTAAATATGTTCGTCCAATCATTTTTTTGTAGCTTGTACATTTGGTGGTTTATATATACATATGATTGATATTTTGAGGTCTTCTATGTATATTGCACAAATTTCTATTTTTGTATTAAAGTTGTTTCTAAATTTTATTTCAGAATAACAAAAATGATCTTTTATAAGTATTCCTACGCCACCTTATCCATCTGCTCTACTTTTATTTATAAAATTATAATTATTTAATCTAACACTTTGGTTAGGTGATAACCAAGTTTCATTTAGTGCAATTAAATCAACGTTTTGTGTTTGGTTTATATGATTTAAGAGATTTGCTTTATTTTTTATCATAGACTTTGCATTCCACTCTAATATATTAAACTCCTTATTCATTTTCTTGATTTCCAGTATCTTGTTGAATAGATCCTAATAAATTTTTTAGTTCATTTTGTGTCTCTTTTATAACCTGCATTTCTGTGGCATCTAAATTAAGTTTTTTATATATATTTTCGAATATTATAGGTAGCTTTTGCATTACTACCATTTCTAATTTTTCCTTGTATATCTGAAAGTCTTCTCTGTGCGGATCAGGTAAGATTGAATTATTTATTTTAATTTTGTTTTGAAAATTTGGTGTTTCTTCTATAATAATCGGTGAAATAGCTTTACGCTTTTTTGGTTGTGATTGTGGTCATGGTACCCAATTTTTATTTGAACTGGTTGGCGTAGATGATATGTCAGAGTTATCAATTTGACTCATTTGTGGAAAATTTTCCAAATTGTTCAATACATCAAATCTATTATTAGAAGTTACTTTAGAGTAACTGCAATTTTTTTCTAACAATTCCGCTTCCTTAAAAGATAAATTTTTTTGTGACATAATCTTTTTTATATTTACCTGCTGTAAATATTTGGGACAATGTTTGGAAATAGACTGATGTCCATTTGTTTCACAATGTATGCAATATTCTTCTTTTGTGCATTCTTGAGTGTCTGCATTTTCGTGTATTTGGCCACATCGTTTACATTTATTTGTGGTACTTCTACAGTACTTTGCTGTGTGTCCATACCTTATACATTTGAAACACTGGACCACTGGATAAACATATGGTTCTACTACAAACCTCACCAAATTTATTTTTACATATTGTGGTAAATTATTACCTAAAAATGTCACGATAAGCATTTGTCTAGGTACATATTGTACCTCCTTATCTGGGCCTAGTATTTTCTTCGTCATTCTTTTTACCTGTACTACTTTTCTTTCGCTCTCAATATTATCTAATATATATTTGTCAGTTAAAAATGTGTCAATTTCTTTGATTATACCCTTCTTGTGATTAAAAAACATAGGTATGTAAGCAATTAAGTTATTTTTTAATAACCTCATGTTCAATGATTTTATTTGCTGTATGGAATGTTTTAAATATAACTTTTGCTTTGTTTCTACCTATTAATTTAATGTCAACAACCTCGTTTTTAAAATTAGAATTATTAAAAGAAAATGACCTACTTTTACTGGTGATAAACGATAGCTAATATCTACTGGTTCAACAATGACATAAAAGGGACCTATATCTATTGCTGCATACCTGTTCTGGATATCATAAACTTTACCATTATTTTTTGTTATATCCATTTCTGAGTTCATAACGCTTCTATCAGGTGGATCCTGTTTAGGCGGGGGCTGATCCCCGCCTATTTATCGTCCATATTACCTTAATACTATAGTATAATAAAATTTCCAATACCTTACCTAATCATAAGAACTAAATTGTCAGTAAACTATTCTAAACTGCAAATAACAAATTAAAAAACCAAACGGGAACACAAACCAACACACTATCTACGAAAAAACCGCCAAAATTCAATATTTTCTGTAAGAGATCAAAAAATTATTATAACTTTGGCATTTGTCAACTTGACACTGACTATATCATTGGATGTATCATTTTATACATTATTCAAAATAAATTAACCTTCACTTGCACTGTATATTAATCTCAACTTTTAATCTCATGGTAATATTTAAATATACAAGTACATATAGAGACAGTTAATCTTATTAACTAGCATTTCATCATTTTCTATGTTTTATATTTTATTTCATAATAATATGTTCCTAGTTTGGCCAGGATATGGTAAAATAATAAAACTTTAGCTGTCCGCCTTCTTCATATTTCATTATCCGTTTAATTTATCTTCATTAAGTTTCAAAACTATCTCTATATCTATCTCTATATTTACATTTTTTTTGACAAAATTGAAATTTTCTAATCAGATGTATGCTCAAAATTTACCCTTTATGTCTTTCAAATTAGACTTAATTTAAAAGTCGTCAAATAAAAAAATAACAGCAACCCGCCGATACTAAATTAATTAGCATGGAATTTATGATATTCATTTAAGACTTGTGAATTTTTAGATGGCTCTCGTAATAGAAACTGGAAGCTTTATGGTAGGGGAGCCCAAGCGTGGATTTTTGCAGTTACTTGAGCGCGTCAAATTTCACATGTGGAGAAAACTTGTACCATATAAATGTATCCCCTACCATTTATGGTCTCTTAATACATAAGCGTGCGTTAGGAGCAGCCGGTAAAAAAATCTATCCTTAGAAAAACACGGAAAAGTTAGTTTAAAATAAGGTAGGTAAGTTAAGTATATAATGAAGAGTGAATATTTAAAAAATCTGACGATTTGAGCGGGGCATAAGGAAATGGGTGGGTCACAAAGTTTCACAAAAAAAGCTAATATGTTCACAAAAAAAGAACAACTGAAAAATACGTGTTCCATATTTTTCAAAAATCTATCCAATGACACAAAACACGACCCCCCATGGAGCAGGGGTGGGAAATCTTAAATAGGAACCCCATTTTTATTGCATATTGGGAGTCCTTGCGTAAAAATAAGTAACTTGTATTCGAGACAATTTTTCGAATTATGGTTCTTCTTATTCTTTAACCCATAAACGCCCAAGGGTGGGTAAAAAATGTCCACCTAATGCGTATTCCCTTGTAACATATTTATTACGTGTTTAAAAATTTTAAAAAAATTGTTTATTGTTTAAAAGATCGAATGTCAATTTGGTTCTACCGATATTTTTGAAAACAAAAGTAGCATCTTGAGTTAAATATGGGTGGGCATAAAAAGTACACCCTTGGTAAAACCACTTGTCCCTAAAGCGGGCTCCATACACTCGGCGAAGTTACTTCGCCAAAGTTGACCGAAGTCCGAAGTGCCTCTCTACACACTCGTTCTACTTCGCGAGGAACACATTCAGGCGGTGCGATACCGACAAAGATTCCTTTGACTCGGACGCGCCAGACCGACAGAGAACGGACGTAGAACGAAGCGAGGCAAAGTTGCACAAGGTGGCCGTCTACACTCTCGTACTTGTTGAACCTCGATCGACTTCGGCGAGAGTGTGGAGCTCACATTAAAGTTTCTATATAATTTCTCGTTGGTAGGAAGGTAATCCATATAATTATCGATGTATAATTACATAATCTATAATATAGATTATGTAATCTATATTATAATTATATTATAATTATCCGCCAATGAGGAAGCTGAAAGGAAAAATGTGGAGAAAATCGACAAATCTGAATTACTCGCTTTTACTGGTATGTTAATTTTGATGTACATTGTAATTTTGTTGTAAGGTTTGTAAGTTGTTTATATTAAGATTTTAGAAGATGCTGCGTTTATTGAGCATAAGATTCTTAAGTTTAATCCATTTCGAACAACTCTCAATAAATATATTAGCTATTTTCGAGGTGGACATTTTTTACCCACCCTTGGGCGTACATGGAACCTAAAAAAGGTTGGTCGTTTAAGGGTTAAGAGCCGTCTCCTAATCGCAAGTTGGATATCATCATCACTATCTTTACTCTATCTACCGCTGTTCTGAGGAGTTCTAGAACTGCATTTAAACCACTTCCTTAAATTCTTCAACCATGATACTCTCCCTCTTCTTGTACTCCTTCCGCCTCTTATCTTTCTCTGTATGATCAGTAAGGATAGATGACGAATTATGGATAGATGGCACAATAATCTGAAAAAACGATTTTTGGAAATGGAAAATTAAATTAAAAAATGGAAAACTCCCACTAAAATTAAAAACTTAAGTGAAGTTTTTTTTTGGTTTTCGGACCCAATCTTAACTATCCAATAGGTCCCCACCACGCGTTAGTAACAACAAATTTAGCATACAATTCTCCCCTACTATTACACATTCGAATATTGTAAATTGGTCGGCTGTCCCCTAAAAGTAAATGCGATGTAAAACAAACATGTCAATTTAATATAAAATTGGTATTTGGAGTACAAAATATAAACAGAAAGTAAAAAAATTTAACTTAATTCCGCCTCGCAATAAATGGGATTATATTGATATAATCTCAAGTTTTGAGAGATTAGATTAAGTTAAGGTAAATATCAACCGGTAGAGCAGGCAGGATTCCGAAAGGGTTACAGTACAGCGGATCATCTTCTTACAGTCAGAACGCTAATAAAGAAAGCCAATGAATATCACTTGAACTTATACATTGGCTTCGTTGATTATGAAAAGGCATTCGACTCCATAGAACTTTGGGCAATAGAAAGAGCTATGAACTACTGCAGGATAGATTCTCGATACAGAATGCTCATACATAATATTTATAAGAAAACTACAATGAAAATAAAAATAGATGAGAAAACCAAAGATATACCAATCAACAGAGGAGTTCGCCAGGGAGACGTTATTTCACCAAAGTTGTTCACACTGGGACTTGAAGACGTATTCAAAGACATTAACTGGGTAGATAAAGGAATAAATGTTAATGGAAGAAAACTGAGTCATTTGAGATATGCTGACGACATTGTAATATTCGCTACAAGTTTCGAAGAATTACAGACCATGATGACGCAACTATTTCAAGCTTCGGAAAAAGTAGGTCTTAAGATGAACTTGGAAAAAACAAAAGTAATGACGAATACACCGAACATTACAAAAATAACGTTGAATGACATAGATTTAGAAACAGTAAGCGAATACATCTACCTGGAACAGATAATGAAAGTTAACAAAGAAAATCAAACTGCCGAAATTACTAGAAGAATAAGGTTAGCGTGGGCAAGATTTGGAAAACTGAGTTGGATCTTGGAAAACACTAAAATAGAACAATATTTGAGAACCAGAGTTTACGATCAGTGTATCCTCCCTATACTTACTTATGGTTCACAGACGTGGACACCCACCAAGGCCAATATGGATAAAATAGTAAAGGAACAGAGAACGATGGAAAGAAGAAGAAGGTAAATATCAGAAAGTTCGGATGGCCCAAATCAATAAATAATTATTGCAGTTACAAAAATGGTAATAACATATTGTTCTGGAGCTATTTCTTTGTGGCATTTATGTAATTTACTATTCTAACTGGAAACTAAGCCACAATTTAACTTAAAAAATGATTTTATTGACGTTTCGACTCAAACACAGAATTACTTCTTGAAAACCATAACGACCTGAAGCACTTATCGTCAGACATTGTCCTAAGGAAAGCCGCCCTATAGACGATACACACCAAGTACCCAGCGCATGAGTGGCTCCACATCTACTGCGATGGCTCCTCGATGCCGGACTCGGGAAGAACAGGAGCAGGGTATGTCTCAACGTTCTCCAAAGGCTCCATAGCTGTGAGTGCCCCTCTCACCAACTACGACGGCGAGATTGCTGCTATACACGAAGCTGCTAAAAATCTTGAGAATTTCCAACACCCCCAAAAAGTTACCTTCTTCATCGACTGCCAAGCCGCAATCCTCGCCCTGTCGACAAATAGATATACCGACTGTACTAAAACAATATCTTGCCGCGTCCAGCTATCGAACTTGATGGAAAAAAGGGTGGGTGATTACTTTACAATGAGTCAGTCCCTAGTCACGTCGGTGTTGAAGGGAATGAAGTGGCGGATGAACTTGCAAAAGAAGGCACTACTCTTCCGCAGCCCCCTAGCTTCCAATCGGACACATTAGCAAAGTCTACCATTAGAACAGGAATCAAAGCGAAGATAAAAGAGCAGCAAATATAAGCCGGTGCTGGAAAATCTTGGGCCTACCTAATAGAGTCACCAATCCCTCGAAACTTGCCGAGACTTATTAGTGTAGCCATGTTCAGAACAACAACTGGGCATGACTACCTGGCCTCCCATCTACATCTCATCGGCGTCCGCGAAAATGACAATTATCCACTATGCAATCAGCCTCAGATGGATGCTGCTCACCTCCCAGTGTCCCCAACCCTGAAAACAGACCCACCCGAGGAGGATGAAGATCGCCTACGAGAAACGGCTCGTCTATACTGGTCAGCGCGCCACCAAATGGCTAACAAGCCAAGGGCGGGCGTTGGCTAGTAAGTAAGTAAGTAAGTACGTTTCGACTTCCACCTCGGACGTCGTTATCAAAATATAAAATATTATTAAATTAAACAAAAATGTTGCTGCTTAGTAAAAAATTCTTCTAATAATTTAATTTAATCTGACTTCGCCATATCAGCAAGTCAGACATATATTATACAGTTTAAACTAGAAGACTTTAAAATGATATTGTCAATATTTTTTTTTTATTATCCCGGATATTTATAGAGTTCTTCGCCTTCCGGTTCCCAGTTTCCAGCTTCGTTGGTCGTTCCATTCTCCAGGATAAAGACTCCTTTCCGTCATTGCCTTCTGAATGCCTGGGCCTCGATTTTTGACCCTTCGCTTCATTTTCGAACGTATTTGCTACGTATACTAAACAGATACGAAGCGAATACGTTCGATAACGAAGCAAAGGGTCAAAAATTGAGGCCCTGGCTCTGTTGCTTAGTAAAAAATTCTTCTAATTTAATTTAATGTGACTCCGTCATATCAGCAAGTCAGACATATATTATACATTTTAAACTTCTGCGTTCCGCAGTCACTTTGTAGTGTGGGCAGCATATCCCAATATAAAACACGAAGCGTTAATAACCGCTATGAATTCCAAGATTTTATTGGTTAGAACTACTCACGTGATATCTGTGTTCGTATTGGTCAAATGATTAAGAATGACAGAGCGGGATATTTAAATACCAATATTGTATGCAAAGTGTCGTTTCAAGAAAACAAGTCTGCTGACCGAGGATAACGGATAAATATTTCTTGTTTATCTTACAATTGACAATTTTTGTGATAGAAATAAAAGTGTGGTAGAAAATCAATATTGAAAAACAGTATTGATTAAAAAAACACTATTTATTCGTTTCTACTACTCTGCTTTCTAGACTGTACCTAGTCTCATAAAATATTTCTTTTATCTCATAAAAAATATAAACAATTATTGTATAGTAATAATGTTATTTCAGTTTATTTCAGTTGTTCAATACAAACACAGCAGCACTAGAATAGCTTATAAATTAAATTATAAATGCATGAAAATTAAAAACAGATAATTTACATAAAAGTAAATATACTGGATATGGGGAAAAGTAATTTAGGGGAAATTATATGTTATATTATATAATTATGATTTTCTTCGGCATTTTGTGAAATATAGGACATGTTGTGTCTTGTGTCCTTTTAAAATGTATGAAATTTCATATTTCATTTACATTTGGATTTTTAAACGTTTTTTTAACACTTATAAATATGTTGCTACGATTTTTGTTTCTTTGTGGAGAAAAACCGTTTCTGTGGTTCAATGTTTTTACATATTGAAATTTTAAAACACTTCAATTTTTTTATGCAAATTTTGATTAAATTTTTTGTTGCATGTAGGTATATTTGACAAGACAATCTAAAAATTTCTGTCACTTAAATTATCTAAATCGGGTGTATGTATTTACAAGCATCGTCAAATCTTCATGATCTTTTTTATTGCAAATTAAATTGATGTTACTTAAATCCATAAAGTCGTGGTTTCACTATCAAATAATTTGATCAAACAGTTTGAACAAACTCAGGAAGTGACGCCACAACTGCAGTTTGTTCAAATTTTAAAAATCTAGTGGTCACACTACCAGTTTAGTTTGATCAAATTTTGTATTGAGAGTTGTGGTAGTATGTACATATATCAAAACCCACAAGCATTCCAACACTTTAACGAATAAGCCCCAAACTCTCTCTCTATTGTAGAAAGGAGACAGTAACTAACCAAAAAGAAATCAAGTCCTGATTAGGAAAAATCTAGAAAACAAACAAGAGTAACTATTGGCTACAAAAGCTGCTGTACAAAAATCAGTGTGCACGCTGAAGAAAGCAAAGCAGGGAATGATCAACGAAACAATTTTAATGTGTAGCTAGGCCACGATTGATAAACATATACAGGGGCTCACAGCTTAAATGATGCAGTCGCTACTCAATAAAGCTAGCTTGTGTCAGTGGCTCAAGCCACTTTATTTATTAGAAAAAACTTACATACTTAAAGTAGGTAAGTTAGTATGAGTCTTCTAAAATAGCATAAGCTATGTTTTGGGTTTCAAATATGCAATAATTAACACTCCCAGCGCCAGGACCTGGGACCTGGGACACTCCCAGTTGTGTCACCTAAAAGGACACACTTTCTTAAGTTTTTATATGTAGAGAATAATGCTATGGCCTGAGACAATTTCCTGGTATAACTGGGTTTGGCCTTACGACATGAAAAGATAGGTTGTATGTAACTAGAAATTCGTATGAAAAATGTTGCCATGTATGGGCCAAAACAATTTGCTCCAACTCAGTATGCAGGGAAAGATTCAAAGAAAATGAAGCATAGGGAGATGCTATACGCTGTACGGATGTACATCAAACAAACTTTTCAGAGCAGCCATCTCCAAAGTCCTAATAGCTATAGTTTGTCCGCTACAACTTTTCCCATGTGTCACGATTCATTTTCAAACAAATTAAGTCAAAACATAAAGTGAAACGTACGCGGATGTGTGTAGTATATAATATAGAGTATACAAAATGTATATTCACATCGACATTCGTTTCACTTAATGTTTTGACTTAATTTGCTTGAAAATGAATCGTGACGTATGGGAAAAGTTATAGCGGACGAACAATAAGATGTATTGTCAGAGAAATAGCAAATAATCCCAAAAAAGTGCACCAAAATTGAGAGATGAGGTGGAAAGACAGTTTGGAAAAAGATGTAACCATGAAACAATAAGACGGATATTACAAAATAATAATCGGCATAGCTGAACTGCAAGAAATAAATATATCAGCCAAAGAAATAAGCAACAAGGAGTTTTGTTTTCTTTATTAATTTTAGCTGATATCAAAGTCATACACAAAATAATTAAAGGATTATTGTTATTTAAGTATGGTATATCTGAAACCCAAAACACAGCTTATGCTATTTTAGAGGACTTATAGTTAGTAACTTACTTTCAGTATGTAATTTTTTTCTAATATTGAGTCACTGACAAAAGCTACAGTTTTATTGAGTAGCGACTGTATCATTTCAGAATTGAGGCTGTGAGTCACTGTAGGTGCAGTGCAGTACAATAATTTTGCTTATACAAATTATCAGTAATAAATATTTATTTACATCAAAATAAAAATTCCATCACATAATGATGTCTAACAGCTGATTGTCACTCTGACCAATACGAACACAGATATCACGTGGGTAGTTCTAACCAATAAAATCGTGGAATTCATAGCGGTATTTAACGGCTCGTATATAAAACTTATGGAACCTTGCAGCTCAGTGTTGCCGGTTTTAAGCAGACGAACTGAAAGTCGGTCTAAATAGAATATTCCAGAAGTCCGAAATATCTTGATTTGAAAATCTGTGGGTTTATTATTTTTATGTAATTCATAAATAGGTACTATGAAAGATATTTATACGATATTAAAGATATATAATTTGAATATTAATTATAATTAGCTTGTGATTAATATTATATTTAATAGTTATTTATGATATAAGTGTTAAAAGTACAATTTTAAAGCACGCATGTAAAAGCACATGAGTGCCTTAAAAATGTACTTTTTAACACGTGTACTTTTTTTTAAATTTATTTATGTCTCAACCTCAAAGGGTCATTGGCGCAGTACAATTAAAAGTATACAATTTATTATTTAGTAGATTATTATAGAATACAAGTATACGCTGTGAGCTCGTAGGTAGAGGGGATAATTACCAATTCGCGAGCGCCAGTAGTGACAAGTTTGTAAACCTTTACTGGAAATTTGCTGCTTTGACGTTCTGCATTAAGAGTTGCATATTATAGCTTTTAAATGTCTCACGAAAGTTGTTGTATTGAAGAGTGTCGAAATACTGGTTACAAAAGTAACTGTGTATTCTACAACTTTCCTGTCGCTAAGCATAAGGTGATTCAACGACAAAAATGGATTGATGCAATTAGAAAAAAGTAAGTAAACAAAATTTTAATTTTAAAACAGTAGAAAAATGTGAGCTAAAGGATCAGTTAGCACACTTTCTAATTTTGACGGTTTCAATTTTACAATCCAATCCTGAAACAAAATTTGAATGCGTGAAGATAACGACCAATCACAGCAAACGTAGGATGCCGTTAACTGTCATTCATAAGTTAATATTTAAGAAGTAAGTATTATATTGTCCTTTTCATGAGCATTTTTCAGTGCGTAACAAATGATAGGTAAAAGGGTAAGTCGTCCGTGATAATACACACTTATGACATTTATTCTAACATGACATTTTAGTTAAATCTGACATTTGTCACATTTTATTTTCAATTTGGAATAAAAACAAATCAAATGTGTTTCTTGCATTTATAAAAGGGTATTTTCTTTGATTTGTATAGTTTTATAAATTATAGAGATTTTATTTGTAATATTATTATCTATTTAAAAAAAAAATTTTTTATTATGGCGCCATCTATCGACAACTAGAATAACTAGAATAAATGTTGTTAATGTCTGTAATCACGGACGTGCCTTTTTTCTGTCACATACAATTTAATGCGTTAGAAAGAAATCGAAAACTGTGACGCACTGAAAGATGATCATGAGAAAAAAAATACTATAATTATATTAAATTATTATACTTTTTTGCAGAATAAATTTTTTCTAGTATTAGTTGTCAACATAAACGTCAAAACGATAAGCAAAATCTTATAAATAATCATAATGAATAGTAAATTCTGTACTTACTGCTATTAATTATCGATTACAATCCAAGAACTTCTTTGCGTTGTAAATATTACACGAGAAGAATTAAAGAATAAGTTTGAAACAACTATTATTTGCTTTTGTACTGTCCTCTTTAAAATTCCGGCCGAAATAGGAACACTAGTCAACCGTTAGATGGCGATAGCAGCCATACCAGCGAAACTCTCAGAGTATAGGCAACACTTTTTTCTTTCCAGAGAATTTCCGGTAAAAGTTATACTAATAATCCTGTAGGTAGGTGGCGATACCAGCAAAGCTCGGAGCGGATATGATGTGAAATTGTTTATATCAGTTCCGTCACTTAATATTGCTTTAAGGTGTTTTGTAGTTTATATTGAAGCCTCTCCATGCAATAGAGAGGACACTGCAGTAAAATGTGGCGAACACTGAGGACAATATCACATACGTAGCACTGTGATTTTATTTCACTCTCCAGCTAGCAGATGTTTATGGGTGATGGCGGTATGACCTATTCTCAGACGAAAGAGAATGGTTTGATATAATCACTTATTTGGGGTTGATTTCCAAGGTAGTATCGACTGTTTTACTTCTCGTAGTTTAAGGGTTGGTTGATTCCATTTCGTCTGCCTAATATTAATTACCAACTTCTTGACTACAAGTTTTACATCTAGATGTGGAATGCTTCTGATTTCTACAGCTTCCGTGCTTGTTACTACTTCTTCATGACCAGCAATCCCGATATGTGATGGAATCCATACAAAGTTGACATTGATATTTATAGATTGCAGCTGGTATAATGCTGATTTAATAGGTAGTAGACTTGGATAACGTGGATATAGGTCATTTAAGGCAGTTACTGAACTTAGGGAATCCGTAATAATGACAGCATTTTTCATATTATATTCTACCACAAAATTTATTGCGTTGAGGCTAGCGGTTAACCCGGCTGTGTAAATGTAAGTTAATTTCGGAAGTTTAATTACTATTTTAGTTTTATTAACCATAACTGCTGCTCCCACTCCATCTATGGTTTCAAAAGCATCCACCAAATTCGGTGTTTGTGTCTGGTTGTATGAATTTAAGTATTTTGTTTCGAAGTCTAATGCATCTAGCTTTTGATTTCTTATTTGGTAAATTTTCGTGTAGTTGACTTAAAAGATTCAATAGGCTTTCGAAATCATTTGTATAAGTTTTTATTAAGCTTATGGGGTCAGGGGTACCATGAACATTTTCCAATATATCTACTAATGTTTCATATGATATGGAATGTGTTACTGAAGTATCGTCATATATTAGTTTAGCTGAATTTTTTATATCTTCCAGTACTTGAATTGATCTTATATCTGTGATTGAAGACTTTGGCTTTTTTAATTTTGGAGCTGGAAAGGAGCTATTTTCCGGAGTATCATTTGGTGGAGGGCTTATAATTTCAGTAATAATTCGTTTGTTTGAAGGAGGATCGTGTGATATTTGTTGGGTGTCAATACTTTGTGTAGCATGAGCAGCGGGTAAAATATGAATATTAGGTTTAGTCGATAGTGTAGGAGTAAACGAAGATATAGTTTGCATTCGGGGAATGTATTCATTGTTTATTTGATCAGTTGAGGTAGTTGGAGCGGTTGAAGCAGTTGGAAGGTTTTCATTGTTTATTTGATTAGTTGAGGTAGTTGGAGCGGTTGAAGCAGTTGTGATGTATTCATTGTTTATTGGATCAGTTGAAGTAGTTGGAGCAGTATTTTGTATTTGAGATGTTTGGGTTTCCGAGACAGTTGAACAATTTTCAGCCGAATGTCCCGCATGTCTGCAAATAGTACATAAATCTTTCTCCATTACAAGAAATATACGGTATAATATCATTTCGTAATTTACAATTATTGAGTCAGGGATTGGTGAGACAGGGGGAGAAATAAAAGTGCCTTCTGAAACTGTAAATGTGTTTGTAATTACGATTTGATGTACCAATTTTTAAAAAATTTATTGGAGATACCAAATTTAATCCCAAATTGGAAAGTTCATTTTCAATAATTGAATGAGGGATTGAAGGACAAACACCTGATATCAATAATATTTCATTTGGTGATATTATTCTACGACCCTGAATTTTTTGGTGGTTTACAGCTATTATTCCCTTATTAATTTGTAGAAAATTGTTAACTAAAATTTCGCTTGCTAGGTAAATATAAATTTGACCATTTGACATTCTAGAGGAGAAAATAATATTTTTGGGATGCATTAAATCACCAACTACAAACAAATATTCTTCCAACTTTGAATTTTCCAAACCGGAAAAACTACTGCTTGTGATTTTAACGGGAATTTAGGTAAATTTTGATTTGTGACAATGGCAAAAGATTGTTTCATAGTTGTATTTGGTAAATTGTGCTCCAGTTCTTGATCAGGAGCCCGAAGAGGCGGAAAACTATCCATTTTCCATTATTATTGCCATTGGCAAATTTTTAAAGTACGGTCCTGTCCATTTGATACCAGAACTGATAGCAGGTAGGTATAAAAATTGTTGCTTTATATCCAAAATTGATTACTGTCTACGTGGATTTAGCGTAAATGTTAATTATTTGGATTAAATTTGGATTATTTGTTGCTTTTTAACACTTAAAAACTAGTTTTATTGTGGAGCTTGTTTTAAGCCTACAACTCGTTCGATTTCTAATTAGGAAGTCCAGCACGTGTACTTTGTACGCACGTAAGAAGTTATATTTATATTATATGATTTCAACGAAATAAATATACTTTCGACGGGTATTCAAAGATTAAACTAATTTTTACTTACTACTTTCCAAAAATTTTTATTAAAACAATACTAAAAATAAAAAAAATTAGATAACACCTGGATTCGAACTAGGGACCTCTCGATCTCCGGTCGAACGCGCTACCACCGAGGTAAACTCCCTTTGCTTTGACAGCTTACAAGATTTATCATACATACTGACAAATTTAATAGACCAAGTGAGGTATAAAAATACTTTAAAATTTATTTAATATAAATATTAATATCTCTTGGCAACACTGTTCTTCATAAGAGTCTGTACTGAAAAGTGACCGTGAAACGCAGTAGAAGACTTTAAATAGAAGACTTTAAAATGATATTGTCAATATTTTTTATTTTTTATTACCCGGATATTTATAGCGTTCTTCGCTTTCCGGTTCCCAGTTTCCAGCTTCGTCGGTTGTTCCATTCGCCAGGGTGAAGATTCCTTTCCGACATTGCCTTCTGAATTCCGCCTAGCCAGGATTGTTTCGGCCTTCCTCTCTGCCTTCTTTCCCTTGTCGTCTATTTTAGAAATTCTTTTTGTCAAAACAAATTCTATTGTCAATATTTATGGATCAATTTTTACTCTCACAAAGACAAGTCACTCTTTTGTGACGGATATTCTTGAGTTGATTTTATGTAATCTAATGAACTATAAAATTAAAATAAACGATGAAGTTTTCGATCCTAATAGCATTATTAATAATATTTAGAAAATATTAAAATATTACTAAAAGATTTTTAAATCGAAAGCTTATTGGTCCATTTCCATGGTAACACCTCCAAGGCTTCTAAAATTTGCAAGCCAAACGGATGCTGAAGCGAAGAAGACAAGAGGGAATTCAAAGAACTTACAACTCACGACCCCGTTTGTTCATCTGGTAAATTCCAACAGAAAATGGACCTAGTTACTCGAAGGAGTAAAGACCAATATAAAAATAAAATGAAAATTTTATTTTTAATTCAGTTGCAATGCGAAGGCAAAACAATCTTACTTTTCAATTAGAATACGGAGCGCAGTCCAGTCCCTTGAATCGCGATTTTCGGCTCTTATTGGAGCCTCATCGGAAAGAACGTAGGCTTGTTCTCCATATCTCAATTGATCCGTACTGAGAGGTTTTCCCACCCATTTTTAAAAATCTTTTAGTATATATATATATATATATATATATATATATATATATATATATATATATATATATATATAACACTTTTGAGTTTCGGTGGGTTGGAGTCAATAAAAAGGGGCTGTTAGAATACTATTTTTTATTACTCGAGCTTTCGAATGTGTTTACATTCATTTTCAAGAGCTAAAAAGTAACTGATAAAGTGGAAACAAAGATCATGTAAAAATATAACTCACCAGATAAATCTAGATTGGTTATTAAAACTTGCTAACATTAATACATATAAATAAGAGGAAAACTATTAATATCCATAAAATGAATTCTTCCCAGACTGCATAATATAAATTAATGGCCAAAAGATTTAAATTTTTGAAATGAATTTTGAATTTGAATGATCGGTAAATTGGAAAAAAATTTTAATACGAAAAGTCAATGTCAGTGAAAAATCAGCCTACATCGACAAGTAGCTAAAAGTAATTTACCGATCATTCAAATTCAAAATTCATTTCAAAAATTTAAATCTTTTGGCCATTAATTTATATTATGCAGTCTGGGAAGAATTCATTTTATGGATATTAATAGTTTACCTCTTATTTATATGTATTAATGTTAGCAAGTTTTAATAACCAATCTAGATTTATCTGGTGAGTTATATTTTTACATGATCTTTGTTTCCACTTTATCAGTTACTTTTTAGCTCTTGAAAATGAATGTAAACACATTCGAAAGCTCGAGTAATAAAAAATAGTATTCTAACTACCCCTTTTTATTGACTCCAACCCACCGAAACTCAAAAGTGTTTTTTATAAACAAGTCAACAAAGTACTTCTTTTTTCTTTACATTTATATATATATATATATATATATATATATATATATATAAAAACATAAGATGTAGATCTTTGAAACACACTCAGTGAACCAAAGATCCAAGGTTATTGGTTTAACGACCACTCGTACGAAATCAAATAGATGAAATAGAGAATGTGGAAAAATCCCATATTCTTGAATGTGGATGTGTGAATTGTTCGTAAGGGGATTTTTCCACATTCTCTATTTCATCTATTTGATTTTATATATATATATATATATATATATATATATATATATATATATATATATATATATAATCGGTTCATAACGTTCTACGACGTCTTCCGATTCCCATTCGCCATTGCTCTCGATCGTAGCACATGTCTTCGTTCAAGCCTCTTTCTCTGATTTCCCTATGGATTCCTTCTATCCAGCTTTTCCTAGGTCTTCCTCTTTTCCGCCGTCCTTTTGGTGCCCTTCGTAGCACTTGCTTGGGTAATCTGTCTTCTTCCATACGTTGTACGTAGCCAAACCATCTTAGTTGCTTTGTTTTTATATCGTCCATTATTGTATGCTTTACATCCATTATCTCCAATATTCTTGTATTTCTGATTTTTTTTATTCTTGATATACCAGCAGATCTTCTCCAGAAGTCCATTTCAGTTGTTCTGAGCATATTTTCGGATTTTTCTTTAAGTGGCCAAACCTCGCTGCTGTATGTTATAATGCTCTTAACAATGCTGTTATAGATGTTACGTTTATTTTCTTTGGAGATACTTTGGTCCCATAGGATTTTGTTCAATAATGCGATAGCTTTCCTTCCTTGTGTGCACCTTTCTTGGATATTCTTGTCCAACGTTCCATCTTGTGTAATTTTAAGACCCAAGTATTTATATTCCTGACAGTGATTAATAGTTATTTCATTTTCCAACGCTAGATCCTGCTGTATACCTCCAACGCACATATATTCCGTTTTCTTGGTATTCACTTCTAAACCCCAGTTTCGGTACTCTTCTATGATTTTTCGGGTCATATATTCAATATCGTGATAATCCTGGGCCATAAGAATCTGATCATCCGCAAAACATAGAGTGTATAGCATGTTATCATCATTTAGCGGTATACCCATATTCTTACATTTCTTTTTCCAGGATTTCAAAACTTGCTCTAAATATATTTTAAATAGTGTCGGCGATAGACAGCAGCCCTGTTTAAGACCCTTATTCACTTCAAATCCTGACGAGATTTCCTTGCCTAGCTTAACTTTTGCTATATTATGTTGGTATAGATTTTTTACAGATTTAATGAAGTTCAGACTGATGTTAGTTTTTTTGAGGGCTTCCCAAAGTTTACTTTATGGTACAGTATCGTATGCTTTTTTAAGTCTATGTACACTAAATGCAGTTCTTGATTGTAGGCTATTTGTTTGTCTATTAACTGTGTTACACAATATAGGTGGTCAGTGGTGGATCTGCCAGCGCGGAAACCGGCTTGCTCTTCGGCCTCTAAGTCCTTGTATTCTTCTTCTATTTTATTCTTGATAATTTTTCCGTAAACTCTGCTGATGGTGCTTGTGACAGATAATCTTTTAGTAATATTTTAATATTTTCTAAATATTATTAATAATGTTATTAGGATCGAAAACTTCATCTTCTAATTGCCAGATGACGCTAGTCACGTAATATTTTCACTTCAGTTGTAATGGGTGGGAAAACCTCTCAGTACGGATCAATTGGGATATGGTGAACAAGCCTACGTTCTTTCCCATGAGGCTCCAATAAGAGCCTAAAATCGCGATTTAAGGGACTGGACTGCGCTCCGTATTCTAATTGAAAAGTAAGATTGTTTTGCCTTCGCATTGCAACTGAATTAAAAATAAAATTTTTATTTTATTTTTAAAATAAACGTTTTCTTTTGATTCAAATCGAGTACCTTGCCATTTTCTGACATCGTGTTTCGGGGTCAACCCCTTATCAAAAGGCTTCGCAAGAAAATTGATCTGAATCAAAAGTCACCGAGATTATGGTGTAAATATTCAAATATTTACACCAGAGTATGATTAGACTAACCTCTAACGGGGAACGACAAAATGCATGAAAATCAATATCGACGACGATTCAAGCAAGCTGTTAGCCCAGATACGAGGCGTGTTTTTTAAGTAAGTACCGTTTTGGAATTAGAAAAAACCTGCAAAGATATGGCAATAATTTTAATTTTGCATGAGAGCCTGTACCTTAATCTACTTTTCTACATAATTTCCGTGAATATTGAGGCACTTGTCATAACGTGGCACCAGTTTTTGAATACCCTCCTGATAAAATTCTGCCGCCTGACTTGTTAACCACTGCATCACAAATTCCGGTAATTCAAGTTCTCGGTCACAATGCGATAAAAAACACTACGAGAATACTGAGGAAAGCAGTCGGATAATGATGAAATTGTAAAGCGTCTGTTTTCTCTCACCTTTTCGTCCACTTTCTGCACCAAATTTTCATTAACGACCGAAGGACGCCCACTCCGTTCTTCATCATGCACATTTGTGCGGCCATCTTTAAATGCTCTCACCCATTTCCTTACCATTCCATCACTCATAATGTTTTGTCCGTAAACTTCAATGATCTCACGATGAATATCGATCGGTTTTACGCCTTTAGCATTAAGAAATCGTATAACAGTCCGTACTTCACCATCAGCGGAACTCACGATTATTGGAGGCATCTTCAACACTGGAGTAAACAAGTATACAATGAAGAATCAGACTGTAATGGCGTCAGTGTGCGTAGACAAGAGATGTAGGTCAGCCATACTCAAAGTGTGTTCCGCGGAACCCTAGGGTTCCGCGATACCCCTGTAGGGGTTCCGCGAGAATTTAGAAAAAAAATTCAAAACACCTCTCTCTGTTCGACTTTTCTGACGCGGTATAGCACGATTCACGAGGCGTGGTCGAACCACAGGTCGAACTTAGTTGCCTCCTGTTGCCTCATACAATTTTACTAGCCTTACCCTCATACAATTTCACCGCCGATACACGACTTAGTGTGACCAAAGAATACCCCAACCAACTTGGTTGGTTGGGGTATTCTTTGGTGACTCAGTCCTTAGTCAGTACTGTCAGTAGTCAGTCGACAATTAGGGTTCGGAGCGATCAATACCTACCTGCTAGAAAAAAGTGTTTATTTTTCTACTGCTGTATTCTGATTGTATCAGTTTTGTACTTTTGTTGTTTGTGATCGTACGTTATTTTGTGGTTTTTAATAAAGAAGAATGGAACGTTGGCTTAAAGGCGTTAAACGTGATGCAACAACATCTTCTACCGAAGCCGAATGTTCGAAAGCAGTAGCGGAGTATACAGCAATTACCGGTGAAGACGATTATGCAACGACGTCAAGTTCCGCGGTTTCAAAGGCGAAAAATAGGAAGTATGATGACACAGTTTCGGATTTTGTTGATTCCAACGGCTCACTTATCTGCATTTTATGTAGTAAACTATTTCCTAATAGTTTCAATGGCACCTGCTAAGTTGCGCCGACATTTAGAAACTGTACACCCCGAGTCTAAAAACAAGAATAAAGAATTTTTTATCCGTAAAAAAGAACAGTTATTGGAAAGTCAAAAAACTACAATGCATGTAACCAAAACTTTCAATGAAAAGGCCACAGAGGCATCATATTTAGTTAGCTATCGCATTGCACAAGCAGGTGAAGCGCAAAATATCGCTGAGAATTTAATAAAACCATGTGTGTTGGACATAACAAAATGTATGCTCGATGAAAAATCTGCAAAGCATCTTTCTACTGTACCGCTATCGAACGATACTGTTTCACGGCGTATTAAGATCTGGCCAGCTACGTCAAACAAGAACTACCTAGTTACACGTCTACAAAAAACACGATTCACCTTGCAAATAGATGAGTGTGCTGATGTCGCTGGTCTAGCCATCTTGCTGGTTGTCGTGAGATATCCATATGAAAGTTCTTTTGATGAAGACATGCTTATGTGTTCACCGTTGTCCACAAACACAACCGGAGAGGAAATTTTTAATAAAATAATTATGTTTTTTGAGGAAAATAATCTCAGTTGGAACGATTGAATTGACATTTGTACAGATGGGGCCAAGGCGATGACAGGTAAAACAGCAGGATTAGTGTCACGAATAAAAAATAAAGCTCCTAATTATTATAGCTCCAGCCATTATATCTTGCATAGACAAGCACTTGCGATGAAGCAAATGCCGTCAAATCGAAAATTAGTTATGGATGAAGCAGTAAAAAGAATTAATTTTATCAAATCACGACCATATTCCCGATTGTTCTCATTATTGTGTGAAGATTATGGCAGCAAATATAAAACACTATTGCTTCATACATAAGTGCGATGGCTGTCTCGGGGTAAAACTTTAACAAGGCTATTTGAACTTAGAGCCGAGTTACAAATGTTTCTCTCAGATACTTATTTCAATTTGAAAGACCGTTTGTATGATAAAACTTGGTTGTTCCGACTGTCTTTTATGGCGGATATCTTTCAAAAACTGAACGATTTAAATTTATCATTGCAAGGTAAACAGACAACAGTGTTCCAGGCCTGTATCAAAATAACTGCGTTCAAAAGAAAATTAGATTTTTTAATTATTTGCTTCAGAAAAAGAAATATAGAAAGCTTTACATCACTCAGATTACTTTGTTAGCGATACGGACTTAGAAATGTTCCAAGATGATGTATTTGAAGAACTGATCAAATATCTCACTTCCATGCGTGCATCTTTTGATGTATTTTCCCGAAGAACAGAACACAAAAATGAAACTGAATTCATGGATTCATAAACCCAACTTACAAAAGTCCGAAAATATGTCAAACGAGATATACGAATCTCTTTTAGAAATGTCATGAGACACATTTATGGAGTCATTGTTTAAAACGATTGCCAAAATGGCTCTGAATATTCTTCTCCCGTTCCCAACAACATATTTATGCGAAACAGGATTCTCAACATTATATGCAGCCACGAAAACAAAATACCGCAATAGACTGGACGCCGAACCTGATATGAGACTTCAAATTAATGTCATCTATCAAACCTGATATCAACCAATTGATGAAAAATAAAAAACAGTTTCATACCTCCCATTCGTTAGACACAACGTTATTTTTTTATTTTAATATTATACTCTATTATTATACTTGTTATGTAAGTAAGTAATAAGTAACTGTTACATTGGAATTTGATTATGCTTATTAATAAAAAATACACTTTTAAAAACTATTGTTTTATTGTAGGGTTCCGTTAAGTATTTTGCTTTCCAAAAGGGTTCCGTCACCAAAAAAGATTGAGAACCGCTGATGTAGGTAACCAGCGCTCATGCGCGGAACGCCGACCGTAGCGCTGCGGCGGCGGAATCGCAAAACGGTACTTACATAAAAAACATGCCTCGTATATAAATATCAATCAGACGACGCTTAGGAAAATATTCCATCGATATATCTCAGCTTGCCTATCCGAATCGTCATTATTTTTGAACTCGTATACTGAGTAATATGTAAAAACAAAATAAACGGTTTCGTTTTAATTCAGATTGATCCATCCTCTGACACCGTGTTTCATGGTCTACGCGTTATCAAAGAGGCTTCGCAAGAAGGCTGATCTGAATCAAGACTCACAGAGAAGATTGTGTAAATATTTGAATATGGTTAGACTGACCTCTAACCGGAGTATGGTTAGACTGACCTCTTATGGGGAACGATGAAATGAATGAAAATGAATGTCGACGACGATCCAAGTAAGCTGTTAGCCCAGATATATAAATACTAAACGGACGACGCTTAGGAAAAATATTCCATCGATGCATCTCAGCTTGCCTATCCGATTACAGTTTGGTATAATAATAAACACAAACAAAACAAAAACCATGGTTAAGGGTAAAGTTATAACAAGGATTAAAATAAAAAATAAAAATATTGAAGTAATGGATAAAACGAAATATTTAGGAGTCTGGATTACTGATGATTTAAAATCCGAATCAGAAATCAGGAATCAGGTAGAGCGATAAATGGAATGATACGAACAATATAACGAACCAACACTAACACAATACACTAAGAGATTATGGTGGACAGGGTACGTGGTCCACATGCATGAGAATAGAATTCCTTAGAGAAAATAGAATAGAGGAAATAGAATTCCTTTTTTTTTAAATGATTTTTTAACAAAATCCACAAAGAAAGAAAATTTTTCCTGTAGTTGGCTGTATACCATCAATCACAAAAATTGGAATAAATCCTTTGTAAAAGGTATAAAATTTTATTAAAATCCCTAAAGGGCTACGTCAGAACAAAACGTTTTCGATTTTATTACAAAATCATCAACAGTGTAAGACCTAAAAGTAAGTATAACCTATTTTATTAATGTAAAATTGATATTTAAATTATGACTAAGGTTAAAAACAAGCGGTTATACTCACAGTCTGGATGCTAGCTGGGCTACCAAAGAAATATCGGGGTAATAACCCTTTAAATATAAAATTTTGTGCTTTATAAATGCATATTTACATAAAATGCCTTGTGATGGGCAAATGGCAACAGGAATAATGCCGTAAGGTAAGGTATTTAACTTCCCAACATGTGGGATACAAAAAATTGAGTTGTTTACATTTCGATGACTTTACGGCAACTGAATGAAAGTTGAGTGATGTTTCTGAAAGGTGTCAAAAATTAAACCGAACAATGTGACAATGTGACGTAGTAGTTACCATGTGTTACCTCAGGCAACTGATTGTGATAAGATATTTTTTTTTAATTTTCAACAGTAATAACGAACATCAACAAAGATGTGGCTATAATAAAGTTTACCACAATTATGTAAGATGTATTAGAGTATAAAATGATTTTTATAGTGTGGATGGAGAATTAGCCAGATTGTATGCAACCATCTACATATACATAATGATAATGAAAATAAATTAATTAGCGAAAATGGATCCATTTATGTTGAGGAACATCTGGGACCTAGTAATTAAGTGGGAAATTTTTTTTGCTACGATGTTTTATTTATGTGTATAGGATTTTATGTGTATAGATTTTTAACGTTTCGACGTCTAAATCGGATGTCGCTGTCAAAATACAAAAAATATTGACAGTTGCATCAGATTTGGACGTAGAAACGTTAATAAAATCATTTTTTTAGTAAAATTGTGACTTATTTCCCATTAAATATAGTTATTGACAAAAATGCCACAAGAAATTAGCTTCAGAACAACATTAGAATGCCTAGAAAATTGGCAACCCAAACTCCATCTTCTGGTTTTGAGTTAATACCCTGGAGTTTTGAAACTTCTTGTATATTAACTTGCTCCAAGTTAATTATAAATATTTGGAATATTTTACTGTTTTAGTATCGTTAGGTATGTCAGGATATTTTCTACATGTTGCATATCCATTGTTTTTTTTAATATATATGTTACAGTTCAAGTTGATTCTCAGTTAGAGTTGACTCCAACTAGTTGGAGTCAACTCCAACTGAAACGAGCAGGAAAAGTTGGTTTTAAAAATTTAAATCAACTTTTACTAGTTGGAGTTGACTCTTCCTGGATCGATTCAGTAAATGTTGATTATACGAGAATCTCAAGTGCATTTTTAATGAGTGTACGTTTCTTTGTTTTGATCGTTTCAACTACTTATTAGTATAGTCTGTAACGTCGCCCCCGTTAGGTAAATTATTCTGATTCGATTTTTTGCACAAACTTACTCAAAGAAATACATCCGTATAACAATCCTTATAACAAATACACAGGCTGTCACGCGGTACCGCGGTCGAAAAATTGTTTAACCAATTTCAGTAAAGTCAGTCAGTAAAGTGACACTTTATCGAACGAGTCTAATATTACGAGCAGAGGAACAGACGCGTTCGATAAAGAGTATTGAGGTGGTGCGTACAAAATTGTATCGTCAATCATAAAAAGCATTAACACTTACTTACAACTTTGAGGAATTTTTTTTAATTTTAGACGAAATAAAAAATTCGTATGACAGTAATGACAGTAATCACAGATGACTTTTGCATGATGGTCGGTTTTGATGTTTAATCGATAGTTTTATCAATATTGTATACCTACCTAATTACTAAATCTGTAAAGTTTTGATTTATTTTGTATGAATATAATTGCGAAACACTACAGAATTTTACTTTTTGACATAAATTTTATCTTATTTATAATAAGATAAATTTTGTACACTATTTTTAATAATTAAAGTAAATAAATTTTAATTTCACTCAAATCAATAATCGATTGCTGCCATTGACCACTTACATTCAATCTCGGTTAATTTGATTAATTATCGCGGCAGGTAAAGTAACATTCTTCTTTCAATACAACAAAGTGTTACTTAACTGTCGAAAATGAGGGCAAATGAGTATAATAATGAATGATTTTAGTGACGTTTGGCGATAAACAAAGATTTTAAACAAATTCGCAAAAATACACACACCTGCAAAATTAGCCGAACACCTTAAAAATGGGACATGTTTGATGTCTCGAGTTTCCTAAACCACTGATCCCATTTGGATGATTCTTTTAGTATGTTATAGCCTTAATATTTAAGAATATCGTTGTAATAATATTGTTGCTAGACAGGTAAATATCATTTTATACCGGGTGTACAAATCATGCTGTGTTTTTTCTTAAAGTTTGGAACACCCTGTGGAATATTCTAGCGCATGTAAAATAATAAAAATAACTCTCGATTGTAGATTTAGGCTTTCTTAACATTTTTCTTTTTGATTCATTTACTTATGTGTGATAATAAAAAAGTTATGTGCGTTAACAACTATCCATGTTTTTCATCAATAAATCCTCATAGTAGGGGAGGAAAGTATACTAAATTTGCAGTTACTCGAGCTTTATGGGAACCTATTGGATTGTGAAGAATATGTGCTAAAATCAGAAAAAGGTTAAGTTAAATTTTCCATAAAGTGGGGAACTTTTCATTTTTTAATTAATTTTCCATTTGAAACAATCATTTTTCTCCGATTATAGCGCTATCTATCCATAATTAGAAAAAATGTGTCGAATAAAAGTTGCTTATTTTTACGTGAAGGATCCAAATCTGCAATAAAAATTGGGGCTCCTATTTGGGATTTTAAATTAAATCCACCACCCCACCTCCGTGGGGGTTCGTGACACCCCACGGAGAGGAGAGGGGGTAAATTAAAAATTTTAAATACGAACCCTGAGATATTTCGCGAAATGAACATCAGATCGTAAAACTGCAAAATACACCTATTCAATATTTTTCAAAAATCTACCTAATGGCACCAAACACGATCCCGACGGAGGTGGGCTGGGGGGTTACTTTAAAATCTTAAATAGGAGACATCTGTACAAACTGCAAATTAAGCATACTTTCCTTCCCTACTATGAGGATTTATTGATCAAAAACATGGCTAGTTGTTAAAGCAGATAACTTTTTTATTTTCCAACATAAGCAAATGAATCAAAAAAGAAAATGTTAAAAAAGCCTACAATCCAGTTTTAATTTTAAAATATTATATATACTAGAATATTCCACAGGGTGTTCCAAACTTTAAGAAAAAAAGGCAGTATGATTGTAACACCCGGTATAAAATGACATGTACCTGTCTAGCAACAATATTATTACACCGATATTCTTAACTAATAAGGCTATAACTTACTAAAAGAATCACTTAAATCGGACAACAGGTTTAGGAAATTCGAGACATCAAACATGTCCCATTTTTAAGGCGTTCGGCTAATTTTGCGGGTGTGTGTAATTTTTTCACTTCGTACAATTTTTTTTTAGGTCCATTGGGCCTTTTTTTCTCTAAAATTGACTGTTGTCTAGTTATTAGCTACTTAAAATTTAAAAAACGCCAAAATAACCATTTTAGACGTTAAATAACTCGGTTAAAGATAATTATTGTGAAAGTCGAGCGAGCGGCCGTGGAGTAACGGCATAATCGCTGGCCTCATACGCCAGTGCACATGGGTCCGAGCCCTGCTAAAGACAAACCATTTTCATTTCCAATAATGACACGAGCCGTCTCACCCTGCCTCGGAGAGCACGTTAAGCCGTCGGTCCCCCTGGGCTAATGTACATCGACACTAGTTACTTGAAACGGGGTTAAAGATGTAATTGGCGCCGGAACTGTTCGAAAGGCAAAAATGCGATACGATATTATATATTATGAAAGTCAGAAACTAAAAAAAAAACCAAAGATTAAAGCTACCTCTATAAGATCCTGAAGAAATTTTTGTCATTATTTCATTAATAAGATATTGTTTTTAATTATCAACAATGAGCGCTAACTGTGTATTGAGGGCGGCCGTCAATGTGAGTGCGAGTGAGATTCGCCATTGGACGGCTGGAATGGTGCATCTCTTTAGCACTCACCATTGACGGCCGCCTAATACGCACTTAGCGCTCATTGTTAATAATTAAAGATAAAGCTTAGTAATAAAATAGTGACAAAAATTTCTGCTGGATCTTGTAGAGGGGGCTATAAACTTTGATTTGGTCACTTTCTGCCTTTCATAATAATGAATTTTAACCGAGTTATTAAGCCTTGGAAAAGGCTATTTTCGCATTTTTCAAATTTTAATTCGCGTATAACTCGACAACAATCAATTTTAGAGAAAAATCACAAAATACTTTTTGCTCAGAATAACCCAAATGATCTAAAAAAAATGTTCGTAGTGAAAAAATTATTTTTGTGAATTTATCTAAAAAGAATTGTTTAAACAATTTATCGATCAAGGTACTGCCTGGTACCCAGTAGATTTGTTATAAGGACCTCTTTTTGAGTAAGTTTGTGCAAAAAATTCGAATCGGAGTAATTTACCTAACGGGGGCGACGATACAGCCTAGACTAATTTGAACATATTCAGTAACATTTAATTTCTAGAATCGGCTGTTTGTGTGAATCAGAATCTGCTTTTAGTAAATGGCATTGGGAATTGTATACTTTTCCTAGTTGGAGTCTACTTTTACTAGTAAATGTTGAATATAAATCTTCATTTTTATTTATAATCAACTTTTACTGAAACCAGCCGTTAGAGTTGACTCCAACTAGTTGGAGTCAACTCCAACTGGATAATCAACTTGAACTGTAACATATACACCCATTTCGCCTTTCGCACAAAATTAACGCAAAGCAGTTTTATAAATATAGTGTTCTAAACTTAAGAGAACCAAGTTCTTTATGCTCTTGAATACTCAACGGCTTCATTTTGTAAGTAACGAATTCAAAAACCTAAAAACGTAGAACAAATTCAAAATAAGACTAAAAGGAACTGCAAATGCAAATTAATGTAAATGTTTTATTTGTCGCTAGCTATCGAAGCTCTAAATTTAATTGTGTATAGAAACTTAAGAGCTGCTTAGTATGCTCGTCGTGAAACTTTGTGAATTATAATTGCAGCAACTTCTTTTGGTATGGGAAAGTACTCTAATTCCTTACTGACTAATAAAATAAAAAGTAATTCAGTTCTTTACTAATGGAGATAATAAAAATTCAATTTACAGCATGAAATATCTAGTCTATAAATTAATAAAGGTGATAGAAGGGGATCCGAATCTTGGTCAACCTTCACCCATCTGTTTACCGAATGAAACATTTTTTATCAACTTTCATAAGTTAACAAATACGACTTGCATGGTTTGCCTATCAAAATCTTTTTATAGCTATGCTTAAGAGTGGTGCATAGAGTTTGCAATCAACATTTTAAGCATTCTTTTTGAAAGTATGGAAGAATTATTTTATTTTTAAATTAAATAAGGGACTTTGCTACGCTACTGGTGAATGTTTACACGTATAAATTTGTGCTCTGTAATAAAACTCGAAATACCGGGATATTACGAGCAGATAAAATACGTAATAGTGACTATTGGTGAATCAAATATCCAAGAAGTTGATTACAGGTGAGAATATTCTAGAGAACAACTATTAAAAGGTGAAACCAAACTTAAAATATAATGGAAATTAAGTTGATAGGCAACCAGTTATACTGAAAAGTATATATGTTTGAATAAGTAACGAATTTTTGGAAGAGTTGATCTGTGGATGGTATCTTACGCGAGACATATATACAGCACACAATACAGTTAGTCCGTGCTGAGATAAGGGTAAAGAAATAAGGATTAGCTTGACTAATAAAAAATTGGTCAAGGAACTGATAAATGAGACTACAGCAGAAATGATGAAAGACAAAAAGGAACTGATGAACGAGGTAAAAGAAATGAATAATATATACAGATAAGAAATAAAACAGCTAAAAGAGGAAAATCTGCAGATGAAAAATGAAGTGAAAGAATTACGAGCTAAAATGAGCCAAATTGAACAAACTGAAGAAAGGCTAAAACTGACTCAAAGGAAAGAAAGAAAGAACAATATTATTATAAGCAGTCTGGAAATTCCAAATGCCACTGAAAAAAAAATGGAAGATAATGTAAAATATTATTTTGAAAACCAGTTAAAGATGAAAAGTAGTATCCCAAAAATAAAGTTGTTCTGAAGCTATTTCCTTGTGGCATTTCAACTATTCTAAATGGGAAATAAGCCACAATGTAACTAAAAAAATGATTTGATTAACGTTTCGACGTCCATATCGGATGTCGTTGTCGAAATACGAAATATTAATAAATTAAACAAAATTGTTGTTGCTTATTCAAAGATTTTTCTAATGATTTAATTTAATCTGACTCATTTATACCTATCGGCAATTCAGATATATTATTATACATTTTAAAGTAGAAGACTTTACAATGGTATTGCCAATATTTATAAGTTGCGTTCCCGGGAATTTATTCCAAAAATAAAGGAAATAAAAGAGAAGACATACCTGACAGAGGTAGAGAATTTTGCACAAAAATTGGAGATAATGAAAAACAAAGCTAAATTAGCTAGGGAAGAATTTAATGAGGTGTACATAAATAACGAACAGACCCAAAAGGAAAGAAAAATTCAACAAAAACTGAAAGAAATTGTAAAACAAAAAATATAAGAAAGGAAAATAGTAAAAAATTGGATACCAAAACCTTATATTGAATGGACAGAAATGGATATGGAATACAAAAAGAAATTAATTTGTAAGGAATCATGCAAACAGAAATGCCAACAAAATAAACTAGAAAAATTAATTGCAAGGAAAAGCAAGTGCAAGGAACATACGGATATGACATGGCAAGAAACAGGTAATGATAATAACAAACGTGATAAGGACTAGATTTGGAGACTAGCAATGTGGAATGTCAGAGAATTAAATGGTAAAGAAGTCGAATTAAGCTACGAGTCGGCTACAAGTGACTAGTATACTGCCCTACTAAGCGAAAAGGAGTACCTGCAATTTTTATTTTTCGGATACTCATTTATACACTGCCTCATATATGAATGAGTTCAAAGATTCTATATATTTTTCTATTATTGTATGGTCGAATTCATTATGAGGTATATAGTTTCACAGTTTCTATGTGGGTTTGGAGCATGTATGAAGGTGTAGTAATGACTAAACAGTAGTACCTCATTTTTTTTATAAAATATAGATACCGCCTTTTCGCTTAGTAGGGCAGTATAAAAAGTATCTAATTCGTGAATAATTTCATGCATGTCGTGCAAAGATCCATTTGAACAACTGTATGTCATTTTTTAATAAATCACAGCAACGTTTAATCGTAAGTCACATTATTCTATTTATACTTCCTCATACAAAAAAATTAAACCCCAGTCTATCAACATTAAATGAACAGAGCCGCAGCTTTAGCAGTTTCATGTAAAAAGCAGCATTGCAGGAGTTTCGTTGTTTACAGGATTTTACGCTTTGTTGGACGTAATCCATTTGAGATTCGATTACAAAACAGTTATTATACTTTACTATTTTTGCGTCATATCAACACTATATTCTGCTGTTTTATATTGGCCACATTCGTTCGAAAATTCTACTATATGCTGCTGAGGTTCAATAACTTTCAAATGACTTTTTAAGTTTTCAATTTTAGATAACGCTATGTTTTAATAGTAACTTTAGGAAAAAAATCTACGCTCAGCCAACAAACAAACTTTATTGAATTATATTTAATGAATATGTATAACGTAATAACGTCCTTTCATGTTATTTTACAATATCCTACTGCAGTGTTATTTGATCAGAAAAGTATATTTTAAGTAATCGATATAGTAGAAAGACCTTACGACCCTTTTTTGTTTACACGTACCGGTATAAACAAAAAATTAAGTCAAAAATGGATAACCATTTTCAATTTCGTTGCAAAACGAAAATACAGCCGAACCACATTCTGGTCCAATCAGAGAGTGCTGCAAGCACCTCTACCGGTTTCGAAACTTATTAGTCTCTCATCAGGAGGCACATATGCTGCTCTCTCTGATCCAACCAAAACAAACCCCAGCGTGCAGTCCCGGATTGCAACGAACGAAATGGCATAGATGCCCTAGCGGCAACTGCTAGCAAAAAGACTAAGCTTTCAGTCTAATGGCATATAAAACAACACAATGCTATTCTACACCCCACCAGAATGAAAACAATGGGAACCTTCTCTGGTTACACCTCCGAGGCTTCTACAATTTGCAAGCCATACGGATACTGCGACTAAGGAAGATGAGGGAATTCTACAATTTACAATTCACGTCCCATCTGCTCAGCGCGGTAAAGTTCCAACGAGAATGGTTCCCTTCATACTCCAATAAGAGTAAATGTAAAACAAAAATGGATAACCATTTTCAATTTCGTTGCAAAACGAAAATACAGCTGAACCACATTCTAGTCCAATCAGAGAGTGCTGCAAGCACCTCTACCGGTTTCGAAACTTATTAGTCTCTCATCAGGAGGCACATATGCTGCTCTCTCTGATCCAACCAAAACAAACCCCAGCGTGCAGTCCCGGATTACAACGAACGAAATGGCATAGATGCCCTAGCGGCAACTGCTAGCAAAAAGACTAAGCTTTCACTCTAATGGCATATAAAACAACATATTGCTATTCTACACCCCGCCAGAATGAAAACAATGGGAACCTTCTCTGGTTACACCTCCGAGGCTTCTACAATTTGCAAGCCATACGGATGCTGAGACTAAGGAAGATGAGGGAATTCTACAATTTACAATTTACGTCCCATCTGCTCAGCGCGGTAAAGTTCCAACGAGAATGGTTCCCTTCATACTCCAATAAGAGTAAATTTAAATCAAAAATGGATAACCATTTTCAATTCCGTTGCAAAACGAAAATAGAGCCGAACCACATTATAGTCCAATCAGAGAGTGCTGCAAGCACCTCTACCGGTTTCGAAACTTATTAGTCTCTTATCAGGAGGCACATATGCTGCTCTCTCTGATCCAACCAAAACAAACCCCAGCGTGCAGTCCCGGATTAAGTCTTTTTGTTCAAACCGATCAGTTCCCAAACAATGAATCGTATATGGCATTTTAAGTATTAGAAGTTTTTTCTAGTTGGGAAGCAGATCTTTAGTAGGGTGTTGTTTTTAATTTTAAAAATTGCATAATTTTTTAGATTTCCATCCTTTGTTTATCCTAAATGTTAGTCACCCTATCTGTAGTCCAGTATTGTCTGTCTACTAAAAAGTCTTGATGGGCCCCTAGACGAGAAGCAAATGACCTCGTAGTTTCATAATTGTATTATATATATATATATATATATATATATATATATATATATATATATATATATATATATATATATATATATATATATATATATATATATATATATATATATATATATATATATATATATAATGGATTTCTACGGCTGTCGCCGCCTCTACATACCCAGCTTCCAATTTTTTCTATCGTAACACGTATCTTCATCTAATTGTCTCGAATCCATTGCGTCCTGAATATTGTCCCTCCAGCTTCTCCGTGGTCGTCCCCTTCTTCTTCTCTCCGGTGGGACCCACTCTAATATTTTTCTCGGCCAGCGAGTCTCATTCATTCTTTTAACGTGCCCGAACCATGTCAGCTGTCTCTTTTCAATATCGTCCATTATAGTTTTTTCCACCTTCATACGTTCTCTAATTGTTTCATTTCTTACATGTTCTAATCTGGAAACCTGACAACTTCTCCTCAAGAAGTCCATTTCTGTACTAAGTAGCTTCTTTTTATTTCTTGCACTTATGTCCCAAACTTCTGCACCGTAGATTGTAGCGCTCTTCATTATACTTTCATATATTCTTTTCTTTGTTTCCTTCCTGATATCTTTGTCCCATAAAATTGAATTGAGGGATCTAGTGATGCTTCTACCTTTATTGATCCTGTGTTGTGTTTCATCTTCACTATTTCCTCGTTTGTTAAATATAGCTCCCAAATATTTGCATTGTTTCACACCAACAATATGTCCTTGTTCCAATGGTAGGTTTTCAATGTCTTCGTTTCCCACTATGAAGTATTCTGACTTATCCATATTTATTACTAATCCTGCCTGTTGGTAATGCTCATTTAGCTTCCGTATCATATAGCTTAAGTCATCTTGATCTTGGGCTATTACAACTTCGTCGTCCGCAAAGTATAATGTAAATAGGGAGTCATCTCCCACTTTCAGTCCCATCGGTTTCACTGCTTTCCTAATCGTATTTTCTTCTAATAATTATCCATTCCCATATGGACCTATGGCATAGATAGAGATATGCCATAAATAAATTTATTTTGCAAAATTTATTAAACCGATCTTAATGAAATTTACAGTGCTGCTTTACTATATCATAAAGTTTTTCTGGGTAAAGTATAAATGTCCTAAGTGTAGCATAAATGGTTGAAAAACATAAAATGCGAATACAGTGGAACCCCGATAAGTCGGCCCCCGATAACCCGGAAGTCCGGCTAACCCGGACCGATTTTCATCAGACAAAAATTTAACAAATAAACAATTTAACAATTTTATCAAATAAAAATGTATGTAGGCCAAATAATATTTCAGAGATAATGTGTATTTGTGTAATTTGAACACATAAGTACAATAGTAAAAATGATTCATGCACACGGCGGCAGCCAGAGCGACCGTCTCAGCTTATCGGAAAGAACAGACACCTGTCTGTATTCCTTTTCCTTTATTTATGTCAAACTGTCTTAGCATTGTTTAAAAAAGACGTGACTATTTAAAAATTCTTGTATTGTGTGTAGTACAGCCTATTAATCACTTCCGTTCCGTAATGTAATCGTGCTTCAGATTGTGTTTGCTTTGTCTACGTAATGGTAACAAAACGTAAAAATGTTGCAGTGACAATGGAAAAGAAACTAGAAACATTAGGTAGGATTGATAAAGACGAATCTTTAAAATAAATTTATTGCAGCATCATAATATGATATTATGCTACCATAGGTCTGGATCCCGCGTATGAAAAAAAAGTTGATTAATAGCAAGCTAAAAATTTATTAATAGCTTAAGGGTGTCTAGTCGGATAAACTTTGATATATGAGAACACTGGAACAGGGGCAGTTTTAATTGTGGAACAGGTCAAAAATTTGGAACGGTCAGAACACGAAAATGGCACATTTGTTTTGTCCGACAGAACAGACATAAACTCTCCGAACAGAGATTAAACTCTCATGCAAAAATCAGACTGCTATTTATCACCTGTCATAATTCCTGTCATTTGACATATTCTACATGTTCCACTCATTAAAACGCCAATTTGGTGATAAATAGCAGTCTGATTTTTGCATGAGAGTTTAATCTCTGTTCGGAGAGTTTAAGTCTGTTCTGTCGGAAAAAATACATGTGCCGTTTTCGTGGTCTGACCGTTCCAAATTTTTAACCTGTTCCACAGTTAAAACTTCCCCTGTTCCAGTGTTCCCATATATTAATGTTTGTCCGACTAGACACCCTTAAACTAATAACAAATTTTCAGCTTGCTATTTATCAATTTTTTTTTGTACGCAGGATCCAGACCTACCATATTATGGTGTCGGTACATCTCTACAGTATGACTGAGTTTTTTACCAAGAAATGAACAAAACTCTACACTCTATACAACTATACGTAATTTAGATGTGTACTGTGCATATGTGTTTCATGTTTTTGTAATTGTAATGGAGGTTATTTATTAATTTTTACTATATTCTCCGGCTAACCCGGATTTTCGATAACCCGGATCGGCCGCGGTCCCGATTAATCCGAGTTATCGAGGTTCCACTGTACTTGCTTTTGTATGGATTTTTTCGCAATTATTGCTATTTTGCAAAAAGGGTGACTATTTTTTAAATTCTTAACTAATTTTATATTGTAGAACATTCAATTACGCAACTTTTATGTCAGTACAACTTTTCTCAGAAATGAACAGTTTTAAAGTTATAATCAAAAGACCAATAAAAAAATCGAATTTTTCCTTCATATTTTGACATTTTGATTATTTAAACTTTCGGACCATTTTGAGTGAGAGGATAACTCAAATATTATTATTTGAGTTATTTTCAAGCAATTTCTGCAAAAAAAATTTGAGTCACCTCTCAACGTCCATCTCAAAACAGATGTGCCCTGGACTATTATAGGTCTGGATCCAGCGTATGAAAATAAAGTTGATTAATAGCAAGCTGAAAATTTGTTAATAGCTTAAAGGTGTCTAGTCAGACAAACTTTGATATATAGGAACACTGGAACAGGGAAATTTTAATTGTGGAACAGGTTAAAAATTTGGAACGGTCGGACCACGAAAACGTCACATGTATTTTGTCCGACAGAACTTCAAATTGATTTGTTACCCTTTCATTAAACTCGCATGCAAAAATCAGGCTGCTATTTATCACCAAATGGGAATTGTAATGAATGGAACAAGTAGAATATGTCAAATGACAGGAATTATGACAGGTGATAAACAGCAGTCTGATTTTTTTATGAGAGTTTAATAGGGCTTTTAAACATACTATGCTTTTTCTCATGAGGATCTTTCAGTGCGTCACAGTTTTTCGATTTCTTCCTAACGCGTTAAATTGCATGTGACAGAAAAAAACCCACGTCGGTGATTACATTTCGTCGGTGACATTTATAACATTTATTCTAGTTGTCAATAGATGGCGCTATAATCGAAGTAAAAATGTTTTTCAAATTTATCTACGAATATAATCTGTACAATTTATAAGACCATACAAATCAAATAAAATACCATTTTATAAATGCAATAAACAGAATTGATTTGTTTTTATGCCAAATTGCAAATAAAATTTGACAACTGTCAGATTTAATTAAAACGTCATGTCACTAAAATGTATATTATCACGGACTTACCTTTTTTTTCTATCATTTGGGACGCACCGAAAAATGCTCATGAAAAGAAGCATATCCACATCATACGTCTTTGGTTTGTATCATTTGGTATACCAATAACGTATGACGTGGATATATTAATATTATGTGACACATGACAGAAGCTCGAAACAAATGACTGTAAATGAAAAGCCCTATGTAAGGGTAACAAATCAATTGGAAGCTCGGTCGGACAAAATATATGTGGCGTTTTCGTGGTCTGCCCGTTCCAAATTTTTAACCTGTTCCACAATTAAAACTTCCCCTGTTCCAGTGTTCCCATATATCAAAGTTTGTCCGATTCGACACCCTTAAGTTATTAACAAATTTTCAGCTTGCTATTAATCAAATTTTTTTTCATACGCGGGAACCAGACCTAACATTGTAAGCATGCACTACACATCAATTTTGGGTTCGTCAGGAAACAAATGCAGATCAGGGACTCCCCCAGTGGCAGTGGAGGCTGTGTTAGCACGCAACGCAATAAAAAGGTCGCCGTCGAATCACCCGACCAGGTAATCAAGAAATTTCAAGATCTTGAAAGAGATGAGAGAGATGCCACTCCGGCAGTTCAATTGTGCATCATACTTGCACTCACATTTAAGGCCGCCTACCACGTGCATGGCGCTCATTATTATTAGTTAAAAATAACAGCTTAGTAATAAAATAATGACAAAAATTTCTTCTGGATCTTGTAAGGGGGGGGGGGCAATAAACTTTGATTTAGTCACTTTCTGACTTTCATAATAATAACTTTTAACCGAATTATTAAGCCTTTTAAAATTGCCATTTTTCGTTTTTTTTTTTCAATTTCAAATTGCTTATAGCTCGAAAACGATCAACTTTAGAGAAAAATTATAAGAGACCTTTTTTATCCATAATGGTCCAAGAAACCTAAAAAAAATTTTTACGAGCCAAATATATTGATTTTTGCAATGTGATTAAAAAAAATTGTTAAAAAAACTGGAACCACTTTTCACGTGGGCGACTCTTTGAACCTTATTCTGGGATGTCTCACGAATGTGATTATGCAAAAAAAGTTCATGGAAATATTTTTCCCAACGGACCCGCCGTTGTTGCCTTGCCTAATTGGCATTTTTATGCTATCGGTAAGTTTGAATATAACAATATATAGTTGACACCAAAATTTCAAATTATATGCACTTTATGCTCACTTTTATAAAAATATGCAAAATTTGACATTTTTGCATGCAAAATGTGCAATTTGCATATTTGCCTAAGTCTAGTGATGATATTCCAAACTCTTGGCAAAATATGAAGGAACTTTCACTATACAAGAAAGGAGAAAAACACAAACTCAAAAAGTACAGACCGACAAGCCTGTTACCACTACCAGATCTGTATAAGCTGGTTACAAAGTAAGTAATGCATACATTTTAATATATGCTATGTGTAAAAAGCTTTGCCTAAAATAAAAATAAACCACCCCCTACGGGTTGATGCGGTTAACAAAAAATATTGTGGATGTTATTCTGGATTTTATAAAACCACAGGGTCTCTGTCATATTACCCACTCTCTAGCTTATAATAAATTTAACAATGGTGTGAATTAAACTGACCCTCTCTGGAAATATGTAGTTTAACAAATTATAAGAAAAACTAAAATCCAATCCCGAAGTAGATATTATACAACTTCTGTACATAAAAAATATACACAATAAAAATTTATTGCCCATTTTTTCATAGATTATATCTTAAAAACAGTAAAAAACAACATAACATAGTCCCTTTTTTATCGATAATATAATCATAATAAAAATGAGATGTTTCAAGACACACATGGGACTCTTCCTCCTACGTTTTTACCTACTGTTTCAATTTTTTGTGTTGCGATATAAAATAAATCAAATACCTTTATTGTGCTGATGGAGTAATTTATATTGATGAACGATTGATACGAGGAGGTTCTATCACAAATATGTTTATTTTTATTCGTTGTTACAAAAATCCAACAGAAACATGAAAATCAGATATTATTTACTCTTAAATCAAGAAAATTAATAATATTTTTAAAATGATTTGCTACAATTGCCAATTTGCGAGTATAATGTCAAGATTTACCAGTTACTCTGGGTTACCAGTTGAAGTTATGATTTTATTACAATTATAATAATTATAAAAGAAATTAGAAGACTTAGGGCCGGTACTTTATGTCCCGGTTAAACCTCGGTTAGCTAACCGGGGTTTAATCGGGACAGAAAAGTACCTCATAGGGCCTCTTGCGTTGTAATAAAAGCAATTATAATTATTATTATAATTATTTATGAATATAATAATAAGTATAATTGCATTTATGTCTATGTTATGCATATATATCTGTCCCGATTAAACCCCGGTTAACTAACCGGCTGTTAACGGAGACATAAAGTACCGGGCCTTAATGTAGAAGACATAAATGGATGGGTGACAAAACGGAGACAGAAGTGGAATGAACACATTAGTAGAATGGCAGAGGATAGGATAGTACGAATAGCATGAGATAAGTCACCAAATGGACGAAGAAGTATTGGCAGACCAACAGACCAAAGAAAAGATGGTGCGATAACTTAAAATATTTAGGAGGCTAATATTGAAGAAGAAACAGGCTTTAAAGCCTACATACAAGAAGGAAGAAGAAGAAGATAAAAGAAATTACTAAACTGTTCAAGGCAGGCTAACACACAAAAAGCTTGGTTTAAGAGGATGGGTACGTATTTTCGGCTGCAATGATATTCAAATGGGGATTCATTTTTTTCGAATCCTGAGAAAACTAATAAGTATTTCCGTAGTAATTTTGTTTAAAAATTTTTCATCACCTGGATGGGGTTGTTTTCACCCCCAGGGCAAAAGTGCAGTTCGGCATAGGGTAGATTTTGACAAAAGTTATAAATACCACCTAAATCCAAATTGTTAAGGAAATCGACCTTGGTTCTCAAAATTCCACGAGAAAATGGTTGTTGATTGGACTATATAAATATAATATATCATTTTATACATTATTCAAAATAAATTAAGCTTCACTTGTACTATACATATGTTATAGTCAAAGCCCGAATTTCAGGCACTCCTAGGTTTGACTAGGCAATCCTCAGGTCTGACTGACGGTCTTAGTCAAAGCCCGAAATAAATTACAGTTTCGGCCTTTGACTAGTCAAACCTAGGAGAGACTAAGTTGGTCAGGCAAAGGCCGAAATTTAATTTTATGAAATCGGGGTTTGACTAGTCAAACCCCGATCAGCTATTAAAATGTCGTAATTTGTTAGATTAGATTTAATAGAACGTCATTTTTTAATTGTAATATTTATTATTTTTATATTGTCGTAATTAAAATACGTGTTAAAAATTAGTGTTTATTCCCGCATGTTGAGGCATTATGGCATTTAGAGTTGCACAATACGTTAGACCTTTTACACTCACATGGTTTTGAAGAGCACTTCTTATTGCAGTGGTATTTTAAAAATCCTTGTCCTCCAAATTTGAAATCTTTTGTACTAATTTCTCTTAGAGACAGCTTAACGTCTGGAACATCTTCGAAATTAGGGAAATTTTCTTTGCATTCTCTTATTTGATTTATTGAAAAAAGTGTGTTTTTGTTCCGTATTTCGTACCAACTCTATATAAACCGTCAATTATTGTTTTATCTTGTATGGTAACCAAAATATTTCAAGCATCTCCTTGGCACTCGTTCAAGCTTGCGTTGTGCACAGACAGAAAAGATTAATATAAATAAAGGAAATGCGATTGAAGGTCTTCATGCCCAGATTAATGCTATGAAACAACTAAGTGAAAAAAAAATTTCCTCCAAGTTCGATCGGAAAAACTGTAACATTATCTATCCCCAGCTTTGATAGAGCCAAAGAGTATGCTCGAAATATTTTGAGTAGCATACAAGATAAAGCAATTGACGGTTTATATAGAGTTATTACGAAATACGGAACAATAAACGCACTTTTTTTAAGAATTCAATTAAGAGAATGCAAAGAGAAATTTCCTAAGTTCGAAGATGTTCCAGACGTTAAGCTGTTTCTGTCTCTAAGAGAAAGTAGTACAAAAGATTCTAAATTTGAAGGACAAGGATTTATAAAATGCTACTGCAATAAGAAATGCTCTTTCAAATTACGTAAGTGTGAAAGGTCTAACGTATTGTGCAACTCTAAATGATGCCTCAACATGTGAGAATAAACACTAATTTTTTTATTTTAATTACAATATAATAATAATAAACATTAAAATTAAAAAATGACGATTTATTAAACCTAATCTAACAAATTACGACATTTTAATAGCTGAACGGGGTTTGACTAGTCAAACCCCGATTTCATAAAATTAAATTTCGACCTTTGCCTGACCAACTTAGTATCTCCTAGGTTTGACTAGTCAAAGGCCGAAACTGTAATTTATTTCAGGCTTTGACTAAGATCGTCAGTCAGACCTGAGGATTGCCTAGTCAAACCTAGGAGTGCCTGAAATTCGGGCTTTGACTATAACACATATATTATTCTCAACTTTTAATCTCATAGTAATATTTAAATATACCAGTACATATTTATAGAGTCAGTTAAGAGGATGGGAACGTATTTTCGGCTGCAATGCTATTCAAATGGGGATTTATTTTTTTCGAATCCTGAGAAAACTAATAAGTAAATTTGAAAAATTTAAACGCAGAATGAAAGATTACGTTATTAGTGAGGGCCGAAAGTCCCTGAGAACTTCTATAATATTTATTTTAATAAGTTACAGAAGTGAAAAACTAAGAGAATTTAATGTAATTTTTAATTTCAAATATCTTTCGACCGAGGGACTTTCGACCCTCGGTAATAATTTAGTCTTTCATTCTGCATTTAAATTTTATAAAAGTATTTATTAGTTTTTTCAGGATTCAAATCTATCTTTGTCTTACAACGCACTCAGTCGAATAAAATATTGTCAGCATATTGTCAGTCAGACACATATTGTCAGACAATGATAAGTGACAATTTTAAATATTTGACATGGCATCGGGAATATTTTGAGTTGTTGATTAAATAATATTGATATATAGTGTATTTGATAAATAATTGATTTAAGACGTGAAATTAATAAAAAGTTATTTATTGTGTATTATTTGTGGAAGATCCAAGCGGAGAATACATCAGGATAATATATTCTGTCATCCAAGTATTTTGTTGTTAAAGATGTTCAAAGTTGTAAGCATTCCTTAATAACAATATATTATTAAAAAATCACTTTAACACTTTTCCTCTTTTCTCCATTGAGTATTAGTTTTTGTTGTACATATAAATTATTACAATCACTGAATACATACTAGTTAGTGAAAACATTATCAGTAGTAATTGCACAAGAGCTATTGAATTTTTCCCGAGTGACACTTTGACAGTTTTAATTTCACGAGCCGAAGGAGAGTGAAATTATGTCAAAGTGTCACGAGGGCAAAAGTTCTATATTAATTTTAGAGATCGAGTGCAATTTGTTGCGAGTATTTCATGAATAAAACTGTTCAAAACCAAAATTTTATTGTAATTTATTTATGTAAGTACAAATTATTACTGTTAAACACACAGTTGATATAAAATATTTTACGGTTGAAAGTCATCACTTTTATAACTTTTAAAACATTAATTGTCATTAATGTCACTGAATGTATTTTTTCGCAGCAACGAAGGGCATCTGACGTAATATACTTGACGACGAGACGGGATATTATCAAAAATTATCACCTTAATTTGCATTTCTGTAGCTTTCTATTGGTCAGAATCTCCTATGAATGAAATAATCACATTTATTAACTGAATTAATAATTTGCAATTACACAAATAACGGTTATCCAAGAACATTCAAAAGCCATCTCTTTAAGTTAATGATGATGATTTTCAAGTAGAATGACATTCTAGTAATGTTTACATATCCATACCAATGAGAATTTTACTAAACGTAATTTGCCGTGTAAAGACAGAAAAAGTAGGAATAGCCGTAAAATATTTGCGAATTATGTACCCATGGCCTTAACAAATAATAGTATATTATTAAACGAGCATGTAATGATGGCTATTACTCACGATGATAAAGTTTGCGACACGAGCCGATGGTGGGTGTTATAATTTATTAGAGTTGGTAATAGCTTATTAGGGTTAGTAATAGTTTATTTTAATTAGTAAAAAAATGTAATTATCTCGACATTAAAATTATAATTTACAAAAATAAATGTTGTTTACCAATAATAAGCGGCTGAATCATTGGTTGCATGCTATTATGAAATGCTGTCTTATGTATGGTAAAGATACAACAAGAAATAGTCAATTAAAGTTCTATTCGTTTTTTGAAAAATTATTAGCACATTGTACCTGTCAATGTAATAAAAAATAGGAAGTGGCTTTTATCGGTTGACCTATTTTATTAAGTTATAATGTACATTTATATTTAACTATAATATAGAGTGAGTTTTATGTATGGAAACACTCAATTATCTCGAAAACGGCTTGCACGATTTTTATAGATTTTGATGGGTAGGGGTTTTCTAATGCGGCCGATATTATAGTGATAATTAAATTGTTGTCAGATCTTCCATTTTTCCGGAAATCGAATTAACTTTCTTATTTCAAATAGGACACCCTGTATATTTTTTACGTTTTGAAGTCCTTAAGAAATACTGATTATTTTTCACGTTACATTCCCTATACCTAGATGCCATAATTTCGGAATTATTGCTACATTTATTAAATTTTTAAACAAATTATAAAAATCAATTTTCTCGGCCTGGGTAGACATTATTTTACGTTCTTTGGATCATTGGAAACAAAAAAGGTCTTTTGTAATTTTTCTCTAAAGTTAATCGTTTTCGAGTAATAAACAATTTAAAACTGAAAAAATCGAATAATGACGATTTTCAAGGTTCAAAAACAAAAGTAGAAAATATAATTTTTGAAATTACGGAGCACCAGAGCACCTAAATTCAAGCTCAACTCGTCTTCTAATAGCTTGCCATCAGATTTTTTTGCTCGTTTTATTCTAAAACATTGCTTTTTAATTGTCAATGAAGTGCATATGAGAGGACGGGAGATCGGGCTGCAATAACAACTAAAAAACAATGTTCTAAAATGAAACAAGCTCAAATTTCTTATTGGTAGCTGATAAAATAAGGCCTGAACTTGAATTTGGGTACTTCGCAGGTTCAAAATATTTTTTATTTGTGTTTTTGAACCTTGAAAATCTTCAATATTCGATTTTTTTCAGTTTTAAATTGTTTATAACTCGGAAACAATTAATTTTATTTTTTGTTCCCAGTGATCCAAGCAACCTAAAATAATGTTTACCCAGGCCGAAACAATTTATCTTTATAATTTGTTTAAATCTTTTTTTTTTAAATAAATGTAGCAATAACTCCGAAAGTATGGCATTTAGGTATAGGGAATATAACGGGAGAAATAATCAGTATTTCTTAAGGACTTCAAAACGAAAAAATATACAGGGTGCTTCATTTAAAATAAGAAATTTCATTAGATTTTCAGAAAAACGGAAAATCTGACAGCAATGCAATTAGCACTATAATATCGGCCGTATTAGAAAACCCTAACCCACCAAAATTTATAAAAATCGTGCAAGCCCTTTCCGAGATAATTGAGGGTTTCCATCCATAAAACTTACTCTGTATTATAAATATAATAATTCAACTACACTTCTGGAAGAAATTAATGCACCAGCTTAAAAATTAGTCATTTTTGATGTCTCGAATTTCCCAAACCTGCTTTCCAATTTAAGTGATTTTTTAATATGTGACAGCCTTAGTCTTTGACAATATCGCTGTAATAATATTGTTGCTAGACAGGTAAATTGTCATTGTATACCGAATGTAACAATAAAACTGTGTTTTTTAAGTTTACCACACCCTGTAGAATATTCTAACATTTATAAAATACTGAAATTGAAACCCAACTATAGCCTCAGGTTTTCTTAATATTCTGTTTGTTTTATTCAATCGCTTTGTTGCATAATAAAGAAGTCAACCTTAACAACTAGCCACGTTTTTCATCTTATTGTTATGTACTTGACAGTCTAGTCCATCTTGGTCTTTGCTTTCAGCTGAGAATGTTAGTAAAGCAGAAGTAACATCTGGTTTGATAATTTTTAGTTTTGCTTTTGTTTGGCTTCATTTTCCTTGGCAGGTTTTGTTAATGTACCTAGGTTTTTATTTATGTTTTTTTGTCTGAAAATGGTACGTTTTACATTATAGGGACTGCCATGTTATTAACAGTTTCTGTTGCTGCATTATGACCCGCTTCAGTACCCGTTATTCCAACATGGGATGATATCAATACGAATGTTATGTTTGCCACGTTTTTAGACATTGTATTGTTTTTTGTAGGCGGGTGACAAAGGTACTGCCTTCAAAAATAGCTACAGCAGCTACACCCTACACCTTTGCTGCTTTTGGGGGCATCACAGACAATTAGTTTGAAGTCTGGATATCTGGAGATTGTAGACTGTACCAATAAAAGTAACATTCAACGATTCCATAACCAATTGTTAATACACATCATCGATGCCTCTTGGTACAGATGCAACAAAAATTTCCCTAGAGACTTAAATATAAAGAGTGTTGACGATATTATATAGTCAAGGTCATTAATATCTAATATTAAGTTGTATGAACAGTCAGTCTGTGTCTGTATACGGCAGGACTGAACTTGTTCTAACTCCGCCTCAACATCAAACATATTAACAACAAAATATAATATGTATAACAGCCTTTACGCAGCCAAGATATAAACATTGTATTGGGGGATTTCAATGCCAAGGTTGGAAGAGGTAGTGAAGAAGATGTCGTTGGCAAGTTTGGTTTAGGAACGAGAAACGACCGTGGAGATAGAATGATTAGATTTTGTGTAGAAAAACAATTAGTAATTTCCAACACTTTTTTTGACTTGCCTAAGCGACGACTTTACACCTGGAAATCTCCTATGGACACTTACGGAAGAATAGTAAGAAATCAAATTGATTATATCTGTATATCAAAAAGATATAGAAATGCTATCTTGTCCTCCAAAACATATCCAGGAGCGGATGTACCCTCCAACCACAACTTACTAGCAGCTAAAGTATTACTTAAATTTAAAAAGATTAAAAAACCCAAAATATCTCCTAGGATCAGCAAAGATAAACTTTCAAATGCGGAAGTGAAAGAAATAGTAACCGATAAATTAGAAGATCAGTTTCAGAAATTGGGAAATAAAAATTCAGAAGAACAATTATGGGAGTCATGCAAAGAAACATTGGAAAAAGTCCAAGAAGACCATCTAATGGAAAATCAGCGTAGGAATAAGCAACAGTGGATGACAGAAGAGATATTGAATTTAATGGATGCAAGAAGAAAATATAAGAATGCTAATCTGACAGAATACAAAAAGCTAAACAGTATGATTCGAAGAAAAATAAGATCAGCTAAATCAGAGTGGCATAAACAACAATGTAAAGAAATTGAGAACTACGAGCGTATCTATGACGCATTCAATATGCACAAAAAACTGAAAGAAGTTGCAGGACTGAATAAAAAATGTAATCCTCCACTAATCGAAGATAAAAACGGAAAAATTATAATTGATATCGAAGGTCAACTAATACGATGGACAGAATATATAAAGGAATTATTCGATGATGAAAGAAGCGAACTAGAAACGCTAAATGACATAAGCGGTCCTCCAATATCTAAGGAAGAAGTGCAATACGCTATAAAGAACGCAAAAAACGGGAAGGCGATCGGACCAGATGGGATTTACGAAGAAACACTAAAGCTTTTAGGTGTCGAGGGCATTAAGATACTTACGAAATTGTTCAACTTAATCTATGAAAGCGGAAAAATTCCTAAAGATTGGCTTAAATCCTCATTTGTTGTACTACCAAAAAAACACAGAGCCACAAAATGCAGCGACTATCGCACCATCAGCCTAATGAGTCATGTATTGAAAACGTTTCTTAGAATCATTCATCAAAGAACATATAGAAAAATTGAGGAAAGAATCTCAAGTACTCAATTCGGTTTCCGCTGTGGCCTTGGAACGCGTGATGCACTATTCGCAACCCAAGTTTTAATTCAGAGATGCAGAGATGTAAATCATGACGTTTTCATGTGCGCGATTGATTTTGAAAAGGCCTTTGATAAAGTTCGCCATGAAAAAATGCTACATATTCTCAAAACTACCGGTCTGGACGGTAGGGACATTAGAATAATCGCAAATTTGTATTGGGGCCAGGCTGCATGTATTAGGGTTGCGAATCAGTGCTCTGAAGAAGTAAAAATCAAGCGCGGAGTTCGACAAGGCTGTATATTGTCACCAATGTTGTTTAATCTTTACGCTGAAACAATCTTAAATGAAGTCTTGGAAAACGCAAAAGAGGGAATACTCATTAATGGTATGCTTATGAACAATATCAGATACGCAGATGACACCTTGTTGCTGACTGGATCAATTGAACATCTTCAAGCGTTATTGAATCGAATGGTGGCATTCTGCGCGATATATGGACTCAAACTCAACGCAAGAAAAACAAAGTTTATGGTTATTAGTAAACAGGCAACCGTAAATAATAATAACTATAACGTAACAATCGGTAATGACTCAATTGAACGAGTAAGTAATCTTGTATATCTGGGTACTCATATTAATGAAAGCTGGAACCCTAGTACAGAAATAAAAAGTAGAATTGCCAAAGCAAGAACAAGTTTTATGAAATTTAAGAAAATCCTGTGCAGTCATGATCTAAATTTGGAACTTCGCATAAGAATGGTCCGATGTTATATATTCCCAGTACTACTTTACGGGGTTGAAGCATGGACACTGACAGAATCGCTTTTAAAAAACCTAGAAGCATTTGAAATGTGGGTCTACCGCCGTATTCTGAAGATCAGTTGGGTAGAAAGAGTCACAAACGAAAGGGTTTTGCAACGTTTGAATAAAAGTTGCGAAGTAGTGAACACGGTTAAAAGGCGCAAATTGGAATACTTTGGTCATATAATGCGTCACCCAGAAAAATATGACATACTTCACCTTGTCATGCAAGGTAAAATAATGGGAAAAAGAAGTGTGGGCCGCCGTACAACTTCTTGGCTTAAAAACCTACGCCAATGGTTTGGGAAAACTAGCACTGAACTATTTCGTGCGGCTGTAAATAAGACAATGATTGTTAATATGCTGCACAACATGAGAGCCAACGATCGACAAGCAGTCTCGGCACCTTAAGAAGAAGAAGATAACAGCCTTTGTTAGGGACCCTGTAGATGATCAAATTTGCTTAAGAAATGTGTTTGTAAAACTTCATGTTCTCATCAAAAACACACAACAACATGCCTCAAACACATCGGCATACTATCAAATAATTTGACAAACAAGTGAAATTTGATAAATAATTTGATCATTTATAGGGCTCTTAACATGTCAACAAAGCAAATTTCTTTTTACTGATGTTTCTTTTTGATACTTCAAATTTACTGATACTGATGCGTCGCCCTAAAACAAACAACTACTGACACCCTCTCATACCTGTATATAAAAATTATACCTCCTTTTATTTACGTAATATCCAAAGTGCTTCGGGCTATCGACTTCTATAATTTTTATCGTTGTATTTTTACTTAAAGATTTACTAATAATCGATTATAAAACCATTCTCTTAAAAGTATTTGTAAAATTAATTGTACTCGAATAAAATAGTCTTTCATATTCAACCACTTAGAAACTGGGTTCTCATCTTGAGGACAAGACACAGTCACCACATAATATATAATACATAGGTTTTTCTTATATGAAGGGTACAGGGAAAAAGGGGGATGTCAGAAATTTTTATTCTTTGTTTTAATAATAATTACTGGTTAAAAATGGGTTGTGCCATGAGATAACACTAATAATAAAATACCTATACAGGAGAAGGGGGAATGTCACTGTGTTACCGGTTAATTAGGGGGAATGTCAGTTGTGAATCAGGCAGAAATAAGTGAAAACACATTGTTTTCGGGGTGTTCCCACAAAGTAAATGTTCCAAACATATGATTTTGAAAAAAAAAATACCATCAAAGCATATCAATAATGTTAGTCTTATAACTTTGAAAATGCTGTGCTGAAAAATTCATCAAAAGTGTCATTCCTTCTTTTTTCCCTGTACCCTTCATATGTATATTTATTTCCTCAATATATTATTATTATTTTATTATGTACTGGATTATGATTGTTTTATTTTTGTTTAAGCAAAAATGAGAACTACGCCTCTGTCCTTACCTACGTCCCTTGGAAAACTGTGGTTGGCGACAGTATTAGCATTTCTTGTGCAAGCTACATTAGTAATTGTAGCTACATCACCAGATGAGACCAATTACAAAATAGACGATGACAATCTGCAGGTAAGTAAACATTCTAAGTAAAAGATATATTTCTTATTATTTCGAGTGATTATCGAATAGCACAAAAATATTAGCTTATTATTAATTTATTAGTACATACTAAATATGACAATCCCAGGATGATCACATTCTCTTCTCACATAATAAGGACGACTTGACGAGGAAACCGAAAGAGTACCAGCAAAGATCAAAACTGACCATAAACTTAAATATCCAAGAGCCTTAAATACAAAAAAAAACTGTAAAATAAAATACGGTTGAGTTTTCGAATATATGAATTTTACAAATAAATAGCAGATATCGAACATATTAAATTCATTCATTGGGCAAGCCCAGGGCCGGCGATAGCGGGCCTGTACGGGATGCACTGCAGGCGGGCGCCCCTGTTTGGGGGCGCCAGAATGAGCTTTTTTTCTGCTGGTGTTATGCAAAATACTAAAATAGAAAAATTCGTGTTTTAAATGTGGTTTAAATTCGTCATAATACCCTAATCTTTGTTTGTAGTTTTTAATATCACACATGTAAAATATATCTACAAAAATATGCAATGCCGCATAGAATTCTTACCATGTAGGAAGTAATATAATTTATTGGTCAAAGATATCATATTTCAACCAAACAACTCTTAATGAGAATGCTTTGTTTATTTTCTTCAAATTTCTTGCAAGTGGTTAGTTTTATATCAGCAGTTATAATGGGAAATGAATAATTTCTAGTAAAATAAACAAGATTGTGATACTGTTTTCTTGCCGCCTAACTGCGGTTACGTGGAAGAGCGCTTCTTAGCTGGTGTTTCTAGGAACATCATCTAAGAGCGAACGTCGCCTTTTGCTTTATAATAATTATTACTGTTTGTCCAGTTTGTATTTTTTTTGAAAAAAAAGCAATAAAGTCATTATTATTATTATCCAGATTTAGCCATACGGCTCACACTCCCACTAAGGGGAAAATTGACTCATCCCAGATACCTACGGTATCAAAAGGATTGAGCTCTGGTGGGACTCTTTCCGTGTTATCGAGCCCTAGGTGACTTGGTATGCAGGTGTATCTCCCAAAAATTTTCGTACGCATCTGGCCGTTGCGAGTAGTACTGCTTTCTGCATGGTCTTATAAAGATGTTCATTAAGACCCAGCTTTTTTATGCTTTCGAGGAGGGTCTTCGGAATGACTCCAGTAGTAGACATAATAATCGGTATCGTCTGGGTACTTTGCATTCTCCATTGTCTCCGTATTTGAATTTCCAGATCTCTGTACTTGGCGATCTTTTCTGTAAATTTAGTACGTAGATTATTGTTGTTAGGAATCGCCACATCAATGAGGGTTGTTTGTCTCGTTAATTTATTGACTAATACGAGATCTGGTCTATTATGCGCCACTGTTTGTTCTGTGAGCACAGTGCGGTCCCAGTATAGCTTGTAGTTGCCATCCTCAAGCATACTCTCAGGGACGTATTGATAATATGGGAGATGGTCGGTTTGGAGAAGTTCCAGCTTGATAGCTATCTCCTGATGAAGGATTTTTCCCACTGCGTCATGCCGTTCCTTGTACTCAGTTGCAGCAAATGCCTGGCAGCCCCCTGTAAGATGTTGGATGGTTTCTTGTGCTTGACATCCATATCGGCATCTGTCGTGTTGAACATGAGGGTCTTTGATGATATATCTCAGGTAATTTCTGGTTGGTATAACCTGATCCTGAATGGCTAGTAATGAGCCCTCCGTTTCAGGGAACATCTTTCCTGATGTCAACCAATAGTTCGACGCTCTATTGTCGACATAGTCTTGGCTGACCTCATTGGGATGTCGCCCGTGCAGAGGTTTACCCATCCAGGTGCGCAGTTTTTCGTCCTTAGTAAGGTGGTTTATGCGCATTTCTGGTTCCCTCAGTTTGATCGGTGTTGTGTCATCTACTGCGCAAATTGCGCGGTGTAGAGTAGATGTCTCAGCCTGCATCTGAAAATAAGTTCTTAAATTAGCAATATGTTTATCTAATTGCTCACCTATATCCATAAGTCCTCTTCCTCCTAAATACCGGGGTAATGTCGTTCGTTCTACTGAACTTTTAGGGTGGTGTTTTTGTGCCTTTGTGAGGTGTGTTCGTACTTTTCGCTTAAGATTTTCTATATCCGTTTTTGTCCACTTAACAATACCAAATGAATAGCTAAGCGCGGAACAAGCGTAGGTGTTTAGTGCCTTAAACAAATTTTTACTGTTAAGCTGTGAACGAAGCAGCTATTTTACCCTTCTTATAAACTCAGTAGTTATCTCAGTTTTCATTTGGTTATGGTCAATTTTCCGCGCCTGCTTTACTCCAAGATATTTGTACATATTGTTGTCGCCCATGGCCTCGATGTTCTGGCCATTTTGCATATCGAATCCACCGGGCTGTACCTTTCCTCTGACTATATTCAAAACACGGCACTTGTCTAGACCGAACTGCATACTAATATCAATAGAGAATGTTTCTACAGTTTTTAACATCTCTTCTAGGTGTTCTCGAGTGGAAGCCATTAATTTCAAATCATCCATATACAACAGATGATTGAGCTTCGCTACTACAGTATTATTGCTTTTAATGCTAAAACCTGAGTCAGTGGAGTTTAATAGCTGGGAAATGGGGTTCAAAGCTAAACAGAACCACAGTGGACTCAACGAGTCTCCTTGAAACAGGCCCCGGTTGATTGCGATATTTTCGGTTTCGATATTGTTTTCACCAGGTATTTGGAGGTGAATTTTAGTCTTCCAATCTCTCATTATATGTCTTAAAAAGGTCACTATGTTATCATCGACTTTGTATATTTTCAAAATATTTATTAGCCATTCATGCGGTACTGAATCAAAGGCCTTTTTATAGTCAATAAAAGCAGTAAAAAGGTTCCTTTTTTTAGTGAATGCCTGGTTAGAAATGACTGAGTCGATGATAAGCTGTTCTTTGCAACCCATGGAAACCTTAGCGCATCCTTTCTGTTGAGGCTCTATGATATTGTTTAGAGCACAGTGTTGGTAGATACGCCGGGTTACACAGGATGTGACCAATTTATACAAAGTTGGAAGACAAGTAATTGGGCGGTACTTGGATGGATCTTGGGTGTTATTTTGATCCTTGGGTATTAAATAAGTAGTTCCCTGAGTTAGAAATGATGGTAATTCCTGCGGATTAGAAATAACATGATTAATTAATGTTGATAAGCACTCATGAATACTCCAAAACTTTTTAAGCCAGAAGTTCTGAACTCCGTCTGGTCCAGGAGATTTCCAGTTATGAAGCTCATTGATGACATTTGAGACTTCTTCAGTCGTGAATGGTTCGTAGTTAGCAGTGACGTAGTGGTGACAGTTGTGCGTCGTATCTTCTATCCAGCCAGCATTGTTGTTAAAAGCAGCTGGTGTGGAGAGTTGATTTCCCCAAAACTCATGAATCTCTTCTTGGCTTGGGTAAGACTTGTCGACGCTTTCTACGGTGGAATTGAGTTTTCGGTAGAACGCCTTCTCAGAGTTCTCAAAAAGTGCGTTGTCACATTTTCGGTTGTTACTAACTTTATACCTTCTTAATCGTCCTGAATAGACGGAGAGTTTTTGTTTTAATGTATCCAGACATTGTTGGGCTGTGTTATTTTCTGGATCGTATCTCGAGTGTCTTGCAGTGCTCCGCATTATTTCTTCAGCTCTCTTAATGACTTTTCTACTTGTTACACCTCTTATATATTCTGTGACTTGACCAATATCCCTACGCAGTAATTCAATTTTTCCGAGAAGTCTTTTTTCCCAGGGTGCAATTCTGTTACCAGTCCTTCCGTTATTAGTACCCCGTCGTGTTCTGATCTTAACGCCCATTACATTAGCAATTGCTGTTGCTGCACAGTAGATTAGCATATGCAGATACTCCAATGTGTAGGCTTCTACGACATAGTTGGGTAGGACTTCAATGTTCACAATTTGTAACAGCGCACCTAGTTTCTTACAAGAGTTTATTCGTGGTAGCGGTGGTCTGCTAAGTGGATTTGTTCAATTAAACTCTTGTACGGCACGAGCCATTTCGTTTGCCAGACTCTCGCGCAACTCGTTGTTTTCCTGCCGTGTAATGTCAGGTTGAGCCTCTGGTATGGGAATCTCAGGAATCTGCTCATCAAGGATTTCATTAGGGACTTGATCTAAAACTAGCTCTTGGTTGTTAATCTCCCGTTCGATTTCGCTTTTGATCGTATTGCGTCTATCCTCTGGGATAAGGTTGTTTCTTATGATTACCCGGTATTGATCTGATACTCTTTGCTCCGATACTTGAATATCTGGGTACTCCCTGCAAAATTCGGCATACAGCTGTTGTCTGTAGCCGATCGTTTCTTGACCGAGGTTTGTCACCTTATAATAGAAGCGCAAAATGCTTTCGTTAATGGACACAGTCCATTTCATGCGCTGCCTCGGTCGTCCCGCTTGAGTGAACGCCGGCTGATGTTCCAGCGCAGCACCTTCAGCGAGTGGAGCACTTGCTGTTGTTTGGCTCGCTTGTGGTTGTTGTTGTTGTTGGGCTGTAGCTGGTTGTGTGACAGGGGCCCGCCTCCTCAACACCCTGCCACCGACGTCCCGCATGCTGTCACGTCCAGCGCCGGCTCCAGACGTGCCCTGGCGATCCCCAGGCAGCGATCCTAAACATAAATCAGAATTCTCCATATTAATGGGTGTGCATTTTATACCTACTGCCAGGTGTCAGTTTTTGTTCCACGGCAAGTATCCCTGCTACTCTCTGGGTATTGGCGCTACGAATACCCAGAAAGCATCCCCCATTCGCAGGGGGCCGCGCCTGATAGAAGAACTGACAAAAAACTCCCACAGGATTATTATATTATAACACAGAACTTATATTATATATACAGAACTTATATTATAAATATTAAAACACAGAACTTATTATTATTATTATCCAGATTTAGCCATACGGCTCACACTCCCTCTAAGGGGAAAATTGACTCATCCCAGGTACCTACGGTATCAAAAGGATTGAGCTCTGGTGGGACTCTTTCCGTGTTATCGAGCCCTAGGTGACTTGGAATGCAGGTGTATCTCCCAAAAATTTTCGTACACTTCTGGCCGTCGCGAGTAGTACAGCTTTCTGCATGGTCTTATAAAGATGTTCATTCAGACCCAGCTTTTTTATGCTTTCGAGGAGGGTCTTCGGAATGACTCCAGTAGTAGACATGATAATCGGTATCGTCTGGGTACTTTGCATTCTCCATTGCCTTCGTATTTGAATTTCCAGATCTCTGTACTTGGCGATCTTTTCAGTAAATTTACTACGGAGATTATTGTTGTTAGGTATCGCCACATCAATTAGTGTTGTTTGTTTTGTTAATTTATTAACTAGTACGAGATCTGGTCTATTATGGCCACTGTTTGGTCTGTGAGCACAGTGCGGTCCCAGTATAGCTTGTAGTTGCCATCCTCAAGCATACTCTCAGGGACGTATTGATAATACGGGAGATGGTCCGTTTGGAGAAGTCCCAGCTTGATAGCTATCTCCTGATGAAGGATTTTTCCCACTGCGTCATGCCGTTCCTTGTATTCAGTTGCAGCAAATGCCTGGCAGCCCCCTGTAATATGTTGGATGGTTTCTTGGGCTTGACATCCATATCGGCATCTGTCGTTTTGAACCTGAGGGTCTTTGACGATATATTTCAGGTAATTTCTGGTTGGTATAACCTGATCCTGAATGGCCAGTATTGATCCCTCCGTTTCAGGGAACATCTTTCCTGATGTCAACCAATAGTTCGACGCTGTATTGTCGACATAGTCTTGGCTGACCTCATTGGGATGTCGCCCGTGTAGAGGTTTACCCATCCAGGTGCGCAGTTTTTCGTCTTTAGTGAGGTGGTTTATGCGCATTTCTGGTTCCCTCAATTTAATCGGTGTTGTGTCATCTACTGCGCAGATAGCGCGATGTAGAGTAGATGTCTCAGCCTGCATCTGAAAATAAGTTCTTAAGTTAGCAATTTGTTTGTCTAATTGCTCACCTATATCCATAAGTCCTCTTCCTCCTAAATTCCGTGGTAATGTCGTTCTTTCCACTGCACTTTTGGGATGGTGTTTTTGTGCCTTTGTAAGGTGCGTTCGTACTTTTCGCTGAAGATTTTCTATGTCCGTTTTTGTCCACTTAACAATGCCAAATGAGTAGCTAAGCGCGGAACATGCGTAGGTGTTTAGTGCCTTAAACAAATTTCTACTGTTAAGGTGTGAGCGAAGCAGCTGTTTTACCCTTCGTATAAACTCTGTAGTTATCTCTGTTTTCATTTGTTTATGGTCAATTTTCCGCGCTTGCTTTACTCCAAGATATTTATACATATCGTTTTCACCCATGGCCTCGATGTTCTGGCCATTTTGCATATCGAATCCTCCGGGCTGTACTTTTCCTCTGACTATATTTAAAATACGGCACTTTTCTAGCCCGAAGTGCATACTAATATCATTAGAAAAAGTTTCTACAGTTTTTAGCATCTCATCGAGTTGGTTGCGAGTGGAAGCCATTAATTTCAAATCATCCATGTACAATAAATGATTAAGCTTCGCCACCACATTGTTGTTATTTTTGATGCTAAAACCTGCGTCTGTGGAGTTTAATAGCTGAGATAGTGGGTTCATAGCTAGACAGAACCACAGAGGACTCAACGAATCTCCTTGAAACAGGCCCCGGCTGATTGCGATATTTTCAGTTTCGATGTTAATTTCACCAGGTATTTGAAGGTGAATTCTAGTTTTCCACTCTGTCATTATATGCTCTAAAAAGGTCACTATATTATCATCGACTTTATATATTCTCAATATATCTATAAGCCATTCATGCGGCACTGAATCAAAGGCCTTCTTGTAATCAATGAACGCAGTAAAAAGATTCCTCTTTTTGGAATACGCCTGGTTAGAAATGACTGAGTCGATGATGAGTTGTTCTTTGCAACCCATGGAACCCTTAGCGCATCCTTTCTGTTGAGGCTCTATGATATTGTTCAGAGCACAGTGTTGGTAGATACGCCGGGCTACACAGGATGTGACCAATTTATACAAAGTTGGAAGACAAGTAATTGGGCGGTATTTGGCTGGATCTTGGGTGTTATTTTGATCCTTCGGTATTAAATAAGTGGTACCCTGAGTTAGGAATGCTGGTATATCCTGCGGATTAGAAATAACATGATTAATTAGTGTTGATAAGCACTCATGAACACTCCAAAACTTCTTGAGCCAAAAGTTTTGAACTCCATCTGGTCCAGGAGATTTCCAGTTATGAAGCTCTTTGATGATATTTGAGACTTCTTCAGTAGTGAAGGGTTCGTAAAGGGTAGTAATGTAGTGTTGGCAGTTCTGTGTCGTATCTTCTATCCACCCAGCATTGTTGTTAAGAGCAGCTGGTGTGGAAAGTTGATTTCCCCAAAACTCATGAATTTCTTCTTGGCTTGGGTAAATCTTATCGACACGTTCTACAGTGGAATTGAGTTTTCGATAGAACGCCTTCTCAGAACTCTCAAAAAGAGCATTGTCGCTTTTGCGGTTGTTACTAACTTTGTACCTCCTTAGTCGCCCTGAATAAACGGAGAGTTTTTGTTTTAATGTATCCAGACACTGATGGGCTGTGTTGTTTTCTGGATCATATCTTGAGTGTCTTGCGGTACTCAGCATTATTTCTTCAGCTCTCCTGATGACTTTTCTACTTGTTACACCTCGTATGTATTCTGTGACTATACCAATATCCTTACGTAGTAATTCAATCTTTCCGAGCAGTCTTTTTTCCCAGGGTGCAATTCTGTTACCAGTTCTTTCGTTATTAGTACCCCGTCGTGTTCTGATCTTAACGCCCATTACATTAGCAATTGCTGTTGCTGCACAGTAGATTACCATGTGCAAATATTCTAATGTGTGGGCTTCTACGATATAATTGGGTAGGACTTCAGTGTTCACAATTTGTAACAGCGCCCCTAGTTTTTTACAAGAGTTTATTCGTGGTAGCGGTGGTCTGCTAAGTGGGTTTGTTCCATTAAACTCCTGTACCGCACGTGCCATTTCGCTTACTAGGTTATCACGTAACTCGTTGTTTTCCTGCTCTGTATTGCCAGGTTGAGTTTCTTGTATGGCAAGCTCAGGAATCTGCTCATGAACTTCAACAGGGACTGGATCTTCAATTACAACATCGTTATGAATCTCCCGTTCGACTTCGCTTCTGATGGTATTGCGTCGAGTCTCTGGGATAAGGTTGTTTCTTATAATTACCCGGTATTGGTCTGATACTCGTTGCTCCGATACTTGAATATCTGGGTATGTCCTGCAAAATTCGGCATACAGCTGTTGTCGGTAGCCGATTGTTTCTTGACCGAGGTTTGTCACCTTGTAGTAGAAGCGCAAAATGTTTTCATTAATGGACACAGTCCATTTCATGCGCTGCCTCGGTCGTCCCGCTTGAGTGAGCGCCGGCTGATGTTCCAGCGCAGCACCTTCGGCGGGTGGAGCTCTTGTTGTTGTTTGGCTCGCTTGTGGTTGTGATTGTGGTTGGGCTGTAGCTGATTGTATGACAGGGGCCCGCCTCCTCAACACCCTGCCACCGACGTCCCGCATGCTGTCACGTCCAGCGCCGGCTCCAGACGTGCCCTGGCGATCCCCAGGCAGCGATCCTAAACATAAATTATGATTCTCCATTCTCATGGGTGTGCATTTTATACCTACTGCCAGGTGTCAGTTTTTGTTCCACGGCAAGTATTCCTGCTACTCTCTGGGTATTGGCGCTACGAATACCCAGAAAGCATCCCCCATTCGCAGGGGGCCGCGCCTGATAGAAGAACTGACAAAAAACTCCCACAGGTTATTATTATTATTATCCAGATTTAGCCATACGGCTCACACTCCCTCTAAGGGGAAAATTGACTCATCCCAGATACCTACGGTATCAAAAGGATTGAGCTCTGGTGGGACTCTTTCCGTGTTATCGAGCCCTAGGTGACTTGGTATGCAGGTGTATCTCCCAAAAATTTTCGTACACATCTGGCCGTTGCGAGTAGTACAGCTTTCTGCATGGTCTTGTAAAGATGTTCATTTAGACCCAGACTTTTTATGCTTTCGAGGAGGTTCTTCGGAATGACTCCAGTAGTAGACATAACAATAGGTATCGTCTGGATACTTTGCATTCTCCATTGCCTTCGTATTTGAATTTCTAGATCTCTGTACTTGGCGATCTTTTCAGTGAATTTACTACGTAGATTATTGTTGTTAGGTATCGCCACATCAATCAGTGTTGTTTGTCTTGTTAATTTATTAACTAGTACGAGATCTGGTCTATTATGTGCCACTGTTTGGTCTGTGAGCACAGTGCGGTCCCAGTATAGCTTGTAGTTGCCATCCTCAAGCATACTCTCAGGGACGTATTGATAATACGGGAGATGGTCCGTTTGGAGAAGTCCCAGCTTGATAGCTATCTCTTGATGAAGGATTTTTCCCACTGCGTCATGCCGTTCCTTGTATTCAGTTGCAGCAAATGCCTGGCAGCCCCCTGTAAGATGTTGGATGGTTTCTTGGGCTTGACATCCATATCGGCATCTGTCGTTTTGAACCTGAGGGTCTTTGATGATATATTTCAGGTAGTTTCTGGTTGGTATAACCTGATCCTGAATGGCCAGTAATGAACCCTCCGTTTCAGGGAACATCTTTCCTGATGTCAACCAGTAGTTCGACGCTATATTGTCGACATAATCTTGGCTGACCTCATTGGGATGTCGCCCGTGCAAAGGTTTACCCATCCAGGCGCGCACTTTTTCGTCCTTAGTAAGGTGGTTTATGCGCAGTTCTGCTTCCCTCAGTTTGATCGGTGTTGTGTCATCTACTGCGCAGATAGCGCGATGTAGAGTAGATGTCTCAGCCTGCATCTGAAAATAAGTTCTTAAATTAGCAATTTGTTTATCTAATTGCTCACCTATATCCATAAGTCCTCTTCCTCCTAAATACCGGGGTAATGTCGTTCGTTCCACTGCACTTTTAGGGTGGTGTTTTTGTGCCTTTGTGAGGTGTGTTCGTACTTTTCTCTGAAGATTTTCAATATCCGTTTTTGTCCACTTAACAATACCAAATGAATAGCTAAGCGCGGAACAAGCGTAGGTGTTTAGTGCCTTAAACAAATTTTTACTGTTAAGCTGTGAACGAAGCAGCTGTTTTACCCTTCTTATAAACTCAGTAGTTATCTCAGTTTTCATTTGCTTATGGTCAATTTTCCGCGCCTGCTTTACTCCAAGATATTTGTACATATCATTGTCGCCCATGGCCTCGATGTTCTGGCCATTTTGCATATCGAATCCACCGGGCTGTACCTTTCCTCTGACTATATTCAAAACACGGCACTTGTCTAGACCGAACTGCATACTAATATCATTAGAAAATGTTTCTACAGTTTTTAGCATCTCTTCTAGGTGTTCTCGAGTGGAAGCCATTAATTTCAAATCATCCATATACAACAGATGATTGAGCTTCGCTACCACAGTATTATTGCTTTTAATGCTAAAACCTGAGTCAGTGGAGTTTAATAGCTGGGAAAGGGGGTTCAAAGCTAAACAGAACCACAATGGACTCAACGAGTCTCCTTGAAATAGGCCCCGGTTGATTGCGATATTTTCGGTTTCGATATTGTTTGCACCAGGTATTTGGAGGTGAATTTTAGTCTTCCAATCTCTCATTATATGCCTTAAAAAGGTCACTATGTTATCATCTACTTTGTATATTTTCAATATATCTATTAGCCATTCATGCGGTACTGAATCAAAGGCCTTTTTATAGTCAATAAAAGCAGTAAAAAGGTTCCTTTTTTTTTGTGAATGCCTGGTTAGAAATGACCGAGTCGATGATAAGCTGTTCTTTGCAACCCATAGAACCCTTAGCGCATCCTTTCTGTTGAGGCTCTATGATATTGTTTAGAGCACAGTGTTGGTAGATACGCCGGGTTACACAGGATGTGACCAATTTATACAAAGTTGGAAGACAAGTAATTGGGCGGTACTTGGATGGATCTTGGGTGTTGTTTTGATCCTTGGGTATTAAATAAGTAGTTCCCTGAGTTAGAAATGATGGTAATTCCTGCGGATTAGAAATAACATGATTAATTAATGTTACTGAATGTCACTCTTGATAAACTTTTATATGTGAAATCTCATTTCTGAAGAAATAATATTACAAAAGTGACACATATATATGAAATATATAACTATTTTTTAATTTTTTCATTTTTATATAAATACCTATAATAATAATAATGTTACTTCTTATTATACAATATAAAACTTTTTCTTCTTGTAGTGACTATCCGTTTTGGATGTTGGAGACCATCATGGAAATCTGCACTTGCACACTAAATCGGCACTGCTGCTCTAAAAAGATTTGTAGTTGTTGTGTTGAACGACGTACGTAAATTTTCTAGCAAAGTAATCCTTCGCCTTCCTGGTTCTCAGTTTCCAAATGGGGTTTGCCAAATTGCCATGATGGTCGCCAACATCCAAAACGGATAGTCACTACACGAAGAAAAATTTTATATTGTATAATAAGAGGTAACATTATTATTATTATATTTATATAACAATGCAAAAATTAAAAATATAGTTATATGTAAGTTATAGTGTAGGGACAGCAGTGTATGCACAAGGTTAGAAGGCGTTAGCCAGGAAGCGTATACTGTTTCAGCATTTTCAGCATTATTATATTTCATAGTTTGTTACCATGCTAGTTGTAAATTTTTTAATTTTTAAATCAGTTTAGAATCTGTTCTCTGGCAATAAAGACGTATTTTGTAGATTATTTGAAATAAATCTTTTTTAAAAACCTATACACGGTGTTCGAAGTTATTTGGCGCAGTCAGTAGGATTGATTTAACGGGTTTAACGGATATAAATCCCGGTTCGTGTTAACGATTTAATAATCAATCGAACAAATAAATAACCGGCACCGCGAGTATAGACTCTTGGTTGGATGAATTGAGTAGCCTGATCTGAAGAATAGTGACGGAAAAGTTCAAGTGAATATTGAAGTTCCTGTGAAGGTCTTGTTCCTGCCATTTCATCGTGGACTCGAGCATAGATCGGCTGGAAGCTTTTCTTACTGTAAGTACCTTTATTTATGTCGTATAGAGAGAAACAAATCTCAATTAAGTCAGATAGTTCTGATTCAGATTCTGACTCAAACAATACTAATTTTTTATTTAAAAATCAAGAAAATACTTCTAATCTTTTTCCAAAAATTATTTTATCAAAACCCAAATTAACTATGGCTTAACCGTCTGTACTTCAACTCAAAAAGGAATATCTGGAGATGATCCCAGATTTTCATGGAGATGTCGCATTACTTCCTCGCTTCATAGAGATTTGCGAAAAACTAGTCACTAAATTTTATAATGTAGCCAATCCAACAGATTTTCAGGATGAATATCTGACTTCTAGCATTTTAGCAAAAATTAAAGGCGAAGCCGCCATAAATATTTCATCATGTAGTATAAGAAGTTGGGAAAATTTAAAAGATGCTCTATTAAACACTTATGCAGATAAAAGAGACGTCTATACACTTAGTATAGAAATTACAAACCTTAAACAAGGCAATGAATCGGCTTTCGAATTTATCCAAAAAATACAGCATCTCTTAGGTCTACAAATGTCTTTGTTGCAAACTCGTTCTATCCGTAACGAACAAGAGATACTTGGTAGCTATTTTAGAAATCTGGCTTTAAAGTATTATTACGAGGTCTGAAAGAACCCTTAGGAACTTTTATGCGTACTAAAAACCCTAATGATATGAACACAGCTTTAAATTTTCTCACGAATGATTTCCAAATCTATATGGGACAAAATAATTCTCCCAAAAATCAAAACCCCTCATCATCAAATAATTTTTCAAATAAAAACAAATCAAACTCATCTAATTATGTTCCACCAAATAACTTCAACTTCCAAAATAATAATTATCAAAGGAATAATAATTATTCCCAATTCCTCAAAACACACAAACCTGAAATTTTAATAATAATAAAAATTAACCTAATACTAGCAGAACTAGTAACGTTTTTAGACCTAATCAAAACCAAAATCTTCCAAACCCAACTCCGATGACTATTTCTACAAATAATACCTTCAGACCGAACCAAAACTATCAAAATCGATACAAACCTCGTAGTCAAAATCAAAATTATTTTGCTAGGCAACCACAAAATATAATTCAAGAAGAATTACATAATATTGACGAAATAAATAATTCCGAAAATAAAAATGTATACCAAGAAGATAATGATTATTTTTTAGAAGAAATTGCCTCGGACCAAGTAGAATAGAATTATTAAATTTAACCAATAAAGAAAGTGAACTACCGTATATAATTTTTCCTGAAAATAATCTGAAAGTTTTAATTGATACCGGTAGTACTAAGTCTTTTGTTGTTCCAAATGTAGCAGAAAAATATTTTAAAAATGCCATTTTTCGGATACCTTTTCAAGTTTCAACCGCGTTAGGCAGGAGCCAACAAAATTTTTGTACTGTGATTCCTACTTCTAAAATATTCCAAACCAAAAATCCTATGAAATTAAATTATTGCATATTTAGATTTCATGATTACTTTGATTGTTTATTAGGATTAATCTTAAGAAACTTAATGCTAAAATAGATTTAATAAATAATGTTCTAATAACAAAAAATAGTAAAATAAATATTCTTTATCATAATATTAACGAGGACAGCATGAATTGTATAGTAGTGCCTCCTCGTACGGAGCAAATAATTTCCGTAGGCATAAAAAATGTCAATAATGGCGATGTAATAATCCCGTATACCAAAATTGGCATCGTAGAAATCCCACAATGTCTAACAAAAGTTAAAAATAATAAAGCCATTTGCAGTATTCTGAACTCCTCTGAGAATGCATGTAAAGTTACTTTCACTTCACCCATCGAAGCTGAAAGCTTCTCAGAGAACTATTATAGCACAGCTTACCCTAATCTAAATAATATATACGCAGAAAAATTTAAATTCGATATTTCCAAAGTTCGCACTGAACACATGAATATCGAAGAAGGGGAAGCTGTATTAAAACTTATCAAAGAATTTTCAGATATATTTCATGTAACTGTCAACATGCTATCTTTTACTAGTAAAGTAAAACATAATATTAAAACAGCTAACGATATATCTATTTATTTGAAGTCCTATAGATATCCTGAAATCTATAGAAAAGAGGTACAAAACCAGATTCAAAGTATGCTGGACCAAAATATTATTCGTCATTCTGACTCAGCGTGGTCGAGTCCGATCTGGGTCGTTCCCAAAAAATTGGACAACTCTCAAGTACCTAAATATAGAATCGTAGTTGACTACCGAAAATTAAACGAAATCACCTTAGGAGATCGATATCCCCTACCTAATATTTCCGATTTACTTGACAAACTAGGTCGTTGTCAGTATTTCACAACTTTAGATCTTGCTTCGGGATTTCATCAAATAGAAATGGCCGAAGAAGATATACCCAAAACTGCGTTCAATACAGAAAACGGTCACTACGAATTCCTCAGAATGCCCTTTGGATTACGTAACGCACCGGCGACCTTCCAAAGACTCATGGACAATATACTTCGAGGAATACAAAATGAAAAGTGTCTTGTGTACCTGGACGACATTATAGTGTTTAGTACCAGTCTCCAAGAACACCTTACAAATTTAAAAGAAGTTTTAAGGAGATTAAGAAAGTCAAAGTTTAAAATTCAAATTAATAAATCAGAATTTTTAAGAGAATAGGTTGCTAACCTGGGACGACATATCGTTACACCAGATGGCGTGAAACCCAATCCAGACAAAATTAAAGCTATCGTAAACTTTCCTATTCCAAAAAATACCAAACAACTAAAAGGTTTCTTAGGATTATTGGGATATTATAGAAAATTTATAAAAGATTTCTCAAAATTAACTAAACCTTTAACTTCTCGCCTCAAAAAGGATGCAATTATAAACGTAAACGATTCAGATTATTCCCAGTGTTTTGAAATGTGTAAAAATCTTCTTGTTAATGACCCAATACTACAGTACCCTGATTTTTCTAAACCCTTCAAATTAACCACAGACGCAAGCAACTTTGCACTAGGGGCTGTATTGAGTCAAGGAAAAATCGGATCTGATTTACCTATAGCGTATGCTAGTCGAACTTTAAATAAAAGCGAAACCAACTATTCAACAATTGAGAAGGAACTACTTGCGATGGTTTGGGCAGTGAAATATTTCCGCCCTTATCTATTTGGTCGTAAGTTTACAATTGTAACTGACCACAAGCCATTACAATGGCTATTTTATTTAAATGACCCTAACTCAAAGTTAGTTAGATGGCGACTCAAATTGGAAGAATATGACTACAGAATAGAATTAAATGTAAATGAAACAAATGGAAAACAACCAAATACCGAAGAAGAAATGGAATATATAATGAATTTTGACGAAGAACTACTTAATACCCCAAATAATGACGTAGAAAATGAATCATTTATAGTTGAATGCGAAGAAGCAGATGACGCAAATGACGAAGGTAACGCAATACACACCAATCAAGAAAATCCAATTATCGGCATTCCTATCGCAGAATGTGCCGTAAATGTAGGAAAAAAACAAATAATAATCTCTGAAGTAAACTTCGAACCAGCAATACCCAATATTATAATATTATTTAATAATAAGCGAAGAATTCTGGTAGAATTTTCGAAAAACAATTTCGAAAAGGATGTCATAAAATTCGTCAAAGATTATACTGTCCCAAAATTAAAATATCATTTATATTTTGAGGATCCCATATACGAAAAATTTAGCGTAGTCGTCCAAAAATTCTTTAAAAATTCCCAAATATCCTTCATTAACTGTACAAAGAAACTTATTGACATTCCTCTGAATGAAATACAGGAATTAATCCAAAACTATCACGAAGGAAAACAAAACCATAGAGGATTAGATGAGACCGAGTCGCTCATAAAAAATATATATTACTGGCGCAATCAAAGAGCTTCGATTCAAACTTACATAAACGAGTGCGAAATCTGTCAATTAACTAAATACGATAGAAACCCAATCAAACCATTTTTCAATATTACCCCACAGCAATCAAACCCTTCCAAATATTACATCTCAATACAATCACACTAGAAAACACTAAATTTCTAACCGTAATCGATTCATTTTCCAAATATGCCCAACTCTACAAATTAAATTCCGCCCAAGGAATAGAAGTTTTAAACGCCCTAATAAAGTACTTTTCTCATCATAATACACCCTAACAAATAATTTCGGATAATGGTACCTAACTTAAAAATTCTCTAGTTCAAGAACTTCTTGCTGTTCATAAAATCAAAATCCATTTTATAACCTCACAACACCCAGAATCCAATGGAATTGCCGAAAGATTCCATAGTACAATTATCGAACATATTAGAATATTTAATAACCGCGACGACTTTAAAAACGAACCAATATAACAAAAAGTCAATTATGCTCTATTGGCTTATAATAGTAGTATACACTCAGCGACTAAATTTAAACCTTATGAAATAATAAATGGACATTTTAGTCCTGTCGCCAGGGGGGGTACAACGGCCTTCTTAATTCAGATGGACTTACCCAAATTTTTTTATGTATTTTGGCCCGTAGAACACGAATTTTTTGGGTAACAGTTGATCCGGATGTCGATAAGATTGTTATAAACAAAGAAGTTGAGGAATTACATAACAACGATTTCTCGCACAACAAAACATTTTTTTGTATTTTTTGGGTCATTCTAACCAAAAAATGTTCCTACAAGTTTTCTCGTAGGATGTATAGTTTTCGAGATAAACGCGGTTGAACTTTCAAAAAATCGAAAAATTGCAATTTTTGAACCCGAATAACCTTTGAATAAAAAATAAAATAGCAATTCTGCTTACCGCCTTTAAAATTTTGAGTCAAATAGTCAAATAAAAAGCTATAAACACATAGTGTTTCCCGTGCCTAATATGTATATGCGTTTTAATGCATGCTACGTAGAAATAGCCCCGCTTGCACTTTTACCTGAAAATGCAATGAAATCATTGAAATCATTGAAAACATCACTCAAGCACTAGGTGTTTATAGCTTTTTTAACAATAAAATAATAAATTTTTAGCAATACAAATAATTAAAACCGATATTATTTGACTTGAACTTTCAAATGCGGTAAGCAGAATTGCTATTTTATTTTTTAATCAAAAGTTATTCGTGTCCAAAAATGGCAATTTTTCGATTTTTTGAAAGTTCAACCGCGTTTATCTCGAAAACTATGCATCCTACGAAAAAATTTGTAAGAACATTTTTTGGTTAGAATGGCCCAAAAAATACAAAAAAATGTTTTGTTTTGCGAGAAATCGCTGTTATGTGATTCGTCAACTTCTTGGTTTATAACAATCTTATCGACATCCGGATCAACTGTTACCCAAAAAATTCGTATTCTACAGGTCAAAATACATAAAAAAAACTTGGGTAAGTCCATCTGAATACAGGAGGCCGTTGTACCCCCCCCCCCTGGCGACAGGACTATTTAGAGAATACTTCTATTTTCGACTTATATCTGGAAAAACAACTTAATAATAATTATATAATCAACCATAAAAAAATGAAGTTACTGTATTCAGAAATAAATAAAACTTTACAAGCAAATAAAGAAAAATTAATTGGAAAAGCAAATTTAAATCGTGAAAAAGTACCTGAAATAATTCCATCCAAAATATTTGTGCGCAACAAACAAATTAAAGGAAAAACAAAAAACAAATATCAAAAGGAGGAAATAAAAAGTACTAATCGCGGAAGAAAGACAGCCAAAATCGTTATTCGACACAAAAATACAACTGAAGATATACACTTATCTAATATTAAACGACCTAAACAAAAACCTTATAATTTTATTACAGGTGCATCGCAGTCGGGCATGCAGCCATCAACATAAAGGATATTAGCAACAATATGGGCATTCTACCCATTAACCTAGGATCTGCCAAATTACAAAAAGCAAGTCATACTTTTATCCACTTTTATGATCTTAATCCATTATTAAACGAATACAAAAATCTAAATATTCAGTACGACCATCTCAAAACTAATATTTCAAATGATACTTTCTTTAGGTCAGAAACTGAAAATTTTATTAATTTAATTCAGTATGTTAAGAATAGTATAGATGATATGTTAGATAATTTTAATATTCATTCTACTAGTATAAGGAAAAGAAGAGGGTTAATAACTGGTCTTATATCAATAGTTAAAACCATTACTGGTAACTTAGATTCAGATGACGCAGAACGTATAAATTCAATGTTAGAACATTTAAAGAAAAACCAAATTAATTTACAAAATGAACTTCAAATGCAATACTCTGTAAGCGACGAAATTGTTAAAAATTTTAATCAGACTGTAGTCGACATTCAAAATAACGAACTTAATCTTAAGCCTAAAATACTAGAAATCAAAGATATCATTAAGTTTCAAGGAAACCTTGAAAACGTTGTCTATTTAAAAGATTTGTTTAATGAAATGCTAATTATCCTTAATTGAATACTTAATGTTTTAGAAAATATCGAGAACTCCATCACATTCTGTAAGCTCAAAACCTTACACCCAAGCATCATAAAATCCCGAGACTTATTATCAGAAATAAGAAAAATCCCTTCCCATTACCAATCTCAACTTCCGTTTGAAGTTAATTATGAAAACATATTATATTTTGAATCTTTATTAGAAGTTAACTGTAAAACAGACAGAAATAAAATAACCTATTGTCTTTCTATACTCATTGATTTCGAATTAAAATTTTAACTCTTTTATTTATTACCTATTCCCACAGAGCATGAATCAGAATTCTCAACAATAATACCAAACACAAAATTTTTGCTGAAATCCAAAAATATAATAAAACCTCTGAACGACATATGTACTAAAGGTAAAATATTCCAATGCCCTCGTCACCTTCAAAACAATAATAAATTTAAATGTGAAGAACAAATAATAACCAATGGAAATTCTTCTGAATGCCAATATATCCGAGTCGAAATTTCAAAAAATCATATTGAAATCATCCCAGAAGTAAATCAATTTTTAGCTATATTTCCTTCACCAGAAAAATTAACTATAAATTGTCCACAAGGAACAGAGATTAAAACGTTAACCGGAATATATCTTATAGAAAATTCTAATTGCAAAATAATATTTAGAAACCAAGAATTGGTCTTTTTAGAAAAAACTTATGGACAACCACTGATAATAAACCAACCAAAATTTCGATTTAATCCCATCAAAATCTTACCAATGAAAATTGACCTGAAGTCACTAGAACTTAATGAAATTCATAACAATGGACCATTTCCTATCATAACGAAAACTCCACAATTCCACACTCCAAGCGTATGGACTATTCTATTGTATATTTGTATTATCCTATATTTTTTATATTTTATTTACAAAAGAAGACAACAAAGAAAACCAAAGACAACATTGGTACAAGGAGAAAATAAAACTCAGCTACCTGACGGAGCCTCATTCTAACGGGGGAGGAGTTATTATGTAGGAACACCAGTGTATGAACAAGGTTAGAAGACGTTGGCCAGGAAGCGTATACTGTTTCAGCATTTTCAGCATTATTATATTTCATAGTTTGTTACCATGCTAGTTGTAATTGTTTCATTTTTAAATCAGTTTAGAATCTGTTCTCTGACAATAAAGACGTATTTTGTAGATTATTTGAAATAAATCTTTTTTAAAAACCTATACACGGAGTGTTCGAAGTTAATTTGTATCATTTTTGTAATATTATTTTTTCAGAAATGAGATTTCACATATAAAAGTTTATCAAGAAAAACAAATACAGTGGTAAATACACTGTATATTATAATGGTAAAACATATTATTAAATTGTTTTCGGTCAAAATGTAGTATAAGTTACGTAAAAATTTTCCGAGCGCGCGGATTTGAAGCGAGCCGGGCGATTTGCAAAATTCGGCCGCTCGCAAAAGCACCGATTTTAAAAATAATTTTTAATAATTAAATGTAATTATAGTTCATAATAATTTTTATTTTAAGATAATATAAGTCTTTCTTTAGTCAATGACTGTAAAATAATTTCTTAATTGTTATAAATAAAGGCACTACGATTTAAGAAAACATAAACAATTTTCTCGGCTTCAGTTGGTTGTAAATTTTTTTTATTTTTTTATAAATCTTCGTTTCGTCTTTAGTAACAACAATCTGTAAGTTAGAAACTCATAGGATGTACAGGGCCGCTTTAGCTCTAAATGTTTATAACGAAATTTGACCCCTTATTTTCAAACCCAACATTTAGCTCGGCTTCAGCTGGTTGTAGAAATTTTTTATTTTTTTATAAATCTTCGTTTCCTCTTCAGCAACAATAATCTGTAAGTTAAAAACTCATAGGATGTACCTACTGGGCCGCTTCAGCTCTAAATGTTTATAACGAAATTTGCCCCCTTATTTTCAAACCCAAAAATTAGAGGTTTAAAAATGCTTTACGCATTTATTTACATCAGAGTATGAAAACATAACTCTTTAGAAGGAGATTGGATGTGACAACAACTCTCTACGATTTTTCTTCAAAAAGTTATAGCCTTCGACATTTGACCTCTTGGGATAAACAATTTATAATATCTAAGCAACAAATTCGTTAATCCGGCCTTGCAATTTTTTTATGTTTGGAATTGAAAGATCTTCATTTTAAAGCTTTACAAAATAAAAAAAAATTATTTGTGCAATAAATAACGCAATTGTAAAAAACGGCCATTTTGGACTTTCGCATGCTGTTTTGCAATAACCAATAAACGAAATTAAACTTACCGTAGCTCAAATTGTAGGTTTTTTAATTTACTACAACTTTCTATGAAAAAGTTTTTCTCTAAAATCAATATCCTAAGCTGCAAAATTAAAAATCTTTAAAAATTGCAAATTTAACAAATGAAAATCGCAATAAAAAAAAGGTCACAATATTTTTGGTCACATTTTTGTAGAAGTTATTCCTGGCATCGTCCTTTACAACACCTGATAGGTTTCAAAAATTCCTGAATTATATCACGTTTTTTCACTCACAGCCTGGGGTATATCCCATTTCACGAATATACGACCCTCTTGGATTATCGCGATAACGAATATTTTACTGTGCAAAATATGAAGAACGAAAGTAAATTACAAATTATATTGTTTGTTTATTGGAGTAATTATTAGAGCAAAATACTTTCGTACTTCTTATGTTGCACACTAAAATATTCATTGTCGCGATAATCCAAAACAGTCGTATATTCGTAGAATACAAAATACCTATTAATAGGTATCAAGAGTTAGGTATAATCCCATAAAAACATAATATGTATTTAAAATAAACATTTTACATAAAACTTGATTTATGCACGACCGGGCGGTAAAGTCCATATTATATATATATTTGGCGGGCGTAAAGTGCCACTTTAGCTCCCGTGGGCTTCTTTATCGCCCGCCGGACGGTAATGTTAGATGGCGGGTGTGGTTATTGAAACACAAAGTTTTTATTTATCGTATTTTATTTTAATAAAGAAATTATAACTTTAGTTATCAAACATAAGTTTCCTATATCTATAAATTTATATTTATAACACAATTTGAAAAATTATTTATAGAAATGTTAGGATTTGCTACTTTGCTCTGTTGTAAGTTGCTATGAACTTCCAATAACTCCGTATGGTTTGTGGAAGGTGCATGCCCAAAAGAATCACCATATAAATTTGTACTGCACTCTGAACAACTTGTAGATGGCATATCGAGATTGACAATTTTTTGGGAGATTTTCATTTAATTTGACACAGAATCTTCAATATATCCTTCAATTAAAACAGTCGTGCATAAAAATGTGTATGTATTTCGGGCGTAAACAGCGTTTATGGACCTTGCGTGTTAATAGCCCTCGCCTATCGGCTCGGGCTCTTACTTACACGTCGCGGTCCATTAACGCCTATTTTACGCCCTTGATACATAAACAACTGTTAGAGAAATTTAGTATTATTTCATGTGATTATAATACAGAATAGTTTGTTAGTTGTACTCTGCAGTTAAAAAATCTAGTGTTGCATTTAATTAATATAAAATCATATTTGTTAAGTACTCATTATGGTAGGGGAACCCAAGCGGGGATTTTTGCAGTAACTCGATTGTGTCAGATTATCATATGGGGAGAACCCTGGTACCCTGTAGATGTACCTCTACCGTATATTGGCTCCAAACACAGGGAAGTCCGTTAAGGGGGACCGAAAAAAAAATCTATCCTTAGAAAAACTCGAAATCGTCAGATTAAGATAAGGTGGAGAAAAAAACATACTCGTTCAAAAGAGCCAAAAAAATTATTTACCTGGGAGCAAAAATAGATGAAAATGGTAAAAGTTAAGTACATGCAGAACAGTGTATATTTCAAAAATCTGACGATTTGGGCGGGGCGTAAGGAAATGGGGAGTCACAAAGTTTCACAAGAAAAAACCGAATATTTCGCGAAATGAACGATAGATCTAAAAACTAAAAAATAAGTGCTCAATATTTGTCAAAAATCTATCGAATGATACCAAACAGGACTGCCCACGGAGAGGGGTGGGCGGTAAATTTAAAATTTTAAATGCGAATACCGCGATATTTCGCGAAATGAACATCAGATTGAAAAACTGAAAAATAGACTTATTCAACATGTTTGAAAAATCTATCGAATGGCACCAAACATGACCCCCCCCCCACGGATGTGGGGTGGGGGGTTACTTTAAAATTTTAAATAGGAGCCCCATTCTTTATTGCAGATTCGGATTCCTTACGTAAAAATAAATAACTTTTATTTGAAACATTTTTTCGAATTATGGATAGATGGCGCTATAATCGGAAAAAACGATTGTTGGAAATGGAAAATTAAATTAAAAATGGAAAGTCCCCACTTAAATGGAAAATTTTACTTAACTTTTTTGGTTTTAGAACCTACTCTTCACAACCCAATAGGTCCCCCAAAGCGCTTGAGTGACTGCACATTTAGCATAATGTCCTCCTCGACTAGTAGGTACTATTCCTAATTAACGTTTTCACATTACAGCAGAAACATAATCTTGAGGTTCTATTTATCTCTGAAGATATTATTTTTATTTCCTTAAATAAAAATGGATTCAAAAAAAATATCTGAGGCATAAATCCCCAGAAAAGGAAAAGCCAAAAAACAAGAAATAACAAAAAAAAATTTAGTTTTCTTAGCCAATTTCTTAAACAAGTCAAAGTGAAGTTGTTTTGTCAGATGATAGGTCCAATAAAACTGTAACCGAACTTTATTTACCGGGGACATCTGCGTATAGCGGGACACTGACTTAACTCGCTGCCCAGAACACACATTTTTCGGACACAAGTCCAAAATCAAGTCATTAATATGGAGAAAAGCTCTTCTAGTTACCCCTAAAATCAGGTGGTACCACATAACGTACGTAATACACCACATAAAGTAATACAGAGGATATTCGGATATCCCATTACCCATAGCATCCAAGATAACGTTCAGTATAAAGCCTCCTCATTCGTTATGTACTGCGATGGGGAGGGGTGGTGGTATAGCTTGGGGGGTCAGATAGATACCACTAGAGGTTATGAGTGGTCAGATAAGTACCCCTACAGGTTACGCAGTGTGACCGGTTTGACTTTGGACATGTGGGTCTCATTTTTGTTCCATTAGAACACACATAATGTCCCCGAGGCTGGGGTTGTACGAGTATTTGTGTGTATACGTATGTGTGGGGGGGGAGAGGGACGCCTGTGCTAGATTTTCAGATAGGCACCTTATACCCTAGCGCCAGCACTGGGCAAGCCCAACTAGTTTCGCTATCAAAACAATATCATGGGCATTTCGTCAGAAAAAGAAGATCGGTCCAGGACATTAAGGCGCGGCCACATAGGCGCGGCCGTTTAGGCGCGGCCGTTTAGGCGCAGGGACATTTAGGCGCAGGGACATTTAGGCGCAAGGACATTTAGGCGCAGGAACATTTAGGCGCAGGGACACTTGGGCGCAGATACATTAAGTTAAGAGGGGTATTCAGAAGTGGAACTTGTAGAATGAATATACCTACTTAAAATATAATAATATAAGGTATGCAGGTAAACAAAATTTGTATATAATCCGGCTCTGCCCGAAAAGGTGTAAACTTTTGGGACATTTTATGGCCAGAGGGATTATACAAGTATAATATTTCCCCGAAAAAAAAAACCACTTAGTTTCTTTTGTCCTCTAAAAGAAACAATCCCACAATAAACATTGTATATTTTTTTTTCTTAGAAGGCAATATACAGTTTAAATATTTACAACCCCCATCAGTAGATTACAATGGTACTTACAGGTAATTAGCATCGTGATTGGCCGCCGTAGGATTATTACAGGTATATAAATACTATAATAAATACAGGTAAACATGCTCTCATTTAGTTACTAGTGTGCTAGCTTTCTGACAGTATAGCTGTTTGTGATATTTTTTGTGATTATTGTGGTGTTTTGTGAAAAATGGAAGTAGTTTCGCAGAAAGGAAACAAGAAATTTCATAGCAATGGGTATTGTTATATTTTTGATAGACTTAGTGCATGTGAAACAAAACAATTTTGGCGATGTGAGCAAAAAAACAACGGTTGTAAAAAACGTATTCATACATTGGAAAATGTGATTGTGAAGGAAATTCATCAACATTCACATGATAGTAATGCGGCTAAGGTTGAGGCTGATGTTGTGCGTACAAAAATGAGAATACGTGCTGAAGAAACAATGGAACAAACATCTCAAATTATTAATACTTGTCTAAATGAAGTTAACTTGTCGCAAGCCGCCCAAGCAGCTTTACCTAAAAGTACATCGTTGAAGAAAATGATACGAAGAAAGAGGAATCTAATAAATGCCGCACCTCCAGTTCCTCTACGGATAAAAAACTTGATTATTCCCGAAGAATATAGAACCTATTCAACAAATGGAGCGGCAGAAAATTTTTTGCTAGCCGATAGCGGTCCAGACGCAGACAGAATTTTAATATTTGGCCGAGCAAAGAATATCGATGAGGTGAGATATTTTGAAAAACTGTTAAGGTTTTGTCTCTTAATGGGACTATCCTTTTGTCTTTTGTCGGGAGGTAAATTAAAAATTAAAAAATTACCTTTATATTTAAAAAAAAATGAAAAAATGACAGGAGTAAAGTGTGCTTTGGAATGGTCAAATTTCTACCGTTTTTTTGAAATATCTTGGTAATTATTAAATATTTTTAAAAAACTTTAGTATAAAAAATGTAGGTTATAAAGAGAAGTAACTTTTGTTTGTTTAACATTTTTTACGAGATAGGTACACTTTTGTCCTTTTTTTCAATATGCGTGAGCTCATGTGTTGGACCACATCAGATTTTTTCTACTTAAGTTATTTTAAAATATTTAATAATTAAGAGGATATTTCAAAAAAACTTAAAAATTACACGAGTAAGTGCGCTAAAAATGATAAAAGTGGACTTATCTCGTAAACCTCACTATATATACTTCGAATATGCGTGAGCTAATTATATGGCACGAGTTTGTCAAGTACCACACCAATTAGTGTTTATTTTGTTACAGATATTGGTACCATCGCAGCATTGGTTTGTGGATGGCACATTTTCAACGGCACCGCCTTTTTTTTCACAAATATATGTAATAATGGCCAAAAGATTTGGTGGAGTTCATCCTGTAGCATATGCATTATTGCCAAACAAACAAGGTGTCACTTATAGAAGAATGATAGAGTTGCTCAAAAACATAGGGCCAAATTTAAATCCAAATAAAATTTCTTGCGATTTTGAATTGGCAGCCATAAATGCCTTTCGAGATGCATTTCCAAATGCTCAGATGCTGGGTTGTTTGTTCCACCTTACGAAAAACTTAAGAAAACATTTGGGCGAATGTGGTTTGATGGGTCGTTATAATAATGATGCTGATTTTGCTCTGCACGCGCGTATGATAACGTCGTTAGCGTTTATTCCAGTACATGATTTGGATAACGCCATTGAGGAATTATCCCATTCATTGCCTCCAGAATTAGAACCGTTGCTGCAGTGGTTTGAAGATACCTATGTTGTACGTCCAAATCGCCGCGGGAATGGAAGGCGGCCTGCCATTTTTGGCCCAGAATTATGGTCCGTTCACAATCGTGTTTTGTCTGACACAGACAGAACAAATAATCATGCCGAGGCGGCACATAGGCGACTACAAATAGAATTAAGTATGAATCATCCTAGTATTTGGAAATTGATTGATGGCTTAAAAACAGTACAGCGAGGTAGGGACATGTTTTTTGAGCAACTGGTTGCTGGTAATGAACCTCCAACGAAAAGATCCAAATATACTCTTGCCGACGTAAGAATAAAGAATCTTGTACGAGACTACGAAAATAGAAACATTATTGAATTTCTTAGGGGCATCTCTCATAATTACGAGATGAACGCATAATAGTACTGTTATTATCATTATTTTAAATATTATTATTGCTACAATAGATTGTTATTAATTATTAATTAGGTTTTACTAAGTGCGGATTACTCTTGCTATGTACATACCTATACGAATAGTTTGTGTTGAATATGATTGTGACCTTTATTGTATAGAATAATAATAAACTTGTGCTTGAAATGAACTAATTCTACTTTATTATTCAATAATTTTCCTAATGTATCTGCGCCTAAATGTCCTTGCGCCTAAATGTCCTTGCGCCTAAATGTCCCTGCGCCTAAATGTCCCTGCGCCTAAATGTCCCTGCGCCTAAACGGCCGCGCCTAAACGGTCGCGCCTATGTGGCCGCGCCCTAAAGTCCGGCTCCGAAAGAAGATACCCCAGAATGTCGTAGACATTTCCTTAAAACTAATTAGCAATACAATAACACACACTAGACAAAGGACAGACAGATTAAAATATTTAAACAAGGCTACATTCTTCGCAGTTACACTGTTTGGAGGTAGAATGTACCTACCAGTATATCATTAACCCTTAAACGCCCAAGAGTGGGTAAAAAATGTCCACCTAATGCGTATTCCCTTGTAACATATTTATTACGTGTTTAAATTTTTTTTAAAAATTATTTATTGTTAAAAAGACTGCCCATTATCGAATGTTAATTTGGTTCTACCAATATTTTTGAAAATAAAAGCAGCATCTTGAGTTAAATATGGATGGGCATAAAAAGTACACCCTTGGCAAAACTTGTTACTAAAGGTTCCTATATAATTTCTCGTTGGTAGGAAGATAATCCATATAATTATCGATGTATAATTACATAATCTACATAATTATCCGCTAATGAGGAGGCTGAAAGAAAGAATATGGAGAAAATCGACAAATCTGAATTACTGGTATGTTAATTTTGATGTACCGGGTGTCCCAATAAGAATGGCTCTCGGCCATATCTCAGGAACCGTTTATGGTAGAGCTTTCAAATAAAAAATTTTATGACAAAAGTTGCCTCAGAAAAAGCCTGGAAATTATTTTCATAATTGTGGGACCACCGCTAGAGGGCGTAATTGAATATCAAAAATTAAAAAATCTAAATTTTACAAAATTTTCCTAATGAAGGGGCACTGGAAATCCAATCGTCGTATTCTTCATAAAATTCTACGTATATTTGATTTGACAAGTTTAGGTCTACCTTTGAAAATAAGAGCTGGGGGTGAGTGGGAACCTTGTTATGAAAAACTGGCTGTGAGTCCGGTTCTGCTTAATCAAATTTTGCAAACTTGGTCTTGTTGAAGACAGATCTTTTTCTTCAATGTAAAAGTTATGATTTCGAACCAACTTACTGAGTAATATGCCAGCTAGAACGCGTTATTTAATTTTTTTAAGAGATCTAGTGTTCCTTGGAAAATATTAAATGCAAACCTGCATTTTTAATACCATATTACAAAATTAAACAAAATTAGTAACAGAATAGCGAAAACCGCATGTTAATACCTTTTTTCTATCTCGAGATATCTTACAAAACGTGTAAATTTAAAAACATAACTGTTACTGTCACCGGTAAACGAAATTCATTAAAAGTAGTGTGCCATGGAAACAACAAAGAAACATTTTCCAGCTGTCAACGTATATTAGGTCTTTTCAACGCTTCTCATTTGTTTCGAGCCTCGTTCATATCTCGTATATTAATATTATACACGGATTATACGGCATATGACAGTGGCTCGAAACAAATGAGAAGCGTTGAAAAGCCCTATTACAAAGAAATAAAAACAACTATTTAGTGATGACATAAACGTTCAAATTTTTGCCCATCATTTTCGTTGCAAACATTTACTCTTTCAAGAGTAGATTGAACAGCAGTCTCAATTTCTGCTCTCGATATGCTTTGAATGGCGTTTAGTATTCTCTGGATAATGTATTCTAGAGTAGTGTATGATGGGCAACAATTTGAATATTTAGGTCGTCACTAAGTAGTTCTTTTTGTTATGTGTTATATTTAATTTTAATAGTATTGTTTCTCTTTATATTGTTGTTTTAATTAATTATATTTTTATACGTTGACATCTGGAAAATGTTATTTGGTTTTTTTCCACAGCACACTACTTTTCATTAACTTAGTTTACCGGTGATAGTAACAGTTATGTATTAAATTTACACGTTTCTCGAGATATCTTGAGATAGAAAAAAGATATCGACATGCGGTTTTCGCTATTCTATTGCTAATTTAATCTAATTTTATAAAGTATGATTAAAAATACATACTTGTATTTAATATTTTCCAAAGAAAACTAGATTTCTGAAAAAAATTAAATAACGCCTCCCATCTGGCTTATTACTTATTAGGATGGTTCAAAATTATCACGCTTACATTGAAGAAAAAGATCTGTCTTCAACAAGACCTAGTTTTCAAAATTTTATTTAGCAGAACCGGACTTACAGCCATTTTTTCATAAAAAGTTTCCCACTCACCCCCACCACTTATTTGCAAAGGTAGAGTTAAACTTGTTAAATCAAATATGCGCAGAATTTGATGAAGAATACAATAATCGAATTTCCAGTGCCCCTTCATTAGGAAAATTTTGTAAAATTTAGATTTTTTTATTTTTGATATTCAATTACGCCCTCTAGCGGTGGACCCACAATTATGAAAATAATTTCCAGGCTTTTCCTGAGGCAACTTTTGTTATAAAATTTTTTATTTCAAAGCTCTACTATAAACGGTTCCTGAGATATGGCCGAGAGCCATTCTTATTGGGACACCCGGTACATTGTAATTTTGTTTGTAAATTGTTTATATTAATATTTTAGAAGCTGATGTGTTTATTAAGCATAAGATTCTTAAGTTTAATCCATTTTCAACAACTCTCAATAAATATATTAGCTATTTTCGAGGTGGACATTTTTTACCCACCCTTGGGCGTACATGGAACCTAAAAAAGGTTGGGCGTTTAAGGGTTAAGTAGTAGTGATAAAATTCAAACTCCTATGATGTGGTATTGATGGAAACGAAGTAGCAGCCCATTGTGCCCGCAAAGTGTCGAAATTGAGTGTATATAAATCTCTCGGATGAATCAGATGACTAAAAATTTAATTAGGTGTAAGTGGAATTAAGAGTTGAACTAATAAAAAAAATAATATTAAATAAAAAGGAGAGGAATAGAGAGAAAATAAACAAAATATCTTTAGGGTCAAGAACACTAAACAGTGTAACTGCTACATTGTACGACATTGTAAAGAGTATCACACTGCAAATACAGTGATAGTGTTGTATTATAATAATATATATTCATGACGAAGTTATTACAGAATGAAGGAAGACCGTGCACCAAAAGCAGCTTAAATTACAAAACATCTAAGTAACAAAAAATAAAGAAGAGCAAAGGCAAGCTGGAGAACTAACATTACAAATGCAATGAGCCCGAGAAAATTAGACGTAGCAAAATTTATTTTTATTTAGATATTTATAAACAGAAATTTAGAAAGTTAGTGGAAAAAGTTTTGGTTTAACTTAGGCCGTTATTAGATCATATTTCATAATATCTATCGCAGTATCAAACCAACTTTCAGAAATAAATAAATCAGACTATCGGAAAAAATATATCAATATTAAAACAACGGTGGTAGAAAACCACATTTATTTATGTATACGTATATTAGACCGGTTTTATAGCGTTCTACGCCTTTCGGTTCGTAATCGCCATTCCTTTCTATTGTAGCACTCTTCCTCTCTTAAAGTTCTTTCCGACATCGCTTTGGAGATGCCCTTTATCCATGTAGTTGCTGGTCTTCCCGTTTTTTTTTTCTCTGGGGGTTCATTGTAATACATTTTTTGGGATTCCTTTTTCCTTCATTCGTGTTACGTATCCGTACCATACTAGCAGTTTTTTTTTTTCGATGTCATCTATGATTGTTCTTTCTATTTCCATTTGATGTCTAATGTCGCTGTTTCTTACGCGTTCTAGTCTATATCTTCCTGCTGATCTTTTCCAAAAAATCCATAGGTTAACACTGGTTTTAATATTGTGTTTTAAATTCCTTTTTTTAAGTCAAAGTTTTCAACCTAAGAGAAATATTAAAAATATTAAAAAATATTAAAAATATTCCTAAAAGATATTTAATTGAAAACTTATTGGACCATTTTCCTGGTAACACCTCCACGGCTTTTAAAAATTGCAAGCCAGATGGATGCTGAAGAGAAGAAGACAAGAGGGAATTCAAAAACAATTCACGGCCGCTTCTGTTCAGCTGGTAAATTCCAACGGAAAATGGACCTACTTACTCAAAGGAATAAAACTAATATAAAATGAAATAAAAATAAAAAAAGGCCATAGATATTGTATTTTTCTCTTGGTAATTACCTCCAGATCCCATTTTATATATTCATTTATCAGTTTTTATACGATATATTCAAGATATTCCTTGTCCTGTGAAATTACCATTTGGTCATCTGCATAGCGCAGCGTGTAAAGTATCGTATCTCCTATGGGTAGTCTCATTCCATTGCACTTCTTCTTTTTAATTTCTTTTATCTTCATATTTTATAATATCCTATTTTATTGATTTCTTTTTTTTTTTTTTTTATTTAAAACACAAAACCACATCAACCGCGCAGGGTTATTAGTGGATATAACAATACAAAGTATTACATTAAATATAGTTATACAATTTGATGTCTTTTAAATATGTTAACACTGATGAAACTTTTTTGGTGAGGATTGTCTTGAGGTCATCGTCTGTGATTCTATGGGATCTTCTTTCTTTTGAAATTGAGGACACTCTTAATGTGATTGGCTTAGCTTCTAGGTCTGTTCTTACAAAGATGGCTACTCCGCCATTTGCCTGTTGTGCTATTCTGTTTTTTGGAAAACATTGGTAGTTTTGAAGATTAATATTGGATTGCTTAAAATGAGTTTCTTAAAGACATAAGATCTTAGGGCATGTTTCATTAATTAGAAGTTTTAGTTGTTCTAAATGGGTGTAGAACCCATTGATATTCCACTGTAATATATAGGGGTTAGACATTTTCGAGTTCTGACTGAGAATGTGTTTCATCGGTCTCTTCTGTGGAAGAGAAATTATTAGGGCTTAGTTTCTTTCTTAATCGAGTTATATTATTTTTTAATTTTGAATTGTGGGTATAAGCGTGAACAAAATTAAGGATCTGAATTAATTCGGCTGTTTCGTTCGAATAGTTTTTTGAGGTTATTTCGGGATGTTTTGCGTTTAATGTGTTTTCGAGAAAGTCACATATTTCGTCGAAGTTAAGGACAAATGGTGGTGATCTGTTTGCGATTTTGTCTTTAATTGTCTCTAGGGAAAGTAAAAGTTCATCTCGAGAATTTCTTTTAGACGTTTTTGTTTTTTTCTTTGATTTCCTTGTTACTGGAGAAGTGAAGATATGAGAATCGGTCTGTGTGGTATTTTCGTTGATTTCTGGAGACGATGAGATGAGCCTTTTTAGATGTTTTGTGACGTTTGGAATAATTTTAGGTTGTGTTATTTCTAATGGAGTAAGATTGCTGATCTTGTTGGAAGTTGATGATGTTGGGATTTTTAAAGTGTTTGTTTCATTTGTATTATTTGTAGGTCTTGACATGTCGTCAGTTTCTATGGTATATTCTAATTGGTTATTAGAGACCTGTACGTCTGGGATCTGATCTAATATGTTTTGGGAAGATGCTGGGTGATCGTTAGAGGTGGACATTAAGGCTTTGTCATAAGGTTTTTGTTCTGTTTGGTTATAAGGTAGATTTGTTATATATTGTGTGTTTTGGGAGGTTTCTGGAAGAGCTTTACAAGTGGTTGGATTAGAATTGGTTGGGTCAGGATTTGTTGTATTAGAAGTGGGTGGATTAGAACTGGTTGAGTCAAGATTGGTTGTATTAGAAGTGGTTGCATTAGAAGTGATTGTATTAGTATTGTCAGGACATTCTGTTTCCTGATGACCAATAGTCTTGCATTTTGAACAGTTGAATCCTTCTATAGAAAGGTATAGTCTGTAAGTGGTATTATCATGAGATATCATGAAAGAATCGGGAATGGACATATTTTCTAAAGGTGTGATAAATGTTTGCCTTCTAAAACTCAAGACATGGCTGTATTCGCTTTCAGGCATTCCTACCCTAAGAAAAGTCATTTTAGAGACGGCGTTTATACCCATTTTACGTAGTTCTTGTTCAATTAACGTGGTTGGAACAGAAGGACCAGCGTTTGATATTATCAGTCTTTGAGCTGGAGTGATAAGTCTTCTTATTTCTACTTGAGTTTCTTTTATATTGACGTATTTATGGGAATGCAGCAATGAATCAACCATATTTTTAGAAGAGAGATATATACATATTCTATTATTGGCTATTCTGGAAGCGAAAGATACGTTACGTGGACCAACTACTGAATCGACGGCTATGATGTACTCTTGAACTTTGGTTCCTTCAATACTAGAAAGAACTATGGCTTCGTCTTTTGTTGGTTGTTTAAACGTGTTAGCAACACTGGAATATGAGATGTGAGATGTAGTTTGGGTAGTGTTCATGGTGTTATTCGAAGTCATGTTTGATTAATTTTGGAGACGTTGCAAGGCCGGCCCTGTCGCCGGTTCAAAAACCGGTGTGGATTTTGGCCCAAAACTGGTCCTATTTATATTTCTTGGATATTTTATAGGTTATATTATTATTAATATAAATATAGTATGATGTGGTTTTTGGTACTCACGTCAGGTTTGCGAGGTTTACATGGTGTTTCCACTATAACAATGTGGAGGAACTAACAAAATAATTTTCAACTTTGTTTTTATCATTTAAAAACTGATATATTTCGCAGCGGTTTACAACGTGGTGTATATTATCACTGTCAGGACCGTACTCTTATTGATTTCTTATTCTAAAGATTTTAGTGATTTCTTATTTTATTGATTTTTGATGAATTGGTTGTTATTCTATTGTTGCGTTATCTATTCATGTTTTCAGTTGATTTTCGTGAACCAGGTGTCTTCTTCTTGTAACTTTGTTGTTTTTGTTTTCAGAGCTTTCTCTGTTGTTTTCATGTTACTTTAAGGTCAAATAGAAAGGATACTTTCCTTTATAGTTCTCCGCGTCTTTTGCTGTTTGAATTTAACCGTCTTATCAACCTTAGCAATGGATTTTTCCGTGTTTTCGCGATTTAACTTTGGATTTTAAATTAGAGTTGTAAAGTATGTTGTATTTAACTTTTTTGAATCTTGACAATTTTTTAAATTTATCTTTTGCATGAACATCGATTTTGGATAGTCAAAAACTTCCTGATGAAACCGACTATTGCGGTTTTACATCGCATGTAAAAATTTTAATAGTCCATAGCTATTTGAATTGTAGAATACATTTAATACGCTTCTCAACATCCTTTTCTACATAAGCTTTATATCAAACACCTGACGGTCGTATAGAGAAAATATAATTTCATTTATTTATTCATTTGGACGTTTTTTAAAATTTTCAAATTATATAAACTTTTAAATTTCCCATTTTAAATGTATTTTATCTTCCGTAGCACTCATTCGAAGACTTACATACGTGGTAAAATTATAATTTTAACAAACGTTAATAAATCCACGAGGAAAAATTTCCTGTAGTTGGCTGTATACCATTACAAAAACATAAAATCCTTTATAAAAGGTATATTTGTTAAAATCCCTATACAGGGCTACATCAAAGACAGAACTAGTTTTCAATCGGTTGACCGATCATCATCAGTGCAATCCTAAAATGTGTACAACCAGATAAAATGATGCAAAGTATTTGAAATGTTGACTAAGGTTAAAAAAATTTTTATAGGTTATACTCACTTAGAATCTACATGCAAGCCACCAAAGTAAAAATAACAGGGTAAAAACCCTTTACAATTGATCCGTCATCGGAACATATGACTAAGATGTGAATTATAACATGGATGATTAAGATATCCAATGTTTTTCGCCCGAGGTACCAATGAGCTCTATCTGACAAGTTCACATCATGACTGTATGGAAGCAAGTGATTTTGATAACGGAAATTCTGAATGGTGACATGACAAGAATGACAGTTCCACAGGAAGTTATAATTTCCCTGTTGTTTTGTGGTATTTATTGTAAAATTTGTTAAATTAGTAACAATAAAAACAGTCGTTCCCACTGTGGAACTGTCATTCTTGTCATGTCACCATTCAGAATTTCCGTTATCAAAATCACTTGCTTCCATACAGTCATGATGTGAACTTGTCAGATAGAGCTCATTGGTACCTCGGGCGAAAAACATTGGATATCTTAATCATCCATGTTATAATTCACATCTTAGTCATATGTTCCGATGACGGATCAATTGTAAAGGGTTTTTACCCTGTTATTTTTACTTTGGTGGCTTGCATGTAGATTCTAAGTGAGTATAACCTATAAAAATTTTTTTAACCTTAGTCAACATTTCAAATACTTTGCATCATTTTATCTGGTTGTACACATTTTAGGATTGCACTGATGATGATCGGTCAACCGATTGAAAACTAGTTCTGTCTTTGATGTAGCCCTGTATAGGGATTTTAACAAATATACCTTTTATAAAGGATTTTATGTAAACGTTAATAACTTTGACTTAACCTAACACAAATTTACTGGCTTGTTGAAAGAAAATCAGAATTATTCCGATAGCTGTAGGAGCTTTAATCAACTTTAAAACCCCTGGACAGAATTGACCAGCCTTATTTTTTGAAACTCCTCTGAGACTATTGATCAGTGAATCAGATGTTATGATCAACATTAAAAGTAAATCTGTAGTCGTGGCAATACGTGAAAAATTTCTGGTGTTGTGCTCCCGGAACCTGCGGCAATTTTTGTTCCTTGCTTTTTGAGATTCTGAAATCTGACCAATTGGAACTAATGCTTACTTCCCTGCTACATGTAGGTACACACATCGAAAAAGTCTAGGGATATTTTTATAACATGATAAAATTAATAAAAATAAATTTATGTGATCGTTTAATTTTAATTGAGTTTGACCAATTGCTCGTCCTCTAGATTTTTGTGAGGAAAACAAAACGGCAAAAGTGATAACGAAAATTGACAATGTTTTCAAGTACACCGATGTAGTATTCTTGTTCTCATGACCATTTTTCAGTGCGTCATTAATTATGACGTCATATACTGTATTGGGTGTGTCGAGACTTATTTCATGTAATTATTGACGAATCTGGCAGATGCCACAATCGTACTTCGCCATAGGTGAAAAGCTTGTGGAATTAAACTAATTAGTAATTTAGTAGATTTGATTTTTACACAATATGTTAACATGTAGGTATTTTTTATAAAGGGGAATAAAATTAAAAAGTAAACAATATTGTTAATTAAATTTATAAATATGGAAACATTGAAAAATGACACAAAACTGTCCATAAACTGTGTTTTATCTTCTTCTCTAGGTGCTGTCTCCGCTTCAAAAGTTAGCAATCATTAGAGAGATCTTTATTTCTGAAACCGCGGCTCTAAATAATTCATTGTTATTACATCCAAACCAGTTCCTAAGGTTCTTCAGCCATGAGTTACGTCTCCTTACTATGGATCTTTTTCTTGCATAATGACCTGGAGTATTAGATATATATATATACATCTCTCATCACATGTCCCATATATCTCAGTTTTCTTCTTATTTGTTAGTTCTCGTTCCTTATGCGTAAGTCTCATTACCTCCACGTTGGCTATTCTATCTACTCATGAGATATTTAGCACTCTTCGGTACAAATCGAATGTCTCTAGTCTCCTCACGCCAATGACTAACTTTTAACGAACTAAATTCTAAACCAAAACACAAAATAATGCACAAAGACCTTGTGAAACACAAGTGAAGTCGAATTCGAAATTTCAAAATGACAGGTACACAAAATATTGACCTGAATAATAACCGTCACTTGACTCTTTGACACTTCTAAAAAATGGCCAAAATGGACGAAGTTTTCGTCAAATGTTCGTAATACGTGTATTTGATTGGCTAGAAAAAACGCGCATTCTAAATATCAACGAATCAAACGTAGGTTAGGAATAGACATCTTAAGGCGGGTTCTCATTAGTCAACCTCATTGATCAATAGCGTTGATTCTATGCAACTGAACATATAATTCAAATTCACACTATTTCAAGGATATTGAATTCGGTCTACAAAGTGCTAACTTTATTAATGGCTGTAAAGAAGAAAATTGTGCATGCTGGAGTTCGCATTGGGTGTGAATATTTAAAAAACGTACTTAAAAATAGGAAAACAAGAACATCTCTGACTCTCTTTTGCAACGGAAACACCTATTAAACGTTTTGGTTTATGGTGGTTTATGTTTATACAGATCATCTGTTCCTGTACCACTTTTATTTGCTTTTAATATTTTATTCAGTTCAACTTTGTAGGTTGTCCGGATACTTTTAATTTTATTTTTAATATCGTTTAGAGTCGGGATTTCTATTTCCATTCCAAAACGATTAGCGTCATAGATTTATTCCCGCTTTATTATATTTTTATATTGTTCACTCCTAATTATCCATAGCACTCCTCTCTCGGGTATAGTTCTAGAAACTTGCAGATATGGTTGTCTCTCCATTTAAAATTTGACATTGTTCACGAAATTATAATAATATGTCTATGGTTTTCACAAAGAATTTAACCTCATCTCATATGCTTACTATTTAACTCCACAAAATACAAGTCAACGCAACTGAACGCTAGTTCTCACTGTCAAGCATTGTTCTATTTGATAGAATCATTTCCATTGATCTATCAAAAGTAGGAAGGCTTTTCAGTTTTATTGAAAGACCATATGATAGAACAATATCGCTGAATCGACGTTCATATAAATCTATTTTTCGTCAATAACATAGAATCAAGGATATTGATCAATGAGATTGACTAATGAGAACCCGCCTTTATGTATATAACCATTGTAATGCTGCATTATTTTTGTGTTTAATCACGGAGCTACCGCTTTTTCCGTCCCATCTAACTTAATGCATTAGAGAGAAATCGAAAAACTGTGACGCACTGAAAAATGATCATGAGAACAAGAATAGTATGGAATTTGGAGCCAAATAACCTCATCGACTGCCCTATAATTAATAATGCTCTGCTATGATCGCGCGTGAGAGAGGACACACACAAGATTATAGCAAAATTTCTATTTACTGTAACTTTTCGAGTTTTTGAGCTACAGCAACGAGTTTTATGTCATTGGAAAGGCAATTTTGCATTATATAAAAATACGTAAAAATATATAGGGCGTATCAAAAGAATTAAGATTTTTTTTCATTTCTGGTTCAACCAGAAGCCACATTTTGGGTAAAATTTATTGTTACAATAGATAATAAAGTACCATATATGTCTGCAAAATTTCAAATTTTATTTTTTATTACAAAGGAAGTTACGGGCACTCGAATATTTTTTTATAGAAAATTCATAACGCCCCTCCTATGGCGAGTTAAGAAATGTGGCTAATGTCATTCAATTTACCGATATGATTTCAAAAATATATCGAAAAATAAACAAATTCCTTGCAGCCATTTTTGAGAAAATCTAGTTCAAAGTTATGTCAAATTTTGACTCCTTAAATATAGGCAACCCATAACTTTTTCTGAAAAACGATAATATTATTCTGATAGCACCATCTTTAGGCTATATAACGACTTTATCAAATTAAACTTATCTTAAACAAGTTTGTAGATAGGTAGGGAAATGTGTCGGGTGGGCGGTCGGCCATGTTGGCCGCCATTTTGAATTTGGAAATGTCAAATTCCATATTTCTATTTACTTATTGATGAGCTAACTTTAAGTTAAATTTCGTTCGTTTTGGTCAAAATTTGCAAAAATGGGCCCTAAATAACCCCCCTATTTCGCCCCCCCCCCCCTTGAGAGGTTTTTTTGAAAAGCTTAGTTTCTCGACAAAATTCACTTAAACTTACTCATACCGAATTTCATCGAAATCGGTCCGGCAGTTTTTGCTGGGCGGAGGCGACATACGTACATACGTACGTACATACTTCCGACATGTTTTTTTATTTGCTTTTTAGACTCAGGGGGACTCAAAACGTCGAAAAAAAGTGAAATCTGAAAAATTTCTTTTTGCTTGATCCTATAACTTTATCTATTATACTATACTACGTATATAGTACGATAAAGTAAAAGAAGGCGACTAGGCGTGGAAATGGACGTTATAATAAAAAGTGCAAGAATTTTAAGATGGGAAAAGAAAACTAAGGAATAAGTAAGAACAATAATGAACGCTGAGGAATCGGTAGTTGATTGAATAGAAAGAAGGTCATACGTACGTACATACTTCCGACATGTTTTTTATTTGCTTTTTAGACTCAGGGGGACTCAAAACGTCGAAAAAAAATGAAATCTGAAAAAAATTTTTTTTGCACGATCCTATAACTTTATCTATTATTATACTACGTATATAGTACGATAAAGTAAAAGAAGGCTACTAGGCGTGGAAATGGCCGTTACAATAAAAAGTGCAAGAATTTTAAGATGGGAAAAGAAAACTAAGGAATAAATAAGAACAATAATGAACGCTGAGGAATCGGTAGTTGATTGAATAGAAAGAAGGTCATTGAAATGGTTTCGTCACCTGTTAAGAATAGAGCTTCACGATATTCGATAAAAATATCGATATTGTATTGATATCGTATCGAAAATCAATACGACACCGATACAAAACATACCTTAGAAATATTAATGTCGATAAGATACTCATTATCCAAAATCAATACAATATTCTTGTATTGTCAATACGCCTGCCTCGATAATGTTGAGAGTATTGATATCGAGAAAAAAAATAAAACACCACGTGAGTGCTGCATAAGGCCTATTGTACAGTTAAAATATTATAGGAGTTATAAGACGCACAAGCGCGTATGCTCTTCATTAGTGCAAGAGAGAAGGAAGATGAAGCCAATAACTCATCAGATGATAAAAGGAGAGGATGATAAAATCATCAGATAATATCGATGTTTTTGAAAAGGAAATTGACAAACTACAAACTACTTGCAATCTCCAAGACTTGGACCAGACACAAATATTTTATTATGATGGAAATCATACAGTAGTGTTTTCCCCGTTTTATCTCGGTTAGCTAGGGATATTTTGTTTGTCCAAATGACGTCCGTACCAGTCGAGCGGCTCCTTTCTGAAGCAGCGCTGGTTTTAACGAATGAAAGGATAATTAAAATATAAAAGTATCAAATAACTCATTTGTGTGAACAAATGGATGAAGAGCTCTTTAAAGGATTACATTTTGTGTGAGGTTACAATGTAATGTCTCCTCTTTCTTGTATATTTTTTTTGTATAGATTTTTTCAATGAAGACAGTGAGAAATTAATAAAGAATTGTTTTTTTTTATTAATTTAAGCTTTTTATGTCGATATTTTATCGAGTATTGTATCGATATCGTATCAAAATCAATATCAATACGATATCTTTGTAAGAAAGTATTGTCGATATCGATACACGATACGATACTTCATTGGCATAACCAACACAATACTCAATACTTGAAAAGTCTCGATATTGTATCGTATCTTGAAGCTCTAATTAAGAATGCCTGAAGAACGTTGGCCTGAATAAATATTTCAGTGGAGACCACCAGGAAGAAGACAGCGGGGTAGATCGCAAAGGTCATGGAATGAGAGCGTCAGGAAATCGATGTATGACTGCAATTTACAAGAAGACGATGCCTTGGAAAGAGAGGTTTGGCAAAGGATGACGGAAATGCTGTTAACAATTAAATATCACTAGTTTAGAACCAATTTGAGACTCGAATGCAAAATGCTGTTTTTTGATAACTTTTGCCCCCTGAATATGATTATGATAGTAAAAAGTTCCTAACACGTAAAATTTTTTAGTTATGATATTTTCAAAAAAAAATTAGTTATGATTTTTGAGTTATGATTTTTTTTACTATTCTTTTTAAGTCATGTGTATTATATTGGAGCGTGATGTTATCAAATTAACGTTTTTCCTAAAAATTGTTCATAATTTGGCAACACTGGGATATCTAATATCTACGAACAACACATTAACATTTAAACAAAGAATAAACCGAAGGTAATCCTTAAGTAAACCTACCCATTTAAACCTACATATTTCTAAATCACTTTAACGACTGTTATTTCTGCATGACAAAAGTGTCTGGATTTTCAAGGAAGAGCAAGCATAAAATTGAATGTCCAGATATTACCTCAGCAATAAAACCGATTGTTCATGCAGAAGATTTACCAGTTCCAGGACGCCCGGCAAATTGGAAGGAAGATTTGGAAATGTATGATGATAAAAGTCAACCTGATGATGTATCAGAAGGAAATGATTCTTTTATTTTCCCGAAAGCGACGGAAAAGCACCTCCTTTCATCCAAAAAGCAGAATTGCATGATTTAATTTGAGAGCTTCACTTGTCCAAAGGATATGCTTAACTCTTAGATTCTAGATTACAATAATGAAATTGACAAGCTATTACAACTTACAATATTTAGGAACCATAACCAGGAGCTATCCTCGTTTTTTACTATGCAGGATAAAATGTTTGTTTGTGTTAATTGAAATAGTGTTATGGGAAAATTAGGGTATGCAACAATGATGAGAGATTACTGTTGGTTCCTCATGAGAGAAAGTGATACAGAGTATAAATGTAAATAAGCGATTGCAAAAAAATTTGTGTTCAAAAGACTTACTATAGTTTTTGTTTCTAATTCTCAACTTATGTATCCATAAATGTATAGTATATAAGATTTTTTCTAACAAACGGCATTATTTGATGCGTTGTATTACTCAAAATATATACGTGGTGGAAAATTTTAGTGTTTGAGTTCGCATCCAAGACGTTTTGAACTCCCCGGTACAGTCATTATAACATCAGTCGCAATTTTCTTTTGTTTGTTTGTTGACTAGTGTAATTATTGTAATATAATTGTACCCGTAATAAATAATAATAATTAAATAATTTAATTGTATTTAGAGGCATTCTCATATTTCTAGTATTTTAACAAATTTTCTTGTATATTAAATACTACTAATTACTACGAATAGACGAATGACTATATGACATGGCTTTCATATAGTATGGGCCACAGGCCCGACCAGAGGGGGGGGCAGGGGGGGCAAAATCCCCGGGGCCCGGGGCCCAAGGGGGCCCGGGCCCGGCTTTTAGCAAATTTAAAAAAATTCCTTTTATTAAAATATTTTACAACAGATTGAATTTGCTTGCGGTTTTAATTATGAAATTATGAAATTTTCACGATGAAACAGCTACAGAAGATGTAATGTTAAATTTATCCCCGGAAGAACGCTTCAAAACAGAAGTTTTTTACACAATAATTTTGATGTTTTGGTGGCCAACCTGAAAACGAGGTTCACAGCACTGAGAGAAATCGAAATGAAATTTTCATTTTTATGGAAGTATAACGAAATGGACGAGAATACGATCTCAGAAAGTTGTGTAAGATTCGCCGAAGAGTACAATTCAGATGTAAGCAGGGATCTAGTTGATGAAATGATTTAAGTACTTGAAAACTGTTAGTAAATCAAACATCTCAGATACGTCGCTGAAACCAGCAAAACTTTTGAACAAGCTCGTGTCCCTTAATGTGACAAATCTTTTCCCCAATGTGTGCATTGCTCTTCGCATATTCTGTTGCCTACCAGTATCCGTTGCTCAGGCCGAGAGATCAACGATTATCCGAAGAGAGGTCAACAACGATTATCTGATTTGAAACTGTTAAGCATAGAGTCGAGACTTGCAAAAACTCTTGATTTCGACCACGTGATCCAAAACTTTGCGGATATGAAAGCAAGAAAAGTTATGTTGTAACTAACAGTTCTATTGTAAATAATTAAAAACAAAATTTAATTGTTAAAACTGTTTTAATTTTCTTCCTTCCTGTGTCAATAGCATGAGTGTTCACTATTACATATCCCAGTTTATGAGTTATCAGATTTTCGGGAATTTTCGTTCAACTGGGTTTGGGGGGGGGGCCGGCCGGGTCTCATCCCCGGGGCCCGGCCTGGCTCTGAGCGGCCCTGATGGGCCATTCCACGAACATACGCCTGTTTTGGATTACTTCGACAAAGAATATTTTACTGTGCAACATAAGAGGTACGAAAGTAAATGGCGCTCATAATTATTCCAATAAACAACAATGTAATTTGCAATTTACTTTCGTTCTTCTTATTTTGCACAGTAAAATATTCTTTATCGAAGTAATCCAAAACAGGCAAATGTTCGTGGAATAGGGTATACTATGAATATTAGTTAAAATAAAGTTCTTTGGATTCAAGGCATAAGTTTTCAAATCTCTAAAAAAATGTTGTGCAAGAATGTGCAGGTTGTAATAAATCTTATTATTAACGAGAAAGTTGTAGTTATTACATAAATTTAGCCCGGATACAAAATGGTACAAGTTATTACCATCATTTGAAAGTTTCAAAGCGAAGAAAATTTCCTTCATTCGTTCTACACACTTTTTTTAGTATTGTTTGATTGTCGAATAGATATATTAAATTTGAAAATGTAGCACTTATAAGCATAGTTTTTCAATAATTCATCCGTAGGAATTAAAGAACGGTTTAATTTCTTGTAATTGAAATGATGTACGGAATTCAACTGATTTATTCTATTACAAAAAGAATACGTAACAAATATTATAGTATCATGTTTTTAAGTATTGTTTAAAGAGTACGGTCCTGACAATGATAATATACATCACGTTGTAAACCGCTGCGAAATTTACCAGTTTTTAAATGATAAAACACAGTTCAAAATTATTTTGTTAGTTCCTCCACATTGTTATAGTGGAAACACCATAAACCTCGCAAACCTGACGTGAGTACCAAAAACCACATCATATTATATTTATATTAATAATAATATAACCTATAAAATATCTAAGAAATATAAATAGGACCAGTTTTGGGCCAAGATCCACACCGGTTTTTGAACCGGCGACAGGGCCGGCCTTGCAACGTCTCCAAAATTAATCAAACATGACTTCGAATAACACCATGAACACTACCCAAACTACATCTCACATCTCATATTCCAGTGTTGTTAACACGTTTAAACAACCTACAAAAGACGAAGCTATAGTTCTTTCTAGTATTGAAGGAACCAAAGTTCAAGAGTACATCATAGCCGTCGGTTCAATAGTTGGTCCACGTAACGTATCTTTCGCTTCCAGAATAGCCAATAATAGAATATGTATATATCTCTCTTCTAAAAATATGGTCGATTCATTTCTGCATTCCCACAAATACGTCAATATAAAAGAAACTCAAGTAGAAATAAGAAATAAGTCTTCTTATCTTCACTCCAGCTCAAAGACTGATAATATCAAACGCTGGTCCTTCTGTTCCAACCACGTTAATTGAACAAGAACTACGTAAAATTGGTATAAACGCCGTCTCTAAAATGACTTTTTCTTAGGGTAGGAATGCCTGAAAGCGAATACAGCCATGTCTTGAGTTTTAGAAGGCAAACATTTATCACACCTTTAGAAAATATGTCCATTCTCGATTCTTTCATAATCTCTCATGATAATACCACTTACAGACTATACCTTTCTATAGAAGGACTCAACTGTTCAAAATGCAAAACTATTGGTCATCAGGAAACAGAATGTCCTGACAATGCTAATACAATCACTTCTAATGTAACCACTTATAATACAACCAATCTTGACTCAACCAATTCTAATCCACCCACTTCTAGTACAACAAATCCTGACCCAACCAATTCTAATCCAACCACTTCTAAAGCTCTTCCAGAAACCTCCCAAAACACACAATATATAACAAATCTACCTTATAACCAAACAGAACAAAAACCTTCTGACAAAGCCTTAATATCCACCTCTAACGATCACCCAGCATCTTCCCAAAACATATTAGATCAGATCCCAGACGTACAGGTCTCTAATAACCAATTAGAATCTACCATAGAAACTGACGACATGTGAAGACATACAAATAATACAAATGAAACAAACACTCTAAAAATCCCAACATCATCAACTTCCAACAAGATCAGCAATCTTACTCCATTAGAAATAACACAACCTAAAATTATTCCAAACGTCACAAAACATCTAAAAAGGCTCATCTCATCGTCTCAAGAAATCAACGAAAATACCACACAGACCGATTCTCATATCTTCACTTCTCCAGTAACAAGGAAATCAAAGAAAAAAACAAAAACGTCTAAAAGAAATTCTAGAGATGAACTTTTACTTTCCCTAGAGACAATTAAAGACAAAATCGCAAACAGATCACCACCATTTGTCCTTAACTTCGACGAAATATGTGACTTTTTCGAAAGCACATTAAACGCAAAACATACCGAAATAACCTCAAAAAACCATTCGAACGAAACAGCCGAATTAATTCAGATCCTTAATTTTGTTCACACTTATACCCACAATTCAAAATTAAAAAATAATATAACTCGATTAAGAAAGAAACTAAGCCCCAATAATTTCTCTTCCACAGAAGAGACCGATGAAACACATTCTCAGTCCGAAGTCGAAAATGTCTAACCCCTATATATTACAGTGGAATATCAATGGGTATATCAATACCCATTTAGAACAATTAAAACGTCAAGTATATTCAAATGGGAAATAAGCCACAATTTTACCTAAAAATGATTTTATTAACGTTTCGACGCCCAAGTCGGGTGTCGTTGTCAAAATATAAAATAATACTAAATAAACAAAAATGTTGTTGCTTAGTAAAAAATTTTTGTGGCGGATATTCTTGAGTTGGGATTGATTTCATGTAATCGAATGAACTATCTTTTAGTAAAGTCGTCCCAGGAACGCAACTCATCAATATTGGCAATATCATTTTAAAGTCGTCTACTTTAAAATGTATAAACGTGTCTGAATTGCCGATATAAATGAGTCAGATTAAATAAATTATCAGAAGAATTTTTTACTAAGCAACAACATTTTTGTTTATTTAGTATTATTTTGTATTTTGACAACGACACCCGACTTGGGCGTCGAAACGTTAAAAAATCATTTTTAGGTAAAATTGTGGCTTATTTCCCATTTGAATATACTTGATTATAAAAATGCCACAAGAAAATAGCTTCAGAACAAAATTAAAACGTCTAATAAATGAAACATGCCCTAAGATCTTATGTCTTCAAGAAACTCATTTTAAGCAATCCAATATTAATCTTCAAAACTACCAATGTTTTCCAAAAAACAGAATAGCACAACAGGCAAGTGGCGGAGTAGCCATCTTTGTAAGAACAGACCTAGAAGCTAAGCCAATCACATTATGAGTGTCCTCAATTTCAAAAAGAAAGAAGATCCCATAGAATCACAGACGATGACCTCAAGACAATCCTCACCAAAAAAGTTTCATCAGTGTTAACATATTAAAAGACATCAAATTGTATAACTCTATTTAATGTAATACTTTGTATTGTTATGTCCACTGATAACCCTGCGCGGTTGATGTAGTTTTGTGTTTTAAATAAAAAAAAAGTATTGTTTACATTACTCAAATAACAATTCTTTTAGTTTTAAACATGAGTTTTGTCCACCTATCTTAGACTCATCGAAACACTGCGACATTACCATATTAGTGTTTCGCAGAATAGATTTCGCTAGAACCGATAAACTTTGTTAATTTTGTTTGTGTTCAGAAAAATAAGATTACATTGGCCTTACTACTATTTTAAACGAGGCGAGAGTTAAAATTCATGTGCGGTAAAGAAAATATTTACTTTTATCAAAGTGCGATTCTACACGTTTGACACCAACTAAAATCGCTCTATATTGAGTAAATTTTCTCTGGCGATTGCAAAACGCAATTCAAGAGAATTTTCCCCCTTTAGCTGACTACTTCTTCTATTGCCAATTCCTTGGAATCGCTGCGGAAGTTATGAATACTCTATTTTACAGGAAATTAAATCAGAACTTAGAAAAAGTTGGTAAAATATATTTCCAGCTGCGAATATCGTTAAATTGTCGCGGATAGAAATCGTTTGGTGTCATGGGAATCTTCAATTTTATATCCTGATAGAGACGCAATAATATTTCTAAGAGGAAAAAAATCACGTTTTTGCAAAAAATGGATTTTCTAGTTGTTTTAATTTTAAATATAATTAAAAATATAAAATGTTCATTCAAAAATTTACTTGAAGATTTTTATAACCATATAGAGGGTGGGCATAAGTCAGTTAACAAATTTGCATACCAAACAAAAAGAAAAACAAACTATCTATACAGAAAACTAGTTTATGGCTTGGATTATTACCAGAGAAAGGCAGTTCTCGTCAGTGGCGCGCACACACACACCCACACACGACACTATTATATACACGAAATTTTCGATTTTCTAAATCTGACTGAATTGAAAATTGGGCCTCTACTAGAACTAGAAAAGATAATGGAGCAAACAGACTGTCTGTTTGCTCCATTATATTTTCTAGTTTTTAGTTCTCTAATTCAGACAACCAATTAAATTATAATATTTTCAATTTGTCAATAAACATTACAAACATATACATAGGCAACCAACATCACCTAGCTATTTTTACAACATTAATATACACCTTATCTTGGTACCTATCATATAGGTGGCGTACATAGAACTAATTTTCCTTTTCTTTCAAACTAAATAAAACTGTTTGCCTTCTTTCTCAAATTTAATCACCGATGACGTCACTGACTAGCATTTTATCTACCTAACACTAACAACAGTTCTTTCTGTAACAGAGAGTAGAGAGTTGCCTTATATACTTTTACAATAAAATCTAATTATTATAATTTAAATTTCAATTTTATACAGTTACTAATATATAATCCAAAAGTTTTTTAAACAACAATAATAATTTGAAATTCATAACCAAAAATTGACTACCTATCTTGTCATGTCACTTCGGTCTGATAATTGGATTGTCATCTCCTTCACTTTAGTTGGTCTGTGTCCATTGAACTGGCAAGAACCACGAGTTCTTAACGAGCAGGGAACCATGTTGCCCTTTGAGCACTCCTAGCACATTTCATCTTGTAACATCGACTTGGAGTCGCTACAAATATCACTTAATTATTATGTAAACCATTTATATCGATGTAACCTTTTTAAAAAAGTTGCTAGTTTCTTTTACGAAACAGAACGTAAGTATTGCCACATTTTTCTTTAACCTAGTCACAATTTTAACCATTTGCATTCATTTTAACGTGGAAATACTTCGTTCTAGTCACTGAGGATGATCTGATTCAGATTGAAAACGTTTTGCAAATCCTTTTGGAGGACTTTTATGTTTTTTAATAAAACTTTTTATACCAATATACAAAAGAAGTTTTTACTTCTGTATGGTTATTTATCTAATACTAATAAGCAATGGTTTTGTGAGGGTTTTCATCTGCCCAGTAAACGGTTAATCTGCCCGTTTAGTTTGAACTGCTTCTCCAAAAAATTTGCTTATAAAATTGTGCGTTGTCTTTTGCGCAAGCAGTATACCATTCGCAAAATTCCAGTCTACGGTCAGGGTCGTGTTTCGTTAGCGCATCAAACGTGGACGATAAAAGTGATAATTTAATTTCTTTAAAATGCGACGTACATTTTGGCGCGATATACCTAATTGAAGCGATGAGCAACGAGTTCCATATTTTTCTCTGTCACTACCACAGAGGGCGACCACTAAGCTGGGCGTCTAATACTGACCCGCTTTGTTGGTACTTCTTATAAAACTTGCAAACCGTCTGCTTTTTAGGAATAGGCCTCTTTGGATACTTTGTGGTTAATTCATTGCATATCTTCAATAATCTGCTTGATATCGCAGGTACAAAGTCAACAGACAAATTCGTTCTTCTGTAATGTGCTTCATAATGTACTACATAGGCTTCGGCTGTCATGGCGACGTAAGCACTGTGACTAGCAATCGTAAACTAACAACATTTGCTACACTCCCCATCTCTCATCGCACCCATTCGGCACTATTTTTGAATCGCGTCAGATAACCTTAACTGACTTATGCCCACCCATTACCAACCCCTGTATTTTTTAACGAGTCAAAAAATTTAAGCGGTTTCTGTTGTCTGTTCGTAAATATCGCTTTTAAAATAAGTTATTATTCCTTGTTCTGTTGACAGTTCTGTTTTTAATGTTATTGTAGAAAGTATTCTTCCATTTTATATTATCCATTGATCACTGCATTATATTTGACATTTAGTGCAGTCACTGAAGGTTTTCACCTCCGATTTCGTTGAACCTCCATCGATTTTTATAAAAATTGGTGAGTATTCAAAAGATACCTCAAGAAACAAAGGTGATACGGTCTTAAATTTGCGCTTTTATCTTAAGGTGGGGGATTTTTAATAAAATACCCCCAAAAATCGATATAGAGTCTAATTTTAAATACAGTTTGTTATATAAATTTATTCAAATAAATCAATAGTTTCTGAGTTACTAAAGATCAAAGATTTTTATTTTTCATGAAAAAATGCATGTTTTAATAGGGTTTTCGTAAATAACTCAAAAACAGTAAGTTGTTTCAGAAAAGTTGTCACTACCAAGATTGAAGCTAATAAAAAACTAAAAAAACTAATAAAAGCTAATAAAAAACTAAATAAAAACGTTATTATAAATATTTTTTAATATATACACAAAGTGAGTTATATATAGTAATTGAATGTATATTCTTTTACTCAAATCTAAGTATTCAATCTTAAACAACAGGAAAACGATACATTTTATTAAATACAGCTACTTAACATTTTTTAAAATACTTAGACATATCTACCAAAAAAGTTATGGAATAAGTCGATAGCAGTAAAATTAAGCAAGTTACGATGAAAATAATAATTTTTAGGAAATTTTCGAATTTTCCAATTTTTTAGGAGAAATGAAAAACCAAACTTACGTAATTTCAACAAAAATTAAAATTTATAGTAATCCCTACAAAACTTTCTTTATATTAACATGTGTAATGGTCTCAAAAATTTTGACTGGTTTAGAATGCATATTTTTGAAAAAAATATGTGATTTAAAAGAATATCAGAATTTTTAAAATTTTCGTAAATTTCATTTTCTTTTGATAATAACTCCAAAAATACTAAATGTACGTAAATAATGATACAGAACTAAATTTTAGTTTTCCGTTTGTTAAAACTTCTACTTATCTTTTAATTTTTGTATGATAATAAATAACCGAGATAGAAACGTTTAAAAACTAAATTTTACTGTGACTGTGAGTACCATGTAACCAGAACCTTTTAACCTTTTTTCTCTTAAAAAATAATGGATTTAGAAGATTAAGTATACGATGGTATAGCCCTTGCAATTATCTTTGAAATGGTTGTCAGATAAACCTGATATAAAAATTAACATATATTTTCTAAAAAAAAAATTCATATTACTTCAACTCATATTACTTTTGTTTCTTGAGGTGTTCTCTAACTACTCACTAATTTTCATGAAAATCGATAGAGGTTCAACGAAATCGGAGATGAAAACCTTCAGTGACTGCACTTTCAGACAGATAAAAAATAATTTTTAAAAAATGGGTGGATTTCACCCCTAATATGCAAAAAGCGCAAGTTCAGGTATCCTCTTATCACTCACCAATTTTCATAAAAATCGATGGAGGTTCAACGAAATCGGAGGTAATAGCTCATAACCACCTTCAGTGACTGCACCAATTTGAGAATATGCGACTTTAAATTTGTTCTTTAAATGATGAGCGCGCTAATAACCAGCAAAATAGCACAATGGATGGAAAACGTATTAAGTTGTGAGATGATAAAAAGAAGTGAAACTAGTCGAGCTGGGAAATTTAGCGATATTAACCTATAAATTTATTTATATTGATTGTTTCCCACCTTCTGATACACGTATCAGAGGAATATGTCAACTAAAACTGTCACTGTCACAGTGGTAGTTGCCAAACTCGTCCGATACGTCTAAAGGTGGGAACCAATCAATATAACGTAAAATAGGTTAATATCGCTAAATTTACCAGCTCGACTAGTTTCATTCCTTTTTATCTCACAACTTAATACGTTTTCCATCTTTTGTGCTATTTTACCGGTTATTAGCGCGCTCATCACTGTACTATAACGCTGTCATAAATACATAATAAGGCGAGTAAAACTTAATTTATTATTCTAATTTTAATGTCATAAAAATTATCTGACAATTCTATTAAAAATAATAAGAGAAGTTTGTGTTTAGAAATAGTATAAAATGACATTGAAGAATTTTGTACTTTAACATCTGAGTTGCGCGATCACTTTAATAGAATGTGTATTTGATTATATAAAAAAACGAGGTCCAGAAATAAGTGATAAGGAGTTATCAAAATAAATGACTAACCACTCAAGGGCAAATCCAGAGTCCGAAGATACTCAGTACCAGACTGATGAACCTCAATAAACGGAAGGTTAAAACTATCACCGAAATATTGACTGGATATTATCGTTTAAAAAAACACCTATATAAAATAAATAAGGTGAATAAATCATGGTGCAAAAAATGTGAAATAGTCATAAGTAATGAAGTTTAAAATAGGACAAAACCTCGCAATTCTACAGAATGGATCGATATGCTTGAAAATTTGGGAATAAGTAGTGGATAGTCCAAGGATCAAAATCTATATGAGGCCAAAAGGCTTTTACCAGGGGGGTGGTTGCCACCCCATGTCGGGGGTGGAAATTTTTTATTTTATTATGACCGCAAAAGTTGATAAAAACATTCATTCTAAGCAAAAACGTCTTATACATTTTTTTGATAAAATTAATAGTTTTCGATTTATTCGGTATCGAAAGTCTTAGCTTTATATCGAAAAAATCAATGTTTTCAATCAGTTTTCTGCTAATAACTCGGAAAGTTTTTGTTTTATCAAAGGAACTTTACTAAATAAAAATGTACCTTTTAAAAAAATAAACAAAACCTTTTTTTGTTGTTTTCTTTAAGACCAAGAGTAATCGAGCTATATTTTATTATATGTTAGCTCTTCTTCGTCAAATGCTAAATATTGTAGTTTCAAAGTCAAAAGACGGAAAAACTATGCATTTTTCGAGGATAACTTGTTTTAACTAATTTAAAGTACTTAAAAATATATATCTGACGAATAAAAAAGTAGTCTTTAGCTCAAAAATTAAGTGACTTATAATAAAAAGAATGTCAGTCCCTATTTTTTTCAGCGAAAAAGTAATCGGAGACTTCCCCCTAATCACCACCCTAATTAAAAATATTCATTGACCTAATTTGGTCTTCTTTAATTATGTATTATTAACAGGTTCTTGAGGCTTGACCGGCTTACAATGATTAGTTTTTAAATAAATGGAGTTGAAAGCGAATAACGATTTTTTGAAATTTGGTGAAAAATATTAAAAATTTCTTCATAATATATACAAAGATTACCATCAGAGATACGAAAAAATATTTAATATAAAATTGTTGGTAATTTAATTTCCAAGAAATTGGTTTTAAAAAAAAATTTACGGCAAAAACTAAGTGAGCTATTGACAATAATTAAAACTTGTAATAACATGCAAAACCATCTTCACCAACCCTTTCAAAGACACCTCTTTTTGCGACTGAGGATTTTAAAAGGATTTAATATCAATATCCTTATAGATCTTGTAAAAACCTACAAATTCTAGGATAAAAAATTAAAAAGTTACGCTTAAAAAATCAATATATAAAAAACAAGGAGAAATTCAATTGGAAGCATAATAATGTAAGTGAGCGGTGTTTTTAGTCATTGGCTTTATTTACTTCTTTATTTATGCAGTATTAATAGATTTCAGAAGTTCGACTGGCTAGTACTGATTAGTTTTTAAAAAAACTTGAGTTAAAAGCGAATAACGAATTTTTATAGTTTGGTAAAAAATGGCATTTTCTTCAGAATAGAAAGATTAGCGTCAGAGATACGAAAAAATGTTTAAATATGAAATGGTAGGATATTTAATTCCCAAGAACTTGGTTTGAAAATATATTTTCTACAGCAAAAATTGAGTGAATCGTAAATGAGTATAATATCGAAAAACATTGATTTTTTCGATATAAAACTAAAACTTTCAATAACGAATAAATCGAAAACTATTAATTTTATGAAAAAAATGTAATGATGTAAACATTTTTCCTTAAAATGAATGTTTTTATCAACTTTTGCGGTCAAAATATAATAAAAAATTTGGCAACCACACCTATGGTAAAAGCGCTTTTCAGCATCATATAGGTTTTGATCCTTAGACTATCCACCACTTATTCTCAAAGTTTCAAGCAAATAGATCCATTCTGTAAAAATTTCGAGCCGAAAGCTTCGGTTCCTGGACTAAAATGGAAGACGAGGCTGTGATATACATTCCATGCAATTGCAATGTGCTAAGTGATATGAGGCAGGAATTCCATGGCCTACTAAGGATTGAACTAAAAGAGATCTTAAACCTACTATTAAGTAAACTGTTGTCTTTCTTTGAGGCCACAAGACTTATTAGAGTTTATTTGAAAAAAACAAGATAAGGTACAAAGGTCTTACGACCAAGTGCCAAAGATTAAAGGTTTTCGCCTGAACTAAGAAGAATAAGAACTTATTATAACTTACAAACAAATCTATATAGTAATGACTAGGTAATATCGTGGATAAAGTTATAAGAACAAAATCCACGAGGAAAATAAACTTCCTGTAGCTGGCTGTATACCATAAATCACAAAAATACCAGGCTTTTTGTAAAAGGTATATTTTAAATACCCTAAAAAAGGGTCACAAGACAAAACGTTTTCGGTTTAAGAAATCCATCATCAGTGTTCTAAAAGCCCTAAAATTAAGTATAACCTAATTAATTGAGCAAAAGTTAAAAAATTGACAGAGGTTTTAAAAAAGAAGAGGCCATACTTACAAAAAATAGCATGCCTGAGCCACCAAAATGTGTTAGGTAAAAACCCTTTAATTTTAAAAATTATATTATGTTACATATTTATATAAAATGTTAATGATGTTCTAGATATGCCTGAGTGTTACCCAGTGCAACACAAGACCAGTGGCGTAGCTGACAGGCCCGCAGGGCCCGCAAGGCGGGGGGGGGCCGACGTTAGGATGGGCCCCTTAATTCCTTCAAGGTTAATACTTCTACTTTCTTTAAATTGGAAACCAAAACATATTTTCCTAATAAGCATCAAAATAGGGAATTTGGGAGGAAGTAATGAAGCGGGTAATTGACGTACCTATAACTCTTACTCTTTCTGGGTGCAATTTAGCGATTCGTGGACATGTTGGTAGTTTAGATCAAAGTGAATCCCAAAAAGGTAATTTTTGTCGATGGTTCTTTTACTAGATAAATATAATCCTGTTTTAGCTAAATTAAATGAGCCCCAAATACAAAACGAAGTTATAAATTTGCTGGCTTAAGAAACTGAAAACAAAGTGTTTAATTTCATTAAAAAAAGTTGTTTTTATTCAATAATAATTCTTCATACTACTCAAGATATATCCAAAGACGATCAGCTTAGTTTTATTTTCCGGTACGTAAAAATAACTGGCGACGAAAATAATTTACCCTCCAAAGCAGTTGTCGGAAGTTGTTTGGGATTTATTCGCATCTAAGACCAAAGTGCAGAAGGTGCTGTAAATGAAACTTTAAAATTTATACAATCAAAGCACCTTTCCGTACACAACTGCAGAGGAAAGGGGTATGGTGGGGCAAGCGTTATGAAACTACGCGCTTTAGACAATTCTAGTTTTAACTAGTCAAAACTACATTAGACTGCTAAATTCAGTTAAAACTAGAAATCTTGAAGAAATTTCAATATTATGTACCTGCTGAAGACATTTCTGACATAATTGAAGCTATTGCTATTGGTTATGGAGGTTGTAAACGTTGCTATTGGTTAGGGAGGTTGCGATAGGTTGAAGACTAAAACCGCCAGAAAATACGCAAATATAACAATTGATGTGTTCAATAATTTTATATTAATGAGTGAAACCTGCCAACAGAAGAATAGTAGAGCGAAGAGGGGTCTTGTGTTTGTGTCGAAACCTATATTGCATTCAGAAATGAATAGTCGCTCTTAGGTAGATTTGATCGATATGCAATCACAAGAGGATCACGGCTACAAGTTTATTATGGTTTATCAGGACCATTTAACAAAATTTGTTTTGTTGAGACCATTACAACGGCATAAAGTCTACACCGGGATAATAAAAAGGAAGCTCAGGAAAGAACTGGAAGGAAAATTAGAAGAAGAACAAGCGGCTTTTAGGAAGGAAATAGGAACAACAAATAATATATACATACTGAGAAATATAATTGAAAGGAAAAACGAAATAGGAGAAGACTTATATATTACGTTTATAGATATTAAAGCTGCTTTTGATTCTATAAATAGAGAAGTAATATGGTCAGTAATGGAAGATCTGCAAATCCCGCAAAAGATAGTAAGCGTGGTAAAAAGTACATATTAGAAACGTACTTGCTAAAGTACAAATAAACGGAAACAGATAGCCAATAATAAACCTAAGGTGAGGAATAAAACAAGGGGACAGTCGCAGCCCAGTTTTGTTTATACTAGTAATGGATAGAGTAATGAAGAGCGCTAAAAGAAGGTCAAGGCAATTACAGTCAACAATAGGGTACAGGAATTTAGTACCAGTGAGAATCGACGGATTCCTATATGCATGCAGTTGACTTAGTAATAATAGCAGACAATAAAGAGAAAATGCAAAATTAATCGATATCGGGGTGGAGGAAATAGAAAATTTGAAAACGGAGGTAAATGTAAAGAAAACGAAGACCATGATAATAACCCAAAAGAAAAGGGAAGAAATAAACCAAACGATATTTAGGTGCGAAAACGAAGTAATAGAAACAGTCTCGACGTTTGAATACTATGGAGTAATAATATCAGAGGATGGAACGATATATCAAAAAATCTCACACAGAGCGAAAAAAGCAAATAAGATCTATTATGCACTAAATAAAACAATATTTGGAAAGGAAGAATGATATAAAGAAATAAAACTGAAAGTATACAACGCAATCTCTGTATCAACTTTAATGAATGCAAGTGAGAGATGGGTAAACAATGCAAAAATAGACAGTACCTACAATAAACGCTGCGAAGATGAAGCAGCTAAGAAAAATAGCAGGAAAAGATAAGATATTAGACAAAGACTGAAACAGGAATCGATAATAACCAAGATACAAAAAAGAAAATTAAAATGGTATGGACACAACAGAATGGACCAGGGAAAACTACCAAAGCAGGTGATGGAATCAAAAAGATATGGTAAAAGAAGGAAAGGGGGGCCAAGGAAGAGATGGATCGATCAGATTATAGAAATTGGACAGGAAAAAGGGAAAACACATCAACAAATTAAAGAGTTAGCAAAGGACCGCAAGAAATGGAAGATATGGATAGAGGATGAATAAAACCTCCGACACCCCTGAGGGGCATAAGGAGTTTCGACAAAGAAGAAGAAGAAGAAGAAGAAGAGACCATTACAACGTAAGAGGGCGGAAGAAGTTGCTTATCAATTTTATTAACGGATATATTCTTGACTTTTGGCGCACCATGCATTTGGCCGAGAGTTTGGTAATGCAGTTATAAATGAGGTAATGTCATACTGGCCTGATAAAAAATTAGTTGATGGAAAACCAAGGCACAGCCAGAGCCAAGGTTCAGTCGAGCGAGCTAGCCAAGATATCAAGAAAATGTTAGCAGCCTGGATGCAAGGCAATAACACAACAACGTGGTCAAAAAGATTTGAGTTTTATACGTTTACGATCTTGTCCAGAGTATTTTACGTTTTAGAGAAATTATTTGCAAACAACCGGGGTAGCAAATTATTGACCGAGTTTTCGTTGAATCTGGAAATTGCTGAAAAGTTTAGCAAAAACTAGTTTAGTTATCAGAAGCAGCAGGAATAGCAGAATAGTGGAGATTATATAGGAATTTAAAAATAAACGGATAAAACGCATAAAAAAATTTAGGATGAGCTCAGCTGCGACGAAAAACTAACTTGTAGCAAAAAAAGTTTTGAAGTTAATGTTTTCAATGTAAATTTAGATATATAATATCGCAACAACTTACTAATAGGTTTGTCGGATTAAGAGGCATGAAGGTGTAGGTTTTCATGTCTATTCCCAAAAACTCTATTAACACTAACTGATGAAGACATATTAAAGAAAGGCCAAATATTGTTATTTACACATATTTTAGTAAGTATACTGTTATTAGTTGTCGTTATGTGTATAATACGGAGGCCCACAAAAATTGTCGCGGGGAAGCGCAATCTTCAGCTACGCCATTGCACAAGATTTCCCACGTGGTTGGATTTTTTTGAGAAAACCTCTCATATTGGATTTCAATGGCCAACTGACAACTGAATTCAAGAGCAACCCAGAATGACATTAAGAACTGTCAATGTAACATAGTTGTATTATTATATCAGCCACAACGTTAAAAGATTATTTTAATATGTTGAAATTAAAACAGTATCAAATTTACATATGTCGGAGTTAAAGTTATTCGTAAATAGATGAAAAAATGAGTACGGTCCTGACTATGCTACAATATACCACGTTTACAAGCCGTTCTAAAATAAATTATTTTTGAATGGTAAATTACCTTTCAAATATTGTTATTTCACCTGTGCATAAAAGTTCTAGTGCAACACAAGTGCCCACGAATATAGACAAACGTGAGTACTTGAAATTACATTATTATAAATAATAGTATCAGAAATATAACCTACAAAATACTGATAAAACAAGATTGTGTCCAGAACGAAGACCAGTTTTCGAACTGGCGACAGGGCCGGACTTACGGCACCTTAAATTAAAATGACTTCAACCGATATCACTTTAAATAACACAACTTCATTCAACATGACTCAAACAAAAAAATCATCACCAATGTCATATTCCACTGCAGTAAATTCTTTTAAACACCCAACAAAAGACCAAGCTGTTGTCCTATCTAGTATGGAAGATACTAAAATACACGACTACATCATAGCAGTAGGATCGCTAGTAGGACCCCGTAACGTAATTTTCGCATCAAGAATTTCTAACAATCGAATTTGTATTTATCTTTCGTCAAAAAGCATGGTCGATTCACTTCTCCACTCCTACAAATTTGTAAATATAAAAGAAACAGAGATAGAAATAAGAAGATTGATTACTCCAGCCGATAGACTCGTAGTATCTAATGTAGACCCTACAATTCCTAGCAACATTATAGAAGCAGAACTACAAAAGATGGGTATCATTGCCGTGTCTAAGATGACTATTTTAAGAGTAGGTATGCCGGAAACAGAGTACAGCCATGTCCTCAGTTTTAGACGGCAAATATTTATCAATCATCTAGAAAATGTGTCTATCCCTGATTCTTTTCTTATAACACATGACAACACCCTATATCGTCTGTTCCTTTCCATAGATGGATATAACTGCTCAAATTGTAAAACTATAGGCCACAAAGAAACTGAATGTCCTCATAGAACTGATCTGACCCCATTAAACCCTTCACTAGAAACTATTCAACCTAGAACAAAAGCTCAGGAATCAAATGAGCAAACAAATTTAACAATAGAAACTGACTCACCAGTAACACCTATAAACAACACAAACCAAAACCCTCCTCCCAGTACATCATCAGTCTAAGATAATTCTACCAAAATTCTAACAGTAGAAACGTCTCCATCATCTACAAATATTCCCAGTAAAACCAATCAAGTTAAAAGACAAATATCTTCCTCTCCAGACATTATTGACAATAATACACAAACTAATACACAACCTTTTATGCCACCTCCTTTAAACAAACCAAAGAAAAAATACAAAAAATCAGATAAAACCTCACGCGAAGAACTTACTCTTTCTCTGGAATCAATAAAAGATAAAATAGAGAATAGATCACCTGCATTTATTCTAAATTATAATGAAATCTGCGATTTTCTAGATAATACATTATACTCTCAACACCCTGAATTAATCTCCAAAAATTATTCCAATGAACCTTCTGAACTAATCGATATTCTTAACTTCATCCACTGTTACATCCATAACTCAAAACTAAAAAATAACATCACCCGTTTAAAGAAGAAACTAAACCCCAATCAAGCATCTTCAATTGAAGAGTCCGACGAACCGCAATCCCAATCGGAAATCTAATGTCAGATTCTTTTATTCTTCAATGGAACCTTAATGGGTTTTACACCCATATTGAACAATTAAAACTGTTAATAAATGAACTATCTCCTAAAATACTTTGTCTTCAAGAGACCCATTTTAAAAATACCAATATAAACCTTCGAAACTATCAATGTTTTCTAAAAAACAGAAACGCTCACCATGCCAGTGGCGGAGTAGCTATCTTTACTAGAACTGATGTACAAGCTAAACCCATCTCAATAAATACTAGTCTTGAAGCTGTAGCTGTAGCAGTAACTTATCAAAAACACATTAATATTTGCAATATATATCTGCCTCATCCCAGCGACCTCGATTTACAAGAATTTAATAATCTTATAGATCAAATCCCAAATCCAAAAATAATTTTAGGTGATATGAATTGCCATCATCCGGCATGGGGAAGTCATAAAACTGACAAATTCGGCAACCTAATGAATCACTTCATTGAATCCTCAGATTTAATACTACTCAATACTGGTAAATCGACCCGATTTAATTCTTATAACGGCTTATTTTCCGCTATAGATTTAACATTATGTAGCCAATCATTATCAACTTATCTCGTATGGAATACTTTAGAATCACTACATGACAGTGATCATTTCCCCATTCATGTAACATTTAATAAATCTCAATCTCCTAAATTCCCAATATATCACTCTTGGAAATTAAAGAATGCAAACTGGAATTCCTATCAAATCGACATCCAAAAGAGAATTGAAAATTTCCAATTAAGCAGTGACATAAACTCTGACATTAGGTCCCTAAATAATATCATAACAGAAGCAGCCTTAACTAATATCGGTAAAACTAAACTTTGTAATAGACAACCAGTACCTTGGTGGGCCAGCGAAATCGCACTGGCTCTATCTATAACAAAACGCGCGTTTAATAAACTTAAAAAGCAGAACACGGAAGAAAATTTACTCAATTTTAAAAAACTTAGAGCAAAAACGAGATATCTCATAAAAAAAGCAAAAGAAATACATGGGAAAATTATGTCTCATCTATAAATTCATCAACCCCTTCAGCTGTCATTTGGTCTAAAATTCGTAAACTCAAAGGCTCCAACTCTTTTAGACAAATAAACACCTTAACTCTTGGTCAAACACTAATCACGTGTAACAAAACTATTGCAGAAACATTAGCTGATGTTTACCAACAAAATTCTAGCAATAATAATATACCTCAGGAAATGTTAACGCACAAGAAATCTCTAGAATCCTCTATTATCACCATAAACGATATCGATAATCCGTTAAATATCGCCATAACTCTTCAAGAATTGGAATTTGCTATTTCTGATTTAAAAAACACCTCGGCCGGACCAGATGACATACCACCAATATTTATAAAAAACTTACCATTTACAGCTAAACTAGTTTTACTAGATTTATTTAATATTTGTTTTCTAAAACATAAATTTCCTGAGCTTTGGTCCCAGGCAATAATAATTCCCATCATCAAGCCTAATAAACCTAAAGATAATCCCTCTTCTTACCGCCCCATTTCTCTTACCTGTAGTATGTGTAAAATCTTGGAAAAAATTTTAAACTCACGTTTAGTATGGCACTTGGAAAACAATAATCTCCTTTCCCCCTATCAAAGCGGCTTTCGAAGAGGCAGGTCGACGTCAGATAACAATGTTACTTTACAAAACTCAATTAATGAGGCCTTTGCTAATAACCAAAAACTGATTGCAATATTTTTTGATATTACCCAAGCTTTTGAAAGAACTTGGAGACACTGTATTTTGAAAAATTTAAGCGAAAACGGAGTTCAAGGGAACATACTAGCATTTGTAAACAATTTTTTAAGTAATCGATCAATAGAAATTAGAATAAATGGCCTTAAAAGCTCAACAAGAACATTAGAAAATGGAATCCCTCAAGGTTCCATAATAAGCCCAACATTATTCTTAGTGGCTATCAATAGTGTTATTCATGAAATTAGAGCACCTATTAAAGCCAGTATCTATGCAGACGACATCGTCGTTTATACTAAATCCAACAATATAGAATCTGCAAGTAAAATCTTACAAAATTTTATAACTCGTCTTGAAAATTGGACGCTAAAAACTGGGTTTAACTTCTCTACAGAAAAAACACAATATATAATTTTTAATAAAAATAGATCTCGGTTTTCTACTGACTTAACTTTAAATAAGTTATCAATAAAACAATCAGAAGAAGTTAATGTTCTAGGTCTAACTTTTACCAGAACCTTAAATTGGAACTCACATATAAACAAACTACAACATTCCTGTCAATCTAGGTTAAATATACTCAAAATTCTGTCTAATAAAGTTTGGGGCGCAGATACTAAAATATTAATAAACTTATATAAATCACTCATAAGAAGTAAACTAGATTACGGCTGCATATGTTATAACGCCGCAAGCAAAACTACTCTAAAAAAACTCAATAGCATTCAATCTACAGCTTTGAGACTGGCACTAGGTGCATTTAGAACTAGTCCCACTAATAGCCTACAAGTTCTAGCTAAGGAGCCTCCTCTGACCATAAGACGACAACAATTATCACTAAACTACATTGCCAAAATTTCAATCCAAAAACAACATCCTCTTTTCTCTCAAATTTTCCAACCTGGCATCCTCTCTTTTAAAAAATCAACAAACTGTATACCTCTAATAGAAAGAATAAAAGCCACAAATTTCAACATGGATCAACTTAATTTATTGTTATATACAAATGCAGTCTCTCCTCCATGGACAACCCACCCTTTGACCATTGACCTAACACTAAGAAAGTACCCCAAATCAAATACAAACTTCTCAATAATTAAAAATGTTTTTGCAGAAATCATATCCTATTACCCCAATCACTTACACATATTTACAGACGCCTCTAAAACCCCTGATGGACATGCTGCTGCGTACTATTCTGATGAAAACTCCAACAGCACTCAGTTACCTACAACGTGTAGTATACTCACAGGCGAGACCACAGCTATATTGAATGCCTTAACTTTTCTCAAATCGAGTAACACGATGAAGTGCGTCATCATTACAGATTCACTTAATGCATTATTGAAATTGAATCAAATTTATACAACAAATCCCATTACACAAGCAGTAAAAAATGAATTAGAAATATTACATTCGATGGGAAAAGACATAGACTTTATTTGGGTGCCATCGCACACTGGAATCTCGGGAAATGAAAAAGCAGATCAACTAGCAACTACAAGCCGAATCAACTTAGAAGATACTACAAAAATTACAACGTATCCTTACAGTGATATGAAATATCTAATTAAAATTCACTGCAACAACACTTGGCAAAATTACTGGGAAAATTCTGAAAACAAATTAATCCCAATATGCCCACAGGTGAACAGCTGTATGAATAACCCCACCAGTAGACGAGAACAAGTGATCATCAACCGTTTAAGAATTGGTCATACAGCTGTAACACACAAATTTCTTATCGGTAAAGATCCACCGCCTATTTGCAACAACTGCTCCACTTCATTAACAGTGAAACACTTCCTACTTGACTGCCCTTGTTTCCAAAATGCAAGAAGAATACATGGAATTCCAGACAACCTCAAATCCATCCTGACGGACAAAAATTTAAATGTATTGAATTATTTAAAGGACATAAAATTTTATTATAGTATTTAATGTAATTCATATGAAAAATATTGTGTTTGTAATCCCACTAATAACCCTGCGTGGTTGATGTGGTATAAGTGTTTTAAATAAAAAAAAAAAAAGATGAAAAAATTCTTTAAAATAATCCATTAATTAAGTAATCAAATAGTAAAATAAAATGTTTACGTTACCAGAAATTATGCAGTCAAAGATACCAATAGTTGTTGTATTAGTGATATGATATCAATACAATTAGACAAATGATGGGAAAAGGCCTTATACGTATAGACGTCTAGAAACAGAAAATTGTATGTAATGTGTACATATTATGTGTACAAATCTAAAAGTAATAATTGAAGTTTGATGACTGATAACTTGCTTAGAAGTGTAAAATGTAAGTGGACCCAACATAAAGTGGATAACGATGGAATATGTTATATGATAATTAAAAAATACTGTTTTTTTTTTATCTGACTGAAAATGAGACTACACTCCCAATTGTCGATAAGCAACATCTTACTTTATCTCTTTAATACTTCGTTCGTACTTCATCCTCCCTCATTTTCATTATTTCACACCTGCTTTACTTTTCCGAAAAATTTCAGCTCCTATATCGCATATACCAACACATCTCTCAGAATTGATTCTCATTTCAGCCAACCTCTTCTTCTTAGTCTTATCTCATAGCTTATCGATTAGAAAACTTTCCTATCATAACAACACACTACACATCTTTCATGGTCCAATATCACAACATACTGTGTCAGACTTTTCATACCCTCCAACTCCTCCCATATTTTACGATCACTTAATTTTCAAGAAATTTGATGTCAAGTCTCTGGAGGACTTAGTTTCATCAAACTACTTTTAGTCTCATTTTCAGTCAGATACAAAAAACAGTATTTCTTTAATTATCATATTACATATTCCATCGTTATCCACTTTATGTTGGGTCCACTTACATTTTACACTTCTAAGCAAGTTATCAGTCATCAAACTTGAATTAATACTCTTAGATTTGTACACATATGTACACATTACATACAATTTTGTGTTCCTAGACGTCTATACGTATAAGGCCTTTTCCCATTATTTGTCTAATTGTATTGATATCATACCACTAATACAACAACTATTATGGTATTTTTGACTGCATAACTTGTGGTAACGTAAACATTTTATTTTCCTATTTGATTACTTAATTAATGGATTATATTAAACAATTTGTTCATATATTTACGAATAACTTTAACTCCGACATAAAATATGTAAATTTAATAATGTTTTTTATTTCAACATATTAAAATAATATTTTAACGTTGTGGCTGATATAATAATACAACTATGTTACATTGACAGTTCTTAACGTCATTCTGGGTTGCTCTTGAATTGAGTTGTCAGTTGGCCCATAGAGGTATATATTGACATAGAGAGAGTGTCATTCAAAGTGAAGTGACGACACCATCTTTTTTCTTTGGATTAGTGCTGTTTCACTCTTACGCATATTAAGCTACGTTGTCAGTTAGATAGTTGTCCTCCTCTTTCGTGCCTATACTCACACCTTAATGTCATCTAAGTATCTCGGTACAATGTGCTAGAAAGAGATAGCGCAAACCAGTCGAAGAGATCTTGTCGTCAGGACGCGCGGAGTGAAGGCTCACTCTATGTTAATATATACCTCTATGAGTTGGCCATTGAAATCCAATATGTGAGGTTTTCTCCAAAAACATCATCCAACCACGTGGGAAGAGTCCTGTGTTGCCCTGGGTAACATCCAGGCATGTCTAGAACATCATTAACATTTTATATAAATATGTAACATAATATAATCTTTAACATTTAAAGGGTTTTTACCCAACACATTTTGGTGGCTCTGGCATGCTATTTTTGTAAGTATGGCCTCTTGTTTTTTAAAACCTCTGTCAACTTTTTAACTTTTTCTCAATTAATTAGGTTATACTTAATTTTAGGGCTTTTAGAACACTGATGATGGATTTCTTAATCCGAAAACGTTTTGTCTTGTGACCCTTTTTAAGGGTATTTTAAAATATACCTTTTACAACAAATCTGGTATTTTTATAAGAACACTCCAAATCAATATATCTTTGTTAAAAAATCATTAAATCCTTTTTATAAGGTACTTAAACCTTGTTTACGCCAACACCGAGGCCCGGCATCACTAAATTAAATCTCAAGTCTCCAGAAGCTAATTAATTTCTACTTTAAGAATTTTATATACAGAAACCCTAAACTCGGGAGATAGTTTCCAAGATTTATTATGCGGTTTTAAAACGATTCCCCGAGAGCGCTTTAGGACTAAAATGTGTTTGGGTAGATTTCCGTTTCTCACTTTTTGGGTCTAACATGACGAATTAGTTTTATGCGTATGTTAAGATACTTACAAGACAACAAAAAAGGTTAAAGACCCTAATAATTTGTAAACTTTACTACGGATTTTACGGGGTGTTCCAAGATGTTTCTAACAGCCTATAATTAAAAAGTAATGAATATTGTTTCCAAGCATTTTACAAAAATGTGAAATATTTGAATTATCCATGTCTGTCTGTCCATCCGTAAGCACAACTTGGCCCTGATTCTAATTCAAATTTCGACTGAAAACAAGTCGCAATCAATATGGCGACGTTGAAATGCGACTGTGCGAGCCTTGTGGATTTTAGTTGAACTAAAGAAATAATGTCACAAAATAGCGACTGTCGAAGTTAATAGCGACTCCAGAAGAGAGGTTGATATAAGGTTTGTTCTAGCAAACAGTCAAACTAGTCAGAAACCGTCAGTGTAAACAGTTGGTCACTGAGAAAACATAATACAGTCACCAGTGCTATCCCCTCTACTCGCGCTGGTCGACTATTCGCTGATGGTTTCAAACCGTTTAAAACTGATGCTAGAACAAACCTATTATAATTTTAAGTCGAAATTATTGTGACACGGACATGAATGAATGGCCTAAAGCGAGGTTAGGTTTAGTTTAGGAGATGTGTTTTGTTTGCTTGCAAGGAAAACTAAAGCAAAAGGTATTAGTATGGCTGGGTTTTATGGAAATTTGCTGGTTTTGGAGCAATTAGATAGAATAGTATTAAATTAGAAATATAATAATTAAGAATTTCCACAAGGTGAATTATCAACTCAATGAAAGGTGTAAGGTAAAAATATCGGGGAAAATTAGTATAAAACAAGGAAAATTATGTGCCAGCTATTTTATTGCTGGACATACTGTAATATAGCTATGCAAAGTCCGCAGAAAGTGTGCTATTTGGTTTATAAACAAATTACCGCTCCGAATTTTTTTTTAATTATTGCTCTGTAACTCATAAGATTTTAACGTTAAACCAAAAACACTCACATAAAAATTCACTGTAATTTAATTCTGCACACAGATATTTTTTCTGATTTCAGTCGGCGGAAATTTTCCTCGGAAAAATCGGGGTTTCCAAACAAAATCTTTAATTTTCAACGAAAATTAAGGGCAGTAATTATTTATCAATAATTAAATAACTTGGTGACATAATTCTTTTTTGTTATGAGTGTCTTGAAGATATGAAAATTTGTATGTACAGAGAGGACCGGAATAAAAAGTTAACGGTTCAAAGATTGAAATCCTGTTGTTTATAACTATGTCGCAAATGCCAGTCAAATTTGGATGCCGGAACCACTCCTCGCAATTCAATTTTTTTTCCTTCGAAAAGGGTTAACAGGGTTAACTTAATTTAATTTAATTTAATATTTTCTGAGGGGTTATATTTCTTTATAAGCCAAAAAATTGTTTCTTTATAACATTCCTGAGACCGTTCAAATAGTCCAATTTCAATTCTGTAAAGTACGTTGAATAGGTATAGTGCTTTTTTATACGAAAATCATAGTTATTTTGGTGTATCATAATCTTTCTGGTTATTATTTCGACCGAAATTTTTAACATTTTAATTATTGCTAAACTATTGGTTAGATTGTCGCCGGTCTCCTGATATACAGAGAGGCTAAATTATGGAATAAATTAATTTTCTCCAAAATGGACGACTTTAGAGAAAAATGCCGAAACAGGTCGATTTTTATTTTTAAACTAAATTTTTTGGCATATATTTCAAACTAGTGACGTCATCCATCCGAGCGTGATGACGTAATCGATTATTTTTTTAAATAGGAATAGGGGTCGTATGGTAGCTCATTTAAAAAGGCATTCAATTCTATATTCAGTATTATAAACATTAATATAATTATTTATACAGGGTTGCCAAAAAAAAATTTTGAATTAAATTAATTGGCGCAAAAAGAAGAATGTATGTAATTTATTTAACTCAAAATAGATTATATTGCTGTAAGAAAATAAGAAAAAAATGTTTAATTGCTTAAATTTGCTTTTAGCTTAAATTAAATGTTCAAACTGCCAATAGGTAGGAGGGAGGCTGTTTGTGATTTAATTTAAGCGAAAAGAAATGTTTTTTTGTGAAATAAACCTTTTTTCTATTTTCTGACAGCAGTACAATGTATTTTGAGTTAAATAAATCACATACATTCTTCTTTTTGCGCCAATTAAATTAATTTAAAAATTATTTTTTGGCAACCGTGTATAAATAATGATATTAATGTTTATATTACTGAATAGAGAATTGAACGCCCATTCAAATGACCTGCCACACGACCCCTATTCCCATTAAAAGAAATTATCGATTACGTCATCACGCTCAGATGGATGACGTCACTAGTATGAAATATATGCCAAAAAATTGTAATTTAAAAATAAAAATCGACCTATTTCGGGATTTTGCTCCAAAATCATACATTTTAGAGAAAACGAATTTATTCCATAATTTAGCCCCTCTCTGTATAATCTACTATAAAAAATCTTACATGTCATCAATTTATTTAATTATTAATAAATAATTACTTCCCTAAAACTTTAATTGAATATTGCAGATTTTTTTTAAAACTCGGATTTTCCGAGTAAAATTTTTGTTGAAGGATATCGGAAAAAATAACTGTGCAGAACTAAATTACGGTGAATTTTTATTAGAGTGTTTTTGGCTTAAAGGAAAAATCTTAGCATTTACAGAGCACTAATTGAAAAAAAAAGAGAAGATTTAGGAGTGCTAATACGCAATATCGCGGACGGACGTGGACCAGCTCGTACCGACGCACCGTGGGAAGAGTCTCGTCCGTGGTAGCACAGACACGTCTGTGCCGGAACGTGGTATCCAGCGAGAGTCGGTAAGGTCAAAGGTGCGTCTGTGTTTTAACAGACAAGTCAGAAGTTCTTCATTCGCTGATACGAGTAGTTATTTGTGGTGTTGCTAAAGTTTGTTGCAGTTATTTTTAGGAGTTTTTTGCTAAAAGCATGTAATGGACGAACGAATTAATTTTTGATTTTTTAAATGTCTATCAAAATGAAACAACTTTATGGAATTCTACAGCGCTAGAGCATAAGAACACCAACGACATAAATATAGGATGCATAAAACCGTATAAACAATGGATTAAAGAATATTACTGTTTGGATTAGCAGAAACAGCTGCACAACAAAACAGGACTAGAGAGCTGTACGAAATTACTAGACGATTAACAAAAAATGGGCCTAACTGTTCGAACATTGTAAGATCCAAGACAGGCGAATTACTTACTACAACGGATGACCAAGTAGAGAGATGGAAAGAGCACTTTCAGGAGATGCTAGGCACGCCCAGGGATAACGCAGATGAAATTGTTGAACACCCTCAGAATATAGACTTGCATATATCTTGCGAGTCCCCTTCCAAAACAGAGATAATAACAGCTATCAAATCTCTGAGAAATAACAGGTCCCCGGGAATCGATAACATTGCTGCCGAACTACTTAAAACTGACCCGCATCTAACCGCTGAACTTTTGCTCCCCATAGTCCGAAAGGTGTGGGAAACAAACCGCATTCCAGCGGGCTGGAAAAAAGGTAACATTATTAAGCTTCCAAAAAAGGGCAACCTCACACTGTGCAAAAATTGGAGAGGAATAACCTTGCTTACCGTCATAAATAAAATTTTTACGACCATCTTACATAAAAGATTAACAAACAAGGTTGAATTTCGAGCAAATCAAGCAGGTTTTAGACCAGAATCTTCCTGCATAGATCACATTAATACTGTGAGGGTAATAATGGAACAATCGGTTGAATGGAACACACCTCTATACATGGTTTTTGTTGATTTCGAAAGTGCCTTTGACAGCCTATCTCATGCTGCTATATGGAAAATTTTAGAGCTAAGAGACATTCCACATAAAATAATTTCGATTATAAAGTCACTGTACACTGAGGCGCCTTGCAGCGTGACACACAATGGGATCAACAGTGACGAATTTGACGTACTTACTGGAGTCAGACAGGGATGTGTGCTTTCTCCGTTTCTGTTTAACATAGCTCTAGACTATGTTCTCTCCAAACTAGACTTCGACACAAAAGGGATACGATGGACATTAACCATACGCCTAAGTGATCTGGAATACGCCGACGATATCTGCCTGTTAGGACAAAGGTCCAGGATGTGGCCGACCAATTGGAAACACTATCCACTGAGGCCAATAAAATAGGTGTAAAAATCAATATTAGTAAAACCAAATCCATGAGAATAAACGCAAGGAACAACACGCTATTTAATATTGACAACATGCAGATTGAAAATGTGGAAAACTTCACGTATCTTGGAAGTGTCATAACAGAAAGCGGAGGTACAGAAAACGATATTCGTATGAGGATACGAAAAGCTCAACAAGCATTCAGCATGCTTAACCCTGTTTGGAGGTCTGTGGAATATACTACAAGGACAAAGATCCGAATATTCCAGTCAAATGTTATATCTGTTCTACTCTATGGATATGAAACCTGGAAAGTGACAAAATCCCTTACAGACAAATTGCAGGTCTTTGTTAACAAATGTCTACGAAGAATTGTGCGTATTTTCTGGCCAAACACCATCAGAAACGAAGATCTGCTACACCTGACCCAACAAAATAGGGTAGAAAATCAAATAAAGTCCAGAAAGTGGGGGCGGATAGGTCACACACTCCGAAAAGATAGTTCCAGTATAGCAAAAACTGCCCTAGAGTGGAATCCCCAAGGAAAAAGAAAATGAGGTCGCCCAGCACAAACTTGGAGAAGATCCATCATGGACGAGATAAGAAGTCAAGGAAAGTCTTGGAATGAGGTGAAGGCCCTAGCGCAAAATAGAACCCGATGGCGCGTTTTCACTGAAGCTCTATGCTCCACTTAGGAGTTCAAGAACATTATATATACTGTTTGGATTAACCCCTTTGGTACGGTGATGCATCCGTGTGCATCATGCTTGACTGTCCGCTCAATACGGTGATGCACACGGGTGCATCATGGTTTTTCGTTCGCCATATACCACCACGTATACCGCCACCATCTACATCATATTTCAGGTATTTTTGTTCCGTCCGAGCCACGCCCAAAAGTGGGTGATGTCCAGAAGGAGATTAGATTTAGTTAATTTGATTGGTGATAAGGTTGTTTGGATGTTTGACTGATGGGATTGTGTGGGAGTTAAAGTTACTGTGCTGCTGTTTACATTTTACCTTACTATCCCTTGCAAGATAATTCGGATGGAATTTCCCAGATTAATTACGAGACTGGGACGATATGAAGCACAAAATAATCTGAGGAGTTCCATCCGAATTATCTTGTTTATCTTTTTTAATAATTTTTGTTTAAAATGGTATTTTATGGACAAACTTAGTTTAACTCACATACTATATAGAATAATAAATTTAGTAAAAATAGTTTTACTTCTAAAATTAGTGTTATTATTACATTAGCTTTAATTAGTTTTAGTGTGATACTGTATTTTAACCGACCGCGTATTTTAAGCCGACTTGCCGAATGACGATCCGGCACGAAGGCGTTAAAGAGTTTAAAAAAGAAGCGAGTTAAATATTTAAATCAAACACTACACAGGACACAGACTGACCTACACATACTACTGTCACGGACCATGGAAAGAGCTCTGTCTGCGGTGCGTTGCCGTCCGTAGTCGTCGGCTGTGCGTGATGATCCGTAGAATGGCACACCGTGGGAAGAAGGTATAATATATTGCATTATTGCATTATTCGCTTGAATTTAAAACACTGGTGCAAAGATATGAATTTATTGATACTAACGTAAAATATATGAGGATAGTCCTTCACACTTAAAATGTCTTTTAATTAAGCCTCTGTGACACAAACAAAATAAGCACTTTGAAGGTTTATGATGAAACAAACATGTCTCACCTCTTTGTTACGGACTTTGCTATCGCATGATGATTTAAGAGCAATGTTTTAGCCCTGGCGTTCACGTACTTGTAATCGTGTGATAATTTTGTAGCGATGTTATAGTTCTCACTCTGACTGAATGACTTAAACACGGCATGGCGTAAAAACAACTCCTCCGCCATTAGACCAGATATAATGACAAATGAGGTGGCCAGGGATGGTATTAAAAGTGAGAAATTTGACCTTGGGGTTTGTGTTTTTGAGCTGTTTAAAAGTTGCTGAAATACTACAAGCGATCTATTATTAGACGAGACTTCGCGTCGAATCGAAGCAAGGCGAGAACAAATATATACTGCCGGTTTCATGACTGTCTGTCTGTCCATCTGTGCGCGCATATAACTCCTCGGTTATTAAAATACATAGAATGAAAAATATTGTGTATAATAAGAACTTAGAATTTAAGCCAAATATGGTATTAGATGTAAGTAAGAAATTTGATCTCGGACTTCCGGTTCCAGAGTTACAACCGGAAGTACTGTTGTAAAGTAGCCGAAATAGTACAAGCGATATATTATTCGACGCGCCTTAGCAAGACGAGAACAAATATATAATTCTTGTTTCATGCCTATCTGTCCGTCCGTCTGTCCGCGAATATAACTCTTTCGTTATTAAAACATATAATGGCAAATGAAATGTCGAATAAGAGCCTGTAACCCTAAACTCTGGAGATAGTTTCCAAGATGTATTATGCGGTTATAAAACGATTTCCCAAGAGCGCTTTAGGACTAAAATGTGTTTGGGTAGATTTCCGTTTCTCACTTTTTGGGTTTAACATGACGAATTAGTTTTATGCATATGTTAAGATACTTACAAGACAACAGAACAGGTTAAAGACCCTAATAATTTGTATACTTTACTACGGATTTTACGGGGTGTTCCAAGATGTTTCGAACAGCCTATAATTCTAAAGTAATGAATATTGTTTCTGCGCATTTTACAAAAATCTGAAAATTTTGAATTATTCATGTCTGTCTGTCCATCCGTAAGCACAACTTGAGTAGTATCGTATACAAATGGTCTTTCGGGCTGGGTCGTTTTTTGTGGTTTGTAGTTTAACGCTGACTTTCCACGATCCGCAATATTGCGGACGGACGCGGACCAGCTCGTATCGACGCTAGTGATGTTGATTATACAGTGCGTCCATAAAGTAGCGCATAAATTAATTATTTCGTAAACCGGCGACATTAAGGAAAAATCCCAAAACAGGTCGATTTTTATTTTTAAATTCCGATTTTTTGGCACATATATCATACTAGTGACTTCATCCATCTGGGCGTGATGACGTAATCGATGATTTTTTTAAATAAGAATATGAGTCATATGATAGCTCATTTGAAAGGGTATTCAATTCTCTATTCACTAATATAAACATTAACATAAATATTTATACAAAGTGTTCAAAAAACATTTTTTTAATTAAAATAATTGAGACAAAAAGAAGAATGTATGTAATTTATTTAACTCAAAATACGTTTTACTGTTGTCAGAAAACAGGAAAAAAATGTTTATTTGACAAATAGACATTGTTTTTCGCTTAAATTCAATGTTAAAGCTGCCACCCACCGGTCTCTTGGCAGTTTGAACATTTCGTTTAATCAAAAATCAATGTTTATTTGTCAAATAACATTTTTCTCTGTTTACTGACAGTAGTAAAATGTATTTTGAATTAAATAAATTACATATTATATTTTTCTTTTTGTTCACTTATTTTAATTAAAAAAATATTTTTTGACTACCCTGTATAAATAATTATATTAGTGTTTACATTATTGAATAGACAATTGAATACCCTTTCAAATGAGCTCTATTCTAATTTAAAAAAATCATCGATTACGTCATCACGCCCAGATGGATGACGTCACTAGTATGCCAAAAAATCGTAATTTAAAAATAAAAATCGACCTGTTTCGGGATTTTTCCTTAAAGTCTCCGATTTACGAAATAACTAATTTATGCGTTACTTTATGGACGCACTGTAGTTACTTTCGTGTATTCGTTACAAATCGTCACTTTTGTATAAAATAATCATTTACAGTATTCGTTACTTTGACTACTATGATTACTTTTGCATTTGAGTACCGGTAATAATATCGAAAATCGTATTTATCAGTAGTACCTACCTACTAGGTATTTTGTATAGGTATTCCGATATAACATTAACACAGATATAACAACTGTAGAAATATTATCATTTCCACATTTTTCCGGTCAGTCTAGAAACTAGAAAGTAATCAACTGTACTGGTTGTAGATACAATAGTCGTTACTTGCTCTGATACGATTGGTACAAAGTAATCAAAGTAGATACAATAGTCGTTACTCGCTCTGATACGATTGGTACGAAGTAATCAAAGTAGACACAATAGTCGTTACTCGCTCTAATACAATTGGTACGAAGTAATCAGAGTAATCAAAGTAGATACAGTAGTCGTCACTCGCTCTGATACGATTAGTACGAAGTAATCAGAGTAATCAAAGTAACGATTTGCCTCCCTCTATAGTAATCGTTACTTTAGGTATTCGTAAGTAACGGGTACTTTGTAACGAATAGTTACTTTTTCAACATCACTAACCGACGCACCGTGGGAAGAGTCTCATCCGTGGTAGCACAGACACGTCTGTGCTGGAGCGTGGTATCCAGCGAGAGTCGGTAAGGGTAAGATCAAAGGTGCGTCCGTATTTTAACAGATGACAAGTCAGAAGTTCTTCATTCGCTGATACGAGTAGTTGTCTGTAGAGTTGCTAAAATTTGTTGCAGTTGTTTTTAGGAGTTTTTTGCTAAAAGCATGTAATGGACGAACGAATTTATTTTTGATTTTTTAAATCTCTATCAAAATTTGTTTCATTTTGATAGAGATTTAAAAAATCAAAAATAAATTCGTTCGTCCATTACATGCTTTTAGCAAAAAACTTTATGGAACTCTACAGCGCTAGAGGATATAGACGAAGCAACGAAGCACTAAAAAGCCCAAAAACCTAGGAATTTTTTGCAGTAAGATTAATCGTCATGCAACTTTTTGCATTCAATTCGAGGGAGCGTCAGGCAATTTTGTGAACTAAATTGATCTCCGGCAAAAAATTTTGTGCATGAGAAAATGCATTTTCAAAGTGCATCTCGAAGAGATAAAAAATGAAAAATTTAGAACTCAGGCAATATTGACGGAAATGAGTTCAGTTTTTATATTTGGGGGTTTTGGAGGTCAGTAAATACAAATTTCATGACGGCGATGTTCTCCGAGGTACCTGGTGCCCAGGGTGGAGCTCGTTGCCTTGGACGATCGAATAATTCGCGGGAAGATCGAATAATTCGCGGGAAGATCGAATAATTCGCGAAATGAAGACTGGATAGAAAAACTAAAAAACGCGTAATATTTTTCAAAAATCTATCGAATGACACTAAAGGTAATCCCCCACTCCATCCCCTAGGGGTGGGGTGGGGGTAACTTTAAAATCTTAAACGGAAACGCCCATTTGTTTTTACAGATTTGGATTGCTTACGTAAAAATAAGCAACATTTATTCGAGAAATTTTTTAGAATTGTAGATAGATGGCGCTATAATCGGAAAAAACGATTTATCGTGATAACATAGGTAAATTATAGAAAAGGTTTAATATCTCGAGAAATGCACTTCCAAATAAAAGACCAAAAAATACGTAATACGTATTTAATATTTATATATTTAATATTTTTCAAGAACCTATCGAATAACATCAAACACGACTCTCCACTCCACCCCTGGAGTTGGGGTGGGGGTTAACTTAAGGTTGGGGATGGGAGTACCCATGTTTTATTGCTGATTTGGATTCCTCCTGAAAAATAAGTAATATTTATTCGAAACATGTTTTAGAATTGTTAATAGATGGCGCTAATAAATAGTGTTTTTTCGATTATAGCGCCATCTATCCATAATTCGAAAAAAATGTCTCGAATAAAAGTTACTTATTTTTACGTAAGAAATCCAAATCTGCAATAAAAAATGAGGGCTCCTATTTAAGATTTTAAAGTTACACCCCACCCCACCTCCAGGGGGTGGAGTGGAGGGTCCTGTTTTATGTTATTCGATAGGTTCTTAAAAAATATAAAAGACGTATTTCTTGGTTTTTTATTTGGAAGTGTATTTCTCGAGATATTAGACCGTTTCTATAATTTACCTATGGCATCACGAAAAAATTGTTTTTTCCGATCATAGCGCCATCTATCCACAATTCTAAAAAATGTCTCGGATAAGAGTTGCTTACTTTTACGTAAGCAATCCAAATCTGCAATATCACCAAACACGACACCTCACAGAGGTGGGTGGGGGTTACTTTACAATCTTAAATAGGAGCCCCCAATTTCTAGTGCAGATTTGGATTCTTTGCGTAAAAATAAGCAACTTTTATTGGAAACATTTTTTAGAGTTATGGATAGATGTTGCTATAATCGGGAAAAACGTTTGTTGGAAATGGAAAATTAAATTAAAAAATGGAAATTCCCCACTTTATGGAAAACTTAGCTTAACTTTTTTTGGTTTTAGGACCTACTCTTCACAGCCCGATAGGTCTTCCTAATGCTTGAGTAACTGCAAATTTAGCACACTTTCCTTCCCTACTATAAAGTTAAATACACAGAAATAAAATTTCCTATCTTTTTTGTTTTTGCGAGAAAAAAAACTTCAGTTATAGAAAAGGTAGCGAGGTAAATACATACTTTATCACATATATTATTTTTAGTTAAGACTTAGAAAGAAATACTTCTGATCCAAATACATAACCGTATACAAGGAATTGCATTTTTTTTGGACATCAATATAATAAAAGAAAATTTTAAACAGTTAATTGTATTGCCTTTCTCTGTATATACATTTATTACGCTTCTTCAGTAAAACGAAGTGTTAATTAATCAATTAAATATATTTCAACGTGGTAAACTGCGAGCTGCGACCAGCTAGCAGTGCAAATTCCTTTCGGGAAATTGACAATAGAATTACTAGGAATGCGTCCACGGCACATCACAAAAGCAACAATATTGTAGAGGTAATAGTGTTCTAAATGTACACTTGTATGCCAAGGGACAAATAATAGGGCAGGTAACTTCCATAAAATATTTGGGAACAAATATCAATTAGCCAGTGTAATCCAAAAAAAGAAATCTTGAACAAGAATCGATCAAGCGTGGAATACACTCATGAACATGAAAACATGTTCATGATTTTTTACGAGATCAGACCTTATAGTCTAGGTGCCAGAGGGGTCACCGTGTCCATTTTAATTCTGATGGACAAACTCAACGGTTTCTTATGGATTTTTGGCTGCTGATTACGAATTTCGTGGGTGGATTTCGATCCGAGTGGTCAAAAAATTGTTATAAACAATTTAATTGTTTATAAATTGTTTATAAGGCTCTGGCTCATAAACTAAAAGAAATAAAATAGGATGTTTCAAATAAAATTTCTTCGATAATAAAAAACGAAGAAAAAACCGTTTACTAAACTTAAATTCAACAGTTAGAACTCAAGATATTGTAAAATTAGTGCACATTGCAAATTGCAAATTGCAAAATAAGTAATTTTCGAAGCTTTATCGTTCGTAACTCAGCTTCTGCGCATGCCAATGAGCCTTAGAAAGTCTCATTTTAATGCTTTGTTAATAGGCTTCCAAATAAAGTTTGTTAAATTATTTTATCTTTATTTATTTTAAAGTTATACCCGTATGAAATTATAATTTTCTTAAAAAAATTGTACATTAATTTGTTTATAAGGGTTTGAAGTAAATTTATGCTGTAAACATTTATACTTTAATTACCAATAATGATATAAAAATTCAAAAGGAACATTTTTAGCGTTTTAAAATGTTCGTGAGTTTATTTTTGGTCAAGATATCGATATTTTAATGGCGCGCTATGAGGCGCAAAATCGGCTCACAGTCAAGTATGTAAGTATTTTTCGACGCTTTATCGATCATAGCTCGGTTTCTACGCATGCAAATGAGCAAATATATGATATCCATATAAAAATGGATCGAGTTCTTTTACAGCATCATCATTGCATATAAAACGAGCATTTATGTTGTGGCGGCATACACACAATTGACGTGCCTTGATGATGTTGCAAAAGAACTTGATCCACTTTATATGTGGTTAGTCCACATCATATAGACAATTAGACTAAAGCCCCAGAAAGTTTTAGTTTTACTGCCTACAAGAACACCATGTAACTGTAAAAATTGCTCTAAGAAATTATGCAGATGTAAAAAAGCTGAGATTCTCTGTATATCTCGATGCAGATGCATGAAAGATAATGTTTGTAAAAATAGTATTAATAAAAAATATCAACTTACTTTTTAGTTACATTTCTGAAATATCAATTTTTAATTTTTTTCTCATTTAGTACAAAAAAATAGAAGACAAATAAACAGAATGAAAGGTGATACTAAAGGTCGTACAGTATGATGATTTAATTATAAGAATTATATGATAAAATTTTATTAGGATTTTCAAAAATGAAAAATGAAGATAACCTATGTACATAGAAATTATAATTTGCATCGAGAAGTTAGTCCGTGAACCTTTACGCGGTGAGCCAATCTCGCGCCTAAGAGCGCGCTATTAAAATATCGATATCTTGGCCAAAAATAAACATACGAACATTTTCTTAAGCTCAAAATATTCCTTTTGAGTTCTTCTATCATTATTGTTAATTACGGTATAAATGTTTATAGCTCAAATTTGCTTGAAACCCTTATAAACAAATTAGTGTACAATTTTTTTAAGAAAATTTTAACTTCAAACGGATATAACTTTAAAACAAATGAAGACAAAGTAATTTAATAAACTTTGTTTGAAAGCTTATTCATTAATCTTTAAAACAGGAACTTCTAAGTCTCATTTAGGTGCGTAGAAGCCGAGTTACGATCGATAAAGCTTCGAAAAATACTTATTTTGCAATTTGAAATTTGCATTGTGCACTAATTTTACAATATCTTGAGTTCTAACTGTTGGATTTAAGTTTAGTAAACGTTTTTTTATTAGCGAACAAATTTTATTTGAAACATTATTTTTATCTCTTTTAGTTTATGAGCCATAGCCTTATAAACAATTTATAAACAATTAAAATGTTTATAACAATTTTTTGACCACTCGGATCGAATTCCGTCGTCGAAATTCGTAATCAGCAGCCAAAAATCCATAAGAAACCGTTGAGTTTGTTCATCAGAATTGAAAAGGACACGGTGACCTCTATTTGGCGCCTAGACTATTAGTCTAGAGGCTATAAAAAGTGGATTATGAACTCTAAAAAAAGAATAGAGGCCTTTGAGATATATACAATAGTATACATGCAGAAGCTAAAAATTCCAAAGGTACAAACAGTTACCAATGATGAGGTACTTTGGCGCATGAGTAAACAAAAAGAGTTGTAGGAATAATCAAAGAGAGGAAAATACAAAATAGGTGAAAGATGATAATTACTCTAAATTATCTTGGACGGCAAAGTATAGAAGACGAAGAAATAGCCCAGTATGATAAAAATAAGTTGCCTCTATAATAAACTTTCGTTACCTTTATAAACTTATCTAAACTTCTCTAAGAGACCTGCTGGTAAGTAATATTATTTCTAGTAAATGATAAATATAAACTTATAGACATGGATCCCGCGTACCAAAAAAAAAGTTCATGCAAGTTGAAAATTTTTTAATAGCTTAACGGTGTCTAGTCGAACAATCTTTGATGTACGGGAACATTGGAACAGGGGAAGTTTTAATTGTGGAACAGGTTACAGGTTTCGAACGTCAGACTCCGAAAACGTCCCAAGTATTTTGTCAGGCAGAACTTCCAATTGATTTGTTACCCTTTCATTAAACTCTCATGCAAAAATCACACTGCATTTGACCACAAATATAATTCCTGTTATTTGCTATGTTCTACGTGTCGGACTTGTTAAATTGCCCAAAATATTTGTCGGAAAAACATTTTTTCTTATATTATATAAAGTTTGCTATTGAATAAACTTAAAAACAACCTGGCAGCAAATAAGTTTCCACAATCAAAAACTTGTCAGGATGACACGTTCCACAATTAAAATCAGGTTCCACAATTAAAACTTCCCCTGCTCCAGTGTTCTCATACATCAAAATTCGTCCAACTAGACACTGTTAACCTATCAACAAATTTTCATCTTGCTGTTAATCAACTTCTTTTTTGGTACAAGTGATCCAGGCCTAATAATCATATATAAAATATCCGTCGCCAAGACCTTATTTTCTGTCTTTACTTTAGAAATCAGTGAAAGATTAGCAGGAAGTGGCAGGGAAATGCTCAAATCCGACACTGCCTACAGTATCCTGACTTTTCTTGTGCTTTGAATCTCCCTACAGATGCAAGTAATTTTGCACTAGGAGCCGTACATATTCAAGGAAAGATTGAATCTGACTTTCCAATTGCTTATGCGATCAGAAATTTGAACAATTTGAAAATCAAATCAATTACTCAACAACTGAGAAAGAATTACTGGCAATATTATGGGCTGTCGAATATTTTCGCTGATCTTGATTCGGACGACGCTTATTACTATTATTATTGATCATAAATCACTACAGTGTTTTTTTTTTAAGTTTCTAACTCTAAGCTGGTGAGATGGTATCTGAAACTAGGTGCAGTCACGGATTGCAACGAACGAAATGGCATAGATGGCAAAGGACTAAGTTTTTACTCTAATGGTATATAAAACAATATAATGTTACTCTGCATCCCACCACACTGAAAACAATGGGAACTTTCTCTGGTTACACCTCCGAGGCTTCTACAATTTGCAAGCCATACGGATGCTGAGACTAAGGAAGATGAGGGAAGTTTACATTTTATAATTCACGTCCCATCTGCTCAGCGTGGTAAAATTCCAACTAGAATGGTTGAAAATACAGCCGCATTATATTCTAGTCCAATCAGAGAGTGCAGCAAGCATCTATACCGGTTTCGAAACTTATTAGTCTCTCATCAGGAGGCACATATGCTGCTCTCTCTGATCCAACCAGGGTGTAACCAGAGAAGGTTCTCTCTGAGGTGTAACCAGAGAAGGTTCCCATTGTTTTCAGTCTAGTGGGATGTAGAGTAACATTATGTTGTTTTGTATACCATTAGAATGAAAACTTAGTCTTTTTAAAGATAATAATTACTCTAAATCATCTTGGACGGTAAAGTGGAGAAGACGAAGAAATAGCCCAGTATGATAAAAATAAGTTGCCTCTATAGTTAACCTTCGTTACCTTTATAAACTTATCTAAACTTCTCTAAGAGACCTGCTGATCAGTGTAATATTATTTCTAGTAAATGAGAAATATAAGCTTATAGATTTGGATTCCGCGTACCAAAATAAAGTTCATTAATGGCAATTTGAAAATTTTTTAATAGCTTAACGGTGTCTACACGAACAAACTTTGATGTACGGAACACTGGAACAGGGGAAGTTTTAAAATTGTGGAACAGGTTACAGGGTTCGAACGTCAGACTACAAAAACGTTCCAAGTATTTTGTCGGGCAGAACTTACAATTGACTTGTTACCCTTTCATTAAACTCTCATGCAAAAATCACACTGCTATTGACCACAAATATAATTCCTGTCATTTTACGTGTTCTACGTGTCGGACTTATTAAGATGCTCAACATATTTGTCGGACAAACATTTTTTCTTATATTATATAAAGTTTGCTATTGAATAAACTTAAAAACAATCTGCCAGCAAATAAGTTTTCACAATCATAAACTTGTCAGGATGACACGTTCCACAATTAAAATCACGTTCCATAATTAAAACTTCCCCTGTTTTAGTGTTCCCATACATCAAAGTCTGTCCGACTAGACACCGTTAACCCACCAACAAATTTTCATCTTACTATTAATCAACTTTTTTTGGTACACGTGATCCAGGCCTATTAATCATACATAAAATATCCGTCGCCCAGACCTTATTTTCTGTCTTTACTTTAGAAATGTCAGACAGGGTTGCATACTGTCACCAACATTATTTAACATATACTCTGAAAACATCTTTAGAGAGGTCTTGGACGAATCAGAAGATGGTATTGCAGTAAATGGACAACTTATAAATAATATTAGATATGCAGACGATACAGTATTGCTGGCGGATAGTGCGCAGGGGCTCCAAAGGATCATGGATAATGTTGTAGAAGCATGTAACAAATACGGCCTTAAACTAAATTGTAAGGAGACAAAAATAATGATCATTAGTAAAAACATCAACATAAACGCCCAAATTACAGTAAACAATACACCTCTAAAGAGAGTACAGAAAATATGCTACCTGGGCTGCAACATTAAGGATACTTGGGATCATAGCTACGAAATAAAAACTCGTATTGAAAAAGCCAGAAGCTCTTTTAACAGTCTTAAGAAAATTCTCTGCAACTTGCCTTTAAGTATCAATATACGCATAAGAATTCCTAGATGTTACGTCTTTAGTGTCCTCCTATACGGAGTTGAAAGCTGGAGCCTGACAGAAGATGCCATAAAACGGTTAGAGGCGTTTGAAATGTGGTGCTACCGACGTATGTTTAGGGTCTCATATATACACCACACAACTAATATAACTAGTCTCCAGAGGCTAGGAAAAGACAAAGAAATAATTAACACCGTAAAGAACAGAAAATTGGCTAACTTCGGCGACATTATGCGTAATGAGAAATACCGACTGCTGCAGTTGATTCTACAAGGCAAGATTGAGGTCAGGAGAGGCCCTGGACGTAGACGTATATCCTGGCTGGCCAATCTTAGGAAGTGAACTGGTCTAACGTCAACTGATCTATTTCAAGCTGCCGTAAATAGAATAAGATGGGTCAATGTGGTCGTCAATATCTCCAGAAGATAGGCACTTTTAGAAGAAGACTTTAGAAATCAGTGAAAGGGTAGCAGGAAGTGGCAGGGAAATGCTCAAATCCGACACTGCCTACAGTATCCTGACTTTTCTTGTGCTATGAATTTCCCTACAGATGCAAATAATTTTGCACTAGGAGCCGTACATAGTCAAGGAAAGATTGAATCTGACTTGCCAATTGCTTATGCGATCAGAACTTTGAACAATTTGGAAATCAATTACATACTCAACAACTGAGAAAGAATTACCGGCAATATTATGGGCTGTCGAATATTTTCGCTTATCCTGATACGGACGACGCTTTACTATTATTACTAATCATAAATCACTGCAGTGGTTTTTTTTAAAGTTCCTAACTCTAAGCTGATGAGATGGTATCTGAAACTAGAAGAATATAATTATGAAATAATTTATAAAAAATGATAAAAAAAATCGATACATTATCCAGAATACAACTAAACGTTAATAAAATAAAAAACTTGGAAAACTCAAAAAATATTTTTGAAGATAGATATTTATATAAAAGGATCTTAAAAAAAATCGATACATTATCCAGAATACAACTAAACGTCAATAAAATAAGAAACTTGGAAGACTCAAAAAATATTTTTGAAGATATGGAAACACTCAACACACAATCTTAATAAGATCTTTTCAATGAACCAGAAAGAGATTCACTAATTTTTGAAATAAATGAAGGCAATAGATAAGCAGGAAGTCCTGATAACGATGAGACGATACATACCAATATAGAAAAAATTCTACTTCCAGAATTCCTATTTTCGAAAACCCTATAAACACGGGAAGTAACCAAATTTTTGAAAGAAGCGACAGCTAAGTCCACATGGGGAAACCGTAACTTTCTTCTATGGATGTGTTAGTGTTGCCATGGGTCCTTGAGGTTTTCCAACATTATTGTCAAAAATTGGTCACATTTCTCCTGTAGTGATCCTTTCCCAAATTTACATGCTCCTTTTCTAACTTGACTACAACGTACTGACGACAACCAAATAGTCAGAAATACATTGATACATTCATATGGATTTTATTCCTTTTTGCGAGATACGCCATAAAATTTTACTTATTGTAGGTATACAGTATACAGTGATGAGCGTGCTAATAATCGGCAGAATAACGCAAAAGATGAAAAACATAATACATTGCGAAGTAAAGAGAGATGAAACCAGTCGAGGTGAAATTGATCGGTATATACGTATAAATTAATATTACATTACATCGTCTCCCACTTTAGACGTATAGAAGGAATATGACAACTCTCACTGTGACAGTAGAATTTTATAAAATACTCCCGTCACAGACATCATAAGGTGGGAAACTGTGTAATGTAATGTTAATTTCTACGTTTATACCGATCATTTCCACCTCTACTAGTTTCATCTCTCTTTACTTCGCAATGTTTTATGTTTTCCACCTTTTGCGTTATTCTGCCGGTTATTAGCGCGCTCATCACTGTAGAATATGTATATATCTATTATATTTATATGAATATGTATGTACAGTTGAGTCTGGGAATCTTTACCCGTGCGTCTTTATTTAAAGCATACGAAATAAGTCGATGATAAGTCCGAAATTGAAATTTACTAAACGCAACAGCAAGTCACTTACTGTCACTGGCTGTTGCGTTTAGTGAATTTCAATTTCCGACTTATCATCGACTTATTTCGTATGTTTTAAATGATGACGCACGGGTAAAGATTCGCGGACTCAGCTGTATACAATACAGTGATGAGCGCGCTAATAACCGGCAAAATAGCTCAAAAGATGGAAAACATAATACATTGCGAAACAAAAACAGATGAAACTAGTGGCGGTGGAAATTATCGTTATAAACGTATTAATTAACATTACAATACATAGTTTCCCACCTTTAGAGATCTGCGAGAGAAGTATTTTATAAAATTCTACTGTCACAGTGACAGTTTTCATACTCCTCTGATGCGTCTAAAGGTGGGAAACTATGTAATGTAATGTTAATTAATACAATTAACTAGTTTTGATGGGAAATAGGCCACAATTTTACTAGAAAAATGATTTTATTAAGTTTTCGACGCCCAAATCGGGTGTCGTTGTCATTCGTTTGATTTGGGCGTCGAAACGTTAATAAAATCATTTTTTTAGTAAAATGGTGGCTTATTTCCCATCAAAACTAGTTAATTGCAAAAATTCCACAAGAAAATAGCTTCAGAACAACGTTAATTAATACGTTTATAACGATAATTTCCACCTCCACTAGTTTCATCTCTTTTTGTTTCGCAATGTATTATGTTTTCGATCTTTTGAGCTATTTTGCCGGTTATTAGCATTCTCATCACTGTATACATAATATGTATAATATAATATACAATATATGTATGTACATAATATAAATTACTTCTTTATACATATTAAGTTCATATTAGAGTCTCGAAAATTATTATTACTATGACAAAGTTTAGAACTTTGAAATGTTGATGTCAATATTGTTTTAGTTTACTAACCTAGGCGACTGAGTTTGCTTTCCAAACTACATTAAACAGATTCTAAGAAAATATTACAAGGTTTATATTATACAGGATGTCCCGAAAAGATTGGTCATAAATTTTACCACACATTCTGCGGTCAAAAATAGTTCGATTGAACCTAACTTACCTTGGTACAAATGTGCTCATAAAAAAAGTTACAGCCCTTTGAAATCGATTTTTTTTCAATATATCGAAAACTATTGGGGATTTTTTATTGAAAATTGACATGTATCATTCTTATGGCAGTAACATCTTAAAACAAAATTATAGTGAAGTTTGTCCACCCCATAAAAATTTTATGGGGGTTTTCTTCAATTAAACCCCCCCATACTTTTGTATACGTTCCAATTAATTCATTATTGTGATAGCATTAGTTAAACACAACGTTTTTAAAACTTTTTTGACTCCTATTATTTTTTCAATAAGCCAGTTTTTATCGAGATGCGGCTTCTTTTTTAATATATTTACATAAAAATTTTATGGGGGTTTTGTTCTTTTAAACCCCCCAAATGTTTGTGTACCTTCCAATTACACTATTATTGTGGTACCATTAGTTAAACACATTGTTTTTAAAACTTTTTTGCCTCTTAGTCTTTTTTTGACAAATCACCTTTTATCGAGATATGGCTTCTTTTTCAAAATATACCTAAAAATTTACTTAACCATATACGAATATGTGGTGGATTCGAAAAATATTCAAAATAGGTCGATAAACACTGGCTTATCAAAAAAGTAATAAGAGGGAAAATAGTTTTAAAAACATTTTGTTTAACTAATGGTGTCACAATAATAATTTAATTGGAACGTACACAAAAGTTTGGGGGGGTTTAAAGGAACAAAACCCCCTTAAAATTTTTATGGGTTTCACAAATTTCACTTTAATTTTTTTTTAAGATGTTGCTGCGATAATACTGCCACATGTCCATTTTCAATGAAAAATCTCGAAGGATTTTCGATATATGAAAAAAAAATCGATTTTCATTTTGTAAATTCAAAGGGCTGTAACTTTTTTTGTGTGCGCTATTGTATATAAGTAAGTGAGTTTCAATCAACATATTTTTGACCCCAGAATCTGTGGTAAAATTTATGACCATTCTTTTCGGGACACCCTGTATATAAAGAATATTTCCATCATTAATTTTATCTTCACCATTTGAAAACTTGTTTATATAAATTATGATTTTGAAAATATATCCGTAGAAACTTCTATAGTTGTTGTAATTTTAAATTGTCCACAAACGGCGTAGTTGAAAAGCGTAATATGTGAAGATGTTGCAATTTGTAAAACAGCAATTTACAAAATATTTTTATTAGTTTTATTTTCTTTCACTTCTTTCTTCTTTTATACTATCAAATGTATATTTCACGGGATAAAGCGTGAAAATTGTTAAAGACTGACTGAACTGGCTATTAATGTCCATGCTTCAATTCAGTATAAGAGAACAGGCCAAACGTAACTCTAGCATCTTGCATCTCAGGTTGCATTCCAACTTGCGATCAATCAGAAATTTACAACGTTAAATAAAATGTAAATAATAAAACATAACATAAAGTTTTAATTTCCAAGGGCACACGCATGCACATAGTCCAGAAAGCCACTGCGCATCCGCTAGGAAAAATATTCTAATTCGGATTTTTTGCACAATCTCACTCAAAAAGGACTCCTTTTAACAAATTTGCATGTTGCCAGGACCAAAAGGTGGGCAAAATTTTTTTAAACGTTTTTTTTTTTGTTTATTTCCTCAAATTATTTTTTTTGCATGGAAAACAATTTTTTTAGGTTTTTTGGATCATTCCAAACAGAAAAGGTTTTTAGTGACTTTTTTCTAAAAATGATAGTTTTTGACATATAAGCGATTAAAAATTGAAAAATTGCGAAATCGGCCATTTTTAACCCTTAAAAACTATGTGAAAAACTGAAAATTTGAATGTTGCCAAGGTAGGTGGATATTCTTTAGACATCGATTGATGAAATCCCGAAGAGTTTTTTGCAATACAATATTCAAAACTCCTTTGTTTTTTAATTGCTAATCAAGCGTGCGCGACACTATTTTCCACCGGCGACAGTATGGTGCAAATGAAAGTAATAAATTTGTTATTTCGTAAACCGGCGACTTTAAGGAAAAACCCCAAAACAAGTCGATTTTATTTTTAAGTTATGATATTGTGGCATATATAGTATACTAGTGACGTCATCCATCTGGACGTGATGACGTAATCGATGATTTTTTTAAATGAGAATAGGGGTCATGTGCTAGCTCATTTGAAAGGTTATTCAATCCTCTATTTAGTAATATAAACATTTACATAATTATTTATACAGGGTGTCCAAAAAATTTTTATTAATTTAAATTATTTGACAAAAAAGAAGTAGGAGGACACCCTGTATAAATAATTATGTAAATATTTACATTACTGAATAGAGAATTGAAAAAACTTTCAAATGAGCTACCACACGACTCCTATTCTCATTTAAAAAAATCATCGATTACGTCATCACGCCCAGACGGATGACGTCACTAGTATACCATATATGCCACAATATCCCAACTTAAAAATAAAAATCGACCTGTTTCGAGATTTTTCCTTAAAGTCGCCGGTTTACGAAATAACGAATTTATTCCTTTCATTCACAACATACTGTTGGTGGAAAATAGTGTCGCGCACGCTTGAGTATCAATTAAAAAACGAAGGAGTTTTGAATATTTTATTGCAAAAAACTCTTCGGGATTTCATCAATCGATGTTTAAAGAATATCTACCTACCTTGGTAACATTCAAATTTTCAGTTTTTCACATAGGTTTTGAGGGTTAAAAATGTCCGATTTCGCAATTTTTCAATTTTTAATCGCTTATATGTCAAAAACTATCATTTTTAGAGAAAAGTCACTAAAGACCTTTTCTATTTGGAATGATCCGAAAAACCTAAAAAAACTTTTTTCCATGCAAAAAAAATAATTTTAAGAAAAAAACAAAAAAAAAACTTTTAAAAAATTTTTGACCACCTTTTGGTCCTGGCAACATGCAAATTTGTTAAAAGGAGTCCTTTTTGAATAAGATTGTGGAAAAAATCCGAATTAGGATATTTTTCCTAGCGGATGCGCAGTGGCTTTCTGGAATAACAGTATTTCAATATTCCGAACGTTTTATATTGTATAGTCTTTTTCAGAACGTTTTGCAAAAATATTTGCATATAAATATCCACATTTTAATTCCTCGTAACAAACAGATCTGAATTGAATTAAAAGTCAAGAATTCATGAATTTTAACGGACATCCAGCGTTTTCATTTTTCATTTTCTGAAGTGTCTTATTATGTATTTTAAATTATATCATCTAATTTCACCGAAATTTTGTTATCGCATTTTCTTTCCCTTTACAATATATTAACTTCTTTATTTATTTATTTCTTTTTATATACAGTATACCTTACAATAAATATAAAATGCAATTTTATTATTCAAAAATGAATAACCATTTTTAATTTCGTTGCAACACGAAACTACAGCCGCATCATTATTCCACTTCAATCAGAGAGTGCAGCAAGCGCCTCTACCGGTTTTGAAACTTATTAGTCTCCCATCAGGAGGCACATATGCTGCTCTCTCTGACCCAACCAGGACAAACCCCGGCGTGCAGTCACGGACTGCAACGAACGAAATGGCTCGGATGCCCTAGCGGCAACTGCTATCAAAAAACTAAGTTTTCAATCTAATAGCACATAAGACAACGTTCAAAAATGTTATTCGACATCCTAGCAGACTGAGAACAATGGGAACCTTCTCTGGTAACACCTCCGAGGCTTCTACAATTTTCAAGCCATAACGAATGCTGAGACTAAGGAAGATGAGGGTATTTTACAATTTATAATTCTTGTCCCATCTGCTCAGCGCGGTCAAGTTCCAACGAGAATGGTTCCCTTCGTACTCCAATCAGAGTAAACATGTAAATCAAAAATAAATAACCATTTTCAATTTCGTTGCAAAACGAAAATACAGCCGCATCATATTCTAGTCAAATTAGAGAGTGCAGCAAGCACCTCTACCGATTTCGAAACTTATTAGTCTCTCATCAGGAGGCACATATGCTGCTCTCTCTGATCCAACCAAAACAAACCCCGGCGTGCAGTCACAGATTGCAATGAACGAAATGGCATAGATGCCCTAGCGGCTAGAATGCTCCCGTTGTTTTCAGTCTGGTGGGATATATAATAGCATTATGTTGTTTTATATGCCATTCGATTGAAAACTTAGTCTTTTGCTAGCAGTTGCCGCTAGGGCATCTATGCCATTTCGTTCTTTGCAATCCGTGACTGCACGCCGGGGTTTGTTTTGGTTGGATTAGAGAGAGCAGCATATGTGCCTCCTGATAAGAGACTAAAAAGTTTAGAAACCGCTGGAGGTGCTTGCTGCATTCTCTGATTGGACTATAATATGATGCGGCTGTATTTTCGTTTTGCAACGAAATTGAAAATGGTTATTCATTTTTTTTACAAATTATTGTCTTCAGACATACTAATAACACCCGAGTAGCGGGTGTCAGGATAACCCTCCAGTCTCGAATTCAGAACATCTATGGTCTAATTGGGAGTCCATTTTAGCACAAATTTCAACTGGAATATTGATGTCGAACACATCCCAGACAAGATAAGAAAGAGAGCTAATCTTCCGGAAGCGTTATACGAGGGTTTTGGAGTCACATGTACTAAAACTCTACTAGACACCTATGAAACTTTCATCAGGCCAATTGTCGAATACAGCCACACACGCCACGAAGATGCCATTGTGGCAACAGAAAAATTCTAAAAAAGGGCCCGAGAATGAAGTGGTGGTATCAATCATCATTCATACATCCACTCGCTAAATTACCAACCATACAGGAGAGAATTCATTCTCTCAGCGAAAAATATGCACTACGTTTGATAGAAAGCTCAACATCAGAGCAAAAATACCTTCAAAACACCATGCCACCTGCTAGGTTACATACTCATCATGCCTCTCAGATGCCAATGTCGTTCCCTTCAGCCAATCTTCTACGTGTGGCCAGAAACGAATTGCCTGATTAGTATTACAGCATCCTAGAAAAAATCCCCCTTCAATATCGCAGAAAATATAAGATGTATCTTACAAACGCTGCTCTAGAGCCGTTTCTAAAGTATGCTGGTAACTGTTTTAGTTGCTGAATAGTAGTGTAGGAAACAGAGGTTGAACCTTGCAAAATGGACACAAGTCCGGTTTTATTATCCCTTGGAGAGCATATTTTTACGATTTTCTCATTACCTATACATTTTTTTAAAACAAACCTTATACAGAGCTAAAGACCACTATTTTCTCTACAAATAAGGTCCTATGAATTTTTTTCGTATAAGCAACCGTTACGGCACAGTGGCGGCGTAAACCTCAGAAATGCTTTGGCGGGCTCCAGTTTTTGTTTCTTTTTTCGTCACGTATTCATTTTATTGATAACGTACTTATGGAAAATGAAAGAACACACTATCGGCTACACATTATGAATTATTTATTTTTCTATATTTTATTTTCTTTGCACCCTAAAGCCACAGTGTTGGCCCAAAATCAATTTTTGATTATTTTCTTTATTAATTTTCCTTCTTTTTGGGGTGGTTGCGGGGAAAATATGGGGGTGTGTTATATAAATTTGTAAATAACACCAATACATGGATAATCGCTGAAAGTCTTTTTACTCTAGCATAGGCGGTTCAGATGGTATAAAAAGGGGTTTTTTAAAATGTAACTCCCTGTAATTAAAAAATTTGCAAGTGCCCTTAAATGAAACCTATACCAAAAAATCAGCCACTTATTTGTGATTAATTTCCGCAGGGTTTCTTCTTAATTTTCATTACAGTTAGGGAAAAATATATTTTTTTAAAACATCTTTTTTTAAAATTTGTCAATTTTGGGGCGCCACCCCCTCTAAACGGTGGGTGATAGACATATGCTGTCGGGAATAAATAGAAAATATAGTCCTCTTCATTTTATTATAAAGTAAATTTTTTGAAAAACGTACAGGAAGGGCTACATTTCGCAAAAACCACAAATTACCCGCTTTAAAGGGATAAAAAGGGGGGTTCCGGGGCGAAATTTTTTAAGAAAAAGTTGGCCTCATAATAAGCACCCCTTGATATACCAGAATAAAAAAATAAAACCTGACTTGTGTCCATTTTGCGAGGTTGAACCTCTGTTTCCTACACTATAGTAGAAAAAATTTTTTTGTGGAACTAAGTCCTTTGTTGAAACGCAGGTCATAATGTGATAAGTCTAGATAAATAACTATTTTTTGGCATCATTACCATTGTCATGGCCAATCTTATTAAACAGTCTTAATAAATCACTTTTTTCGGCAACAGAAATATTCTGAACGCACTTATACCACTTGAATTGAGTCTTCTCCGGTTTCAAATGTCGAGGGTCGAGGCTAGTAGCTTCTTAGCAAAATCTCTAAGACAGCCATGTTTTTACGCTTATTCGTTGATTTTTCTTAATTAACACATGTATTTTCGGCACTTTCAGAAATTATAAACAGTACCTAAAACTTTCAAAAGATACTCTTAAGACTGGATAATAATGAACACTTCTTAACAAACTTGCTTTAAACGTGTCGAAACAACTAATAAACACAGATGAGATGACCTGACTGATAGTAATAACAAATTTTATGGACTGTGTAAGTGTGCAGGTTATTCGCAGGTTTCGTATTGACTAGGTTGGTTTTTTCTCTTCAATGGATGTTTAACACTTTGCATATCTCAGGACTACGTTTGTTACTCCCCTTGACGATTTGTCCCGCACCCTCCATAATGTTAAAATATTATACTATGGGTTTTTGTATAGTATAGTCATATTTGCTTTTAAATTTATTTTTAGCACCTATAACAATTAATTCAGTATTCGTTGGACAGTGCACAGGTGTGTGTCGATATCGATATCTGTGCCAGTGTTCTTGACTAGTGCCATTATCAAATTTGTGGGTATTTTATTTGAATATAGAAATAAACCAGTCTACAAATAAAAGGTAGGATCTAAATATTTATTATTATGAGTGGCCCGGGGGTGGTGCTGAACCACCCCAGAATAATACATCGTCAATGGAGACGGAAAAAAAAACTTATATCAATTTAAATCATAGATATAAACGAAATGATTCAGGCCCTAACTATGTTTTCGTTGAATCGATAGACAAAAAGTTGACCCGTTTAACAGCAGTCCGTGTCGGTCATTACCTTTTTAAGAACCAGTATTTTAAACATGATGTACTAGACATTAAATCTGTTGGTAGAAATAAGGTTAAAGTAATTTTTAAAACTTTTACTTGCTCAAATTCTCTAGTCGAACACGAGCTTATTAAGAGCAATAAACTTGTTGCGTATATTACATTAATTTTTTTTCAGAAAAAGGGAATAATCAGGGAATGTGATAAGTTTTTGGAAGAAAATTATATTTTGGAAAATATTGTTTCGATTAAAAAAGTTATCGAAATTAAAAGGTTAAAAAGGAAAGTAATCGATTCTGATAACGAAACAGTTCTCGTTCCTCGCCACATGGTAATATTGACTTTTAAAGGAAATAGCATTCCTAAGACTGTTAAATTAGACTTGGTTAGATTTAATGTTGAACAGTATATATACCCGGTTGTTCAGTGCTTTAATTGCTTTCGGTTCGGCCATACTGCTCGACAATTCAAATCAACCACAAATCGTTGCAAAAACTGTAATCAAATACACCATAATAATGAAACATGTACTAACTCATAATTCTTTTTTTACATTGCAACTAATCTGAACACAACTCTCTCTCTAAATAGTGTCCTACATTTAAACATCAATACAGGATCAAATCAATCATGGCTTTTAAAAATACTACATTTAAAGAGGCAGAAACCATAGCTAATAATCCGTCATACGCCAAGATAACTACAAATAATAGATTCGATATTGTAAATACTATAGAACATTTTCCCTCCTTAACTCTCAACCTCTTTGATGGTTCAAATCAAAATTAATCATATGTACCTGCTTAAAGAGAACAGGAAACAAGTGTTAAGCTGTCTTTCCTACTGCGGCCGAAAACCCTCCAACTTTTCCAAGATCCCAAAAAACTAAAAATACCTCATCTCAACCTATAATCCCTAATCCCTACCGGGACTAGTTTATGGCTTACAAAGAAAAAAGAGAATGTAAAATATTTAATGAAATTCCAGCCTTGGTAGAAAATATCAAGAAAGTTAACCCTAAAATATTTTTAACTAACTTATAAAAAAAATACAAAGGAAGAAATTGAAAAAAAATGTTGGTCAACCTAATAGTTATCTAATAGTCAACCTAATAGTCAACCTATGAGTTATCAACTGAAAACCTCTCAAATCCATATCCTTACTTAAATCCATATTGAGTGACTATAATGATTACGTTATAATGTATACCGATGGTTCCAAAAAAGAGGATGATGCCACAAGCTGTGCGGTTTACATTCCATATAAAAGCAAACCCTTGAAAATTAAACTTCCATCACATTGTTCACACTGTTCACATTATTCAGTATACTGCTAAAGCGGTAGTAATTGAAAAAGCGTTAGATTGGTTAAATTTACTCAAATTAAATAAAGCCGTTATATTATCAGATCAGATTCATTATCGGTCATTACAGAATTAAATTCAAATATGACTCAACATAAAAGGAATAGTATTCTGTGTGCCATTAAAAATAAAATATACAGTGATGAGCGCGCTAATAACCGGCAAAATAGCGCAAAAGATGGAAAACATATTAAATTGTGAGATAAAACGAGATGAACCTAGTGGAGGTGTTAAATCTAGCGATAGTAACTTATAGATTGACATTATATTTATTGTTTCCCACCTTTAGACGTATCAGAGGAGTATATCAACTAAAACTGTCACTGTGACAGTGGCATTTCTCAAACTCGTCCGATACGTCTAAAGGTGGGAAATAATCAATATAATGTCAATCTATAAGTTATTCTCGCTAAATTTAACACCTCCACTACGTTCATCTCGTTTTATCAAACAAACTTAATATGTTTTCCATCTTTTGCGCTATTTTGCCGGTTATTAGTGCGCTCATCACTGTATAATAAAGATATTATAGTTATTTGGGTAAAAAGTCATACTGGTATCAAGGAAAATGTATTTAATGGTTGACCAGCTTGCTAAGGATGCTGCCCATGCTGGAATATATTTACCTATATTCACACTGGATGACTTACAGCTACACTATAATAACACAACTTTAATCAAATGGAAAGAAAACTGGAAAAACATAGCAGCGAAATCAAATAATCAGTATTATACTATTCACCCTACCTTTCCACAAGATATTCCTTATATTTTTAAATACTCAATACCGAAGAAGACGACGCGACGGCGGCAATAACTCGTCTGAAAACCAATCACGGCGCATTTCCAGTTCACTTAGCTAAGTTAAATATTATCCCTTTTGGGGTATGCTTATGCGATAATATATCATCAACCATATTCTTTTTAAGTGCGGTAAACATAAGTATGAAACAGATCAGCTCTATTCAAAACTATGAGATCTTAAAATTAAGACTCCCATAAACATCACCCATTTAGTTTCTTTAGAGAGTAGAGAAATATATGAGCTAATAGTTAACATCCTTTTTAAAGTTGGATATATTATTTAAAAACTAATAACTTATATTACAATTCTGTAGCTAAAGGACTAGCTTCCAAGCCAACTCTTCAAACACACACAACAACAACTAATTCAGTGATGTAATAGATTTTCGGTTTTTTTGATATTATATTGTTGCTATCTCTTAGTAATGCTAATTTTTATATTCCTTTTTGATACTATATGATGGTTTTTCAAAATTAGTCCCCATTTTCAATAGCCCTTATATGGAAAGAAGCTACTATAATAATGATAGCAAAGCCGGAGAAAACGGTCAGGAAATAAATTTTTGAGCTTATGTAAAAAAGTGCAATACAAAAGTTCAAAAGTGCAAAAAATAGTTCTTCTTATTACCTACAACTTTGCAATTTAATTTTTCCATAGGACTTGTGGTTTTGCCGAGACTCATGATAAACCGTTCTTTATCCTTAAGAAAACAACCCCTTAATCTTCCCGAGCTGAGATCGCCCGTAGATTATTTTTCCTTTTTTTTTTCCTTTAATTTTTGTTATATTTTATTTGTTTTAAAATGGGCTCCATCCTGTTACTATTTTTTTCACTTTTTATAATTTTCAAAGGCTTTGGTCTTGTTCTATAATTTATGATGTCATACGTGGGAAATAAATTGATCTCCTTTTTTAACAAATGAACTATATATTTTTTCTCTGATTCTGGCTTTGGTTTAGAACTAGAACCTTTAGCCACGTAATTGTATAACTTATCACTAAGTCAGGGGAGTAATGTGTAGTGTGTGTGTTGAGTAAGTGTCTTGTTACTTTGCAAAGTCGACGTCATTGTCTTTGCAAAGAGACGCTAATTGTTTCCGAACGTCTGCGGTCCCTCCGGTAAATGAACTATATGTATCTATTAAATGATTTGTATTTTATTTTATATTTGTTTCTGTGATAGTTCAATACAATTTTTATTATAAACGCAGGGGTTTATTACGCTGTTAATGCATGCATTTTCTGCAAATTGTGTATATTATAAATAAATAAAAATAAACAAATTGCCCCATTTATTTCCTTTTGTTGAGTATATAAATAAAACTAAAAAGTCTAAAATAACAATTTTATTTATACAATACAAAGCAGATTAATGTTATGTGACAAATATTTTTATAAATAAAATTGAAAAATATTGTATCACTTTTGTTGTTCTTGTTATCCGATTCCAGCTTAAAAAAATATTATTGTATGTAAAAGTGTTTTTGGAAGGCAGAATTTTTAGTCTCTGAATTAGCTACTACAAAACTTGAAATTGCAAAGAAATTATATTTTTGAGCTCTAGTGGAGTCACTGAAGGTTTTCACCTCCGATTTCGTTGAACCTTCATCGATTTTGGTGAAATTGGTGAGTTGTTAGAAGATACTTCAAGGAACAAAGGTGACATGGTGCCAACTTGCGCTTTTACCCTAAGGGTGGATGCCGCCCCTTCTCGGGTATGAAATTTTTTTTAATAAAAAAAATACCATAAACCGATAGAGGGGCAACTTCTAAGCAAAATTTGTTATATAAAGTTATTAACATAAATCAATACTTTTTGAGTTATTAAATATCAAAATTTTTATGTTTTCTTAAAGAAACTTCATGTTTAAAAGCTGTTTTTCACGTATTACTCAAAAACTATAAGCTTTTGTAAAAAAAAACTATTATTACCAAAATAAAAGATAATAAAAAATTTAATACATTCCTTACTTAAAGAACTAAACTAATGTTAATTCAAAGTGAGTTATGGGTAATTGAATGTATATTTTCTTCGACGAGTACTCAAATCTAAATATTCAAGCTTACATAACGGGAAAACGATGCATTTTATAGAATATACGTATTAGGCACTTGTCAAAGTACTTCGGAGTACCTATCAAATGAGCTCCAGTAGAAGTTAATAGCATCAAAATTAAGCAAGTTTTGATGAATATAGGAAACCCCTTCGATTTTTTTAGGAAAAAGTGAAAAATATAACATACGCCATTTCCACAAAAATTAAAATTTTTAGTAATCCTCAGAAAAATTTCTTTAGGTTAACATAGTTTCAACAATTTTCACCAGTTTAGAATGCATATTTTTGAAAAAAAAAGATACAATTTAAAAAAATAAGAATTTTAAAATTATCGTACTTTTTATTTTCTTTTAATAACAACTTCAAAAATACTCAATATTTGTAAAAAATGATTTTTAACTAAATTTTAGTTTTTCCTGTTCCAAATACTCTACCTATTTTACTATTTCCGTAGAGTAAAAAATAACCGAGATAGAAGCGTTTAAAATTTCAATTTTGCTGCGAGAAACATGTAACCGGGGCCATTTAACCTTTTATTGTTAAAAAAGTGAGAGGTTAAAAAGACAAATTTTGACATTTTTTAATAGCTCTCGGAATCAAATTTTAACTAGATTTAAGGTGAACCTGATAACTTAAAAATTCACGGAGTTATTTACAAAAAAAAACAATAACATTTTTTGGAAAAAATTTTAAAAGATATATTTTGAAACATTTTTGGTGCATAAATTTTAATTCTATCAACTTGTCTGAGGACTTATTTGATAGATATTTCTATGAACTTTGACAAAAATATTTAATAAGATTATGTTATCAAATGCATCATTTTGCCGGTATTTAAGCTTGAATAGTTAGATTTGGGTACTCGACGAAAGAAATATACATTCAATTACCTGCGGCTTACTTTTGGTTAACATAGAAAGGTTTTTCTAGTAGGGAATTTATTTGATTTTTATTAGCTTCAATTTTGATAATAATACCTTTTTTGTAAAAACTTATAGTTTTTGAGTTATTTATGAAAAATCGGTTAAAAACATGCAGTTTTCTCAGGAAAAATTAAAATCTCTGATCTTTAATAACTCAAAAAGTTTTGATTTATTTTAATAACTTTATTTAACAAATTTTGCTTATATGTAATTTGTGCCTCTATCGAATTGTGGGGTTATTTTTAATAAAATAATTTTCACCTCCGAGGCGGGGTGGCATCCACCCCCAGAGTAAAAGCGCAAGTTCGCACCATGTCACCTTTGTTCCTTGAGATATCCTCTAACCACTCACCGATTTTCATGCAAATCGATGGAGGTTCAACGAAATCGGAGGTAATAGCTCATATCCACCTTCAGTGATTGCACTACACTCTTTTATCAGTTTCGGTGGAAAGTATATTTTTTGAGCAATTGCTTTTAACTTTTTTCCTCACTTGACTAATAGTACTGACCAGCTTCTTAAAAATTTTATTTTTTAATAGAGTACCTACCTACACTATAGTATGGACTGCCACTCAATACACAGTCATACCTGGCTACTACTACGTGCATTATGTCTATATAATATATTTTATGAATATCTTGAATATATGAAATTTTTATCAGACCTCTTTTCGGAGAAAGAGCTCCGAAAAAGTAAGTACCTAATGACTCAAATGTCACTACCCTATTGGTTATAACTTCATCGGAAACATTGGTTTTAACTAAGAGTTATCGAGATAGTTTTATTCTACTTTTATCATCATCATCATCATCATTCTCTTTGCCTTATCCCTATGCGGGGTCGGCTTCCCTAATTGCATTTCTCCACACAATTCTATCTTGGGTCATATCAATGGTAATCCCCTTTACCAACATGTCCTGCCTTACCGTCCCCCCTTGTCTTTTTTGGCCTTCCTCGCCTACTCCTTACAGGAATTTGCACTTCAGCTATTCTTCGTATTGGGTGATTAACGTCTCGACGTGGAACATGACCAAACCATCTTAACCTATGCTCTCTCATTTTGGCATCAATTGGTGCCACACCTAGACTTCCCCTAATATACTCATTTCTAATTTTATCCTTCTTTGTCACTCCACTCATCCATCTAAGCATTCTCATTTCCGCCACATGCATTAGTTGTTCCTCTTTCTTGTTCAGTGCCCAACATTCAGTTCCGTACATCATAGCCAGTCTTATGGCTGTTTTATAGAATTTTCCCTTCAGCTTCATTGGAATTTTTCTGTCACACAACACACCACTCGCTTCTTTCCACTTCATATATCCAGCCCCAATTCTACTAAATGCATCTCCATCTATTTCTCAATTACTCTGTAATATCGATCCTAGGTACTTAAAACTATTGCTTTTCACAATCATTTCACCATCCAAAGATACCATTTTATTTGTAGTAACTCCATCTTTAAATGAACATTCTAAATACTCTATTTTTGTCCTACTAAGTTTTAAACCTTTTTTCTCCAGTGCTCGTCTCCACTGTTCCAGTTTTTGTTCTAAGTCTCTTTCACTATTTCCTATTAACACTACGACATCAGCATACATTAGGCACCATGTAATGCTACCCTGTAGTTTCGCTGTTATCTGGTCCAAAACTAATGAAAATAAATAAGGACTAAGCACGGAGCCTTGGTGAAATCCTACTTTCACCTGAAATTTGTCAGTCTCTCCCACACCTGTCCTAACACTAGTCCTTACTCGCTCGTACATATATCTCACAATCTTTACATATTCGCCAGGAACTCCTTTCTTATTGAGTGCCCACCACAGAATCTCTCGAGGAACTCTATCATATGCTTTCTCAAGATCAATGAATAGCATATGAGTGTTGGTCTCTTTATTCCTGTATTGTTCCATCAGTTGCCTTACAATGAAAATTGCATCTGTTGTTGATCTGCCATGCATAAAGCCAAATTGATTATCGGATATTTCGGTTTCTTCACGTATCCGTCTATCAATTACTCTCTCCTATATTTTCATGGTGTGGCTAAGTAGTTTTATAGCCCTGTAGTTTGTGCATTGTTGTGTGTCTCCCTTGTTTTTGTAGACAGGTACTAATATACTGCTTCTCCATTCGTCTGGCATTTGTCCAACTTCCATAATTCTATTAAATAGACCTGCTAGCCAACTTATTCCTGTCTCTCCCAATGCTCTCCATACTTCCCCAGGAATATGATCTGGTCCAACTGCTTTTCCCTTCTTTATTTTATAAAGCGCTTGAGCCACTTCCGTGTTTGTTATTCTGGTAACCATTGCTGTTGCTGTCTCCGTTAACTCCACAGGCTGTCTGTCAAATTCTTCATTTAATAAACTTTCAAAATACTTTCTCCATCTATTGTTGACATCCTTTTCGTGAATTAGTATTTTATTATTTTCATCTCGGATACATCTAATCTGATTAAAATCTCTTGCTTTCTTTGCTCTCTGTTTGGCTATTTTATCTTTGCTTCGCCTTCCCTGGTATCAAGTTGATCGTATAGGTTTGAATACGCTTCTGCTTTAGCTTTTGCTACTGCTACTGGGTGAAATGCATAAAACGTAGTACCTGCTAATGCTTCAAGTACGTACTACATTTTTGAAGAATGTTCTACACTTACAAAGCATTTGCTTTCCTCCGTAGCATCTGCTACTATTTACCAGGTACATAGAAGGATGTACTACGCTTTTGAAGTATTTGCTAGTTTAGTAGAATTTGCTTCAGTTTAGGTGAAATTGGTGGATGAACGACTTCGGCGTAGGTGTTTGTTATTAAAAAATGGCAGCATTTATGAATGTTCGTCGTAGAAAAGTCTACAAACCAGGAAGAAGATACAATGACGATATTTATCGTAAAATATCTAGGTAATTATCATGAATGAATGAAGTGTTACCCCCCATATTAACTCATTTATTTTTAGTATGTAAGCAAAAGGCTCGGAGAGGTCGATTTTTAAAGTAATCATAGTATATTATAGCATCAATGTTTCGAACTTTACGCAATCCCTCTTCAGGTGACAGTCATAACTTTGATTTTTTAACTGGGAAAGTACATCATGTGACACCCCATTTAAAAGCTTCTGAAATACTGATTACAAAAATGTATATTACTTGGGCAAAATTTCGGTCAAATGCTTTTTAAATGCTTTCATTTTTTTAATCCTGAGAAAACCAATAAGAATTTTTGAAAATTTTAAACACAGAATAAAACATTGCATTATTACCGAGGGCCGAAAGTCCACAAAAACTTCTATATTGTTTATTTAAATAAGTTACAGGGGTGAAAACGAAGAGAAAATTTGGTATAATCTTTAATTTCAAATATTAAAAAGAAAATTTCTATATGGTTGACTAACTGCTCACCAGTTTCAGCAAACTTTATCAATGCATTCCCGCCTCGTTCCTGAGCTTCTGCCGAAGACTGTTGAGCTCAGCACAAGAAATTTGAGCTTCGGCTGCTTCAATTTGTTTTCGTAAGCAGGTCTTCTGTAGTTCAATCAGCGACTCCTCCTTCGCACTAGGATATTTGGGAGCTCTGCCTGTTAGTTTTTGGCAACCAGAATTGGAGCTAAAAAGAACGTTTTCATCATTATTTTATTGTGATGAAACCCCTATCTCCTCTGTTACACCGGCCTGACAAGCACCTGGTACCCTGTGCACGACTGGATTTAGTACTACTCACTACTCACTTATTCTAATAATTAGGTACGTAAAAATGTGAATTCACAAAACACAAAAGCACATGAAAAACTAGTTCTAATACGATTGGTGTGATGCGCACCAAGGCACTACGGCTGGCGCTACGTTTAGTAGAAGATCCTTCAGGTCAGTAGCAGGTACTTCGGTTGTGTAGTATGTGGTGTAATACGGTCTTCTCAACAAAGCACCTTCTTTATGTAAAATAAAATGCTACAAATTAGATACTATTTGCTGAAGCAATAGCAACTACTACGTTTTATGCATTCCACCCATTTTCGTTTCCTTTTTGGCGACCATATAGTTTTGATGATCTATGTCCGATCTGATTTCTTGCCTTTTTTATATAATTTTTCCTTTTTTTTATTTTTCCTTGTACTTCATTTGACCACCACCAAGTCTTTTTATCCTCAAACTTCTTTCCTGACGTTTTCCCAATTATTTCAATAGCCGTCTCTCTTATAATATTGGCCATTTTTCTCCAAATTGTGTTACGGCCGCCTTTCATGTTCCAACATATTTTTTCTGCTATTCTTTCCCTAAATAGACCTTCTTTCTCATCTTTTAGCATCCACCACTTGAGTTTTTGTTTAGCTTTTTACTTCGATGTCCAGAACAAGTAGCTTATGTTGTTGGCTTACTGTCTCACTAACTATTACGTTTTATTCTATTTGTATAATATGAGGCAAAAAATTATTTACAATGTTAAAAAATTCCTGAGGTCGTCCAAATGATCCGATTTCAAGTCAAGTAGGTTGCATAGCTTGAGTATTTTATGTGTAAAAATTGGCAAATTTCTATATGGTTAAATTCATGTGCCAGATTAAAAAAAAATGGATTTCAAAATGATTGTAGATTCTACGAATCTATTGAATTGTTGGTTTTATCCATTATGAAAAAATGTGACAACCATGAATTTTCCATGTCTGTCTGTAAACACACCTCTTGTCGAGAGATAAGGTGTCGAATAAAAGCTTATAACCTAAGAATGGTATTAAAGGTGAGAAATTTGACCGTGGACTTCTGGCTTCTGAGTTGCAAACGGAAGTACTGTTTTAAATTCTCCGAAATAGTACAAGGGATATATTATTCGATGCGTCTGGTAAGACAATAATAAATATATACTCAAGGCTTTATGCTAGCCTGTCCGTTGATGTCTGTCCGCTAATATATCCCCTCCGTTATTAACAGCTAAAGCGACAAACGAGGGGTCGAGTGAGAGATTATAACTCAAGGATGATACTGGAGGTGAAAAATTTAACCTCGAACTTACGTTTCCGAAGTTGCAAATTTTGTTGTAAAGTCGTTGAAACAGTACAGGCGATATATTACTCGACGCACCTTAGGAAGACGAGAATAAATATATACTTCCGGTTGTTCAAAATATATCACTTCCAATTAAAAAGGTGTAACTGGAAGTGCCACATTATAGTCGCAGAAATATCACATTATTATATTAATATCACATAGAAATATTATATTATGTGATATATTAATCATCGCGTATTTAAAAGGCGATGTCGACTATATAGTCCCGGTTTGGATGTCATTTCTGGTTAAAAAGTTATGACCGGAGGTTTCGTAAAGATATCACAAAATTAGTGAAATCGTATATCAATCGACGCAAAATTACACAAATATTTGGAATAATTATCGACTTTCGGTGCAACTTCCGGTTACGTTGGACGAAAACCTAGGATTTACGAAGTACAATTTAATTTTTTTTTTTTTTGAATGATGGTGAGCTGTTTTATTATATTATAAAGATTTTCTGGCCGGATTCTGAAAGTCTTGATTGCAATAAAAGTGATTGAAAAACATTGTGTACATGTACTCTCTTTTACAAAATTTGTATCTGGCTGTGTGGGTTCTACTTTAAACAAAAAAATAATTGAATAACAAAAGGCTTCTTTCCTGCCATTTGATTTTGTTAATTGCTATTTTGCATCAGGAGTAACAAATTTAATCATTTTTATCCAGTCGTATTTTATCAAAAATTCAATTAGGTATCACCATTTTATTTCATTATTAATTTGCTCCAAAATGAATCGATGTTTTTAATCATTTTTTAATATTTTAATTTTTTATTATTATTCCCGACCCATTTTGTGGAAGGGACAGTCAATTATTATTATAGAAGTTATCGCACAACTTTTTCCGCAAAAGTCTGGGTGACACCTCTCACATCCATCTTAAAGCAGATCCACCCTGGTCTACGTAGATGGCTTTAAAATAGGGAAATTATCTAAAAAAGTTAAGTAACCGCTATCCTTGTGTACTCTCCACCGAGTAAAGTGTGAAACAAAATAAAGATAGATGACTCAATTAGAGATTTTACCATCATCTAACACGTGTTTCTAGGTTTATCCGTTATCAAAGAGGCTTTGTTGAACCAAAAGGGACTGACTGGTTGGAACATATGTTTAAATATTATAGCATTTAGACGGGTAAATTGCTGATGCATCAGTGGAATAGGTTTCTAGCATCGCTCGATGGTATGGCTATGTATGAGTTAACAGTTAACGTTAATTGTTGTCGACACTTACTTCATCTTTCTTCGTTATAGATCGCTAAAGGCATACATTGGTATAATATTGAAATATACTTACCAAAAAGTCGGCGTTTTGGTTCAATTTAGTCTTCCTTCAAAGCCTCTTTGATAACGGGTAAACCTAGAAACACGTATCAAAGAATGGTAAGAGACTCGAATTAAATCAAAAACGAAACCGTCTATTTTTATTTAGTTATAAAATAATTAAAAATTTTAGTACCAGAACGTTAGAAACAAATGATTAACATATTAGTAGGCTATTGATTATGAATTTTAGAAAGGAACTACAACGTTAACAGGGTTTTATTGTTTCATATAATCAATGGGCCTCTATATTTGAAAAACCGCGGAGTGCTACCATTTAAATGGGTGCGTTTTTGAGAAAGAGGTGAATTAGTTCCTAGGCACAAGGTGCCTATATTTTTGATATATTTTACGATTATTTTTAAATTTCTAAACTAAAGGCAACAGAATCATGAAAATTGGAATATAGGGGTTTTGAAGGATGATCTTTTAAATGAAAATATTTTCATCTCTTTGCAACTTCCGGTTATACCGGAAGTTGCTTATAACTTCGTTTTTTTAAATCGGACACCCTGTATATTTTTACATTTTTGGATTCTCCTCAATATCTTCTTTCTTAAAATGTGAGGTTTTGTAATATTATGCAGGGTATTTTAAAAGATATTTACGTTTTTTTATTAATTTCGTAGCAATATTCACACCCTGTAGAATTGTAACAGTTTGACATTAAAAACTCTGCTTAAGTTCAAGTGATTTTTAATATAGTCTACTACTGTTAAGAATCATTAGTATAGCTAATTTTGGAATTTTAGTATACAGGGTTGGTCGAAACTCGGAACGAATATTTTCTGAGTTTTCTTAAATGGAACACCCTGTATTTTAGTACTGTAATGAAATGATATTTCATGGTACTTTTTTATTTTATAGCTAATTGCTTTAATTTGTGAGCTATTCGTGATTCAAGCTAAACATTAATTGCAACAAAAAATACGTAAAATTTTATTAGGTTGGCCGTAAAAAAATTCAATCACAAATAATTTTTCAGAAATAAATACATATTAATCCAGACTAATCCTTAAAATTACCAATAATGGTTTAGCTATCAAAATACCTATGTAGTTAAGATTGTTGGTGCGATTAACAATTAAGCACAAATTAAAGCAGTTAGGTATAGGGAATGCTTAAGAAATAAAAAAGTACCATAAAATATCATTTCATTACAATACTAAAATACAGGGTGTTCCATTTAAGAAAACTCAGAAAATACTCATTCCTAGTTTCGGCCAACCCTGTATACTAAAAATAAAAATTTAGCTATACTAATGGTTCTTAACAATAGTAAACTATATTAAAAATCATTTGAACGTAAGTAGAGCTTTATATGTCAAACTACTACATTTTTACAGGGTGTGAATATTGCTACGAAATTAATACAAAAACGTAATTATCTTTTAAAATACCCTGTATAACATTACAAAACCTCATAGTTTAAAAAAGAAGATATCGAAGAGAATCCAAAAATGTGAAAATATATAGGATGTCCTATTTAAAAAACGAAGTTATAAGCAACTGCCGGTATAACCGGAAGTAGCAAATAGATGAAAATATTTTCATTAAATAGATGACTCTTTAAAACCCCTTGATTCAAATTTTCATGATTCTGTTGCCTTCAGTTCTCGAGATATTTCTAATAGGCCCTTTATTTGCCTCACCCTGTATACATTGTGTAATAAAAAGGAAAGCTTATTTTATGTACTTTAAAATGGTGTACTATAAAAAATTATAGGACTATTTTTAAACAAGGTTATGCTTTTTCAAAGTGTGACATATACACATGCAATAGTTGGATCCATATGGAAAACTTTTTTAGTATTAATTTTAGGAAAAAAAGTTATTGTTTGTAAAATGCTCTGCCTAGACTGAAACCTAAAATGCAATCATCAGATATAAAATTTTATGAATAGTGTACGAGGTATGTTAAAAAATATGAATTTGCTCAGGAATAAAGTACCTTTATATTTCAAAATATCGAAAAGTGTTATTAAGAAAAATTATTTGGAATTAAAAATTATATAATAATATGCAATTATATTCTTCTAATTGAAAAAAAAAATAAAAATTTTTAAAAATTTTCAAATTACTGATACTCTTGGATATCCTACGGATATCTTGTTTAAAAATGGTCATAGATTTTTTGGAATACACCATTTTAAAGTAAAGAAAATATGTTGTTTTCCATTATACAATGTATATCCCTAAATGTACAAAAAAAAGTCATAATGAGAAATTTAAAAAATAGTCATAAAAACTATCAAAAATCATTAAAAGTGTAAAAGCTTGAAAAAGCAGAACTTGCGTCAAAATAGTCAAGCAACCTTATACAAAATAGACAAGCAACCTTATACCTCTCCCTTAAAGGTAATTGACTCCTCTTTCTAATAAATGTACCATTGCATATATCTAGAACTGCGTAAAAAAAGATACAGAACAATGTTTGCGAAATAATAGGGAAAATAGCCCAAAAATGCTGTGAGCGGCGAAATTTGAAAAATACTATTTCGGAAAGTATAAATCCTAGAGACTTCTTCTAAACGTCATTTTAAATAGAAGGAATGTAAGTTATTTTCTGCTAAAGCAATGTCTATACCTATATCCCCGTGGAAAAAGGTTATGGGGCAAAAAACAAAATTGCTTTCGTTCGTTTTGTTTTTTTGGTTTCTTTTGAATATATTTTTGTAAATAAAAATATTTTTACTTTAAAATGTAATATTCCGATAGAAAATTCAACCTGAAATAATTTTCCGGTAGACGTCTTTGTACAAAAAGTGCACAGCACTCACCCTAATTCACCCTGTGCCTAGGGACTAATTCACCCTTTCTCAAAAACGCACCCATTTAAATGGTAGCACTCCGCGGTTTTATCAAATTTAGAGGTCCATTGACTATATGAGACCATAAAATCCCGTTAACGTTGGAGTTTCTTTTAGATCTCTTATTTTGAACATAATCAATAGCATATAGCATTGATTGAAATATTAGACACAAATATTTCTGTAAATTTAACATTAATATCTGAGCATAAATGTAAGAAGTTTACAGTTATAGTCGGTTCGCTAAACTCAGACACAATTGGCTAGAGATTTTAGTTGGTAATTTTTTTGTTTTTTGCCAACTTTGCAAAAATTTTCAAAATTACTAACTATTTAGTAATTATTAAATATTTCGTAATTATTTTTTGCCAATTTTACCAAAATTGGCAAAATTACGTACTAAAATCACTAGCCAGTTGTGTCTGAGTTTAGCGAACGGACTATATCTACTGTATTGCCACTGGTTACCTTATGGTGGAAACCTAATTTATCAAGTAGCAAAAAATCTTTAGTTTTTTAACTCGTAGTAGAGCGATCATACAGTCCTAGTCAAAAGTCAGTACCCCCCCTCGTATCTTTTGAACGGTTATACCTATAATAGTGAAATTTGGAGGGAGGAAATAAACGGACGTAAGCTTCTTAACTAGTCATGACAGGTGACGTAATAGTGACAGATGACGTTACAGAGCCACTGTGACCGATAATTTTAAATGGGACCTTATGGCAAGTGATACCTCGTTTGAAAGGTATTGAAAATACCTATTCAGTCATACTAATTTTGTTTAAGTTTAAGCTAATTTTGATGTACAAATGAAATAAATATAAAATTTGTAGTTTCGCATTTAATTAATAAAAATTCACAATTCCGCCTATGATTACTTGTCAAACAGGTTGACGTTGACGTAAAAATTACTAGAGAATTAAGAAACGTCAACTGTTTTGAACAAAAATCAATAGGCGGACATTTGAATTTTTATTAATTCAATTCGAAACTACAATATTATATTTATTTAATTTATCCACCAAAATCAAAATCAACTTAAACCCAAAAAAATTAGTATGACTGGATAGGTTTTTTAAATACCGTTCAAACGAGGTATCACTTGCCATAAAGTCCCATTTAAAATTATCGGTCACAATGGCTCTGTAACGTCACCTGTCACTATTAAGTCACCTGTAATAACTAGTTAAGAAGCTTACGTCCGTTTATTTCCTCACTCTAAATTTCACTATTATAGGTATAACCGTTCAAAAGATACGAGGGAGGGTACGGACTTTTGACTAGCACTATATAATAAAATGAATGAAATTTTATACTCATTACCAACAAATGTTCTTCCCTAGGCCGTCTCCGCTTCAAAGGTTGACAATCATAAGAGCGATTTTTACTTTTAGGTCCGTGGCTCAAAATAATTTAGTCCAGGACGTATCTGTTTTGAGATGGATGTTGATAGGTGACTCATATTTTTTTGCAGAAATTGCTTGGAATTAACTCATATAATAATAAATGAGTTATCCTCCCACTCAAAAAGTCCCGGACCATTGTTTAAATAATCAAAATATCCAAAAATGAAGGAAAAATTCTAGTGTTTTCTTCGTTTTTTGATTATAACTTTACATGTGTTCACTTCCGAGAAAAGTTGTACTAATGTATAAGTTGCGCTTTTAAATTTTCCACAATATAGGATTGGTTAAATAATTTAAAAATTGTGTCCCTTGTTGCAAAATTGCAATAATTGCAACAAAAAACATAAAAAACAAGTATTCGCATTTTACGTTTTTCAACAATTCATGCTACACTTAGGACCTTCATATTTTATCCAGAAAAACTTTATGATATAACAAAACAATGCTGGAAATTTTATTAATATCGGTTTAATCAATTTTGGAAAATAAATTTAAAAATCCAGCTTTTGCAAAAAAAAATATTTTTTTCAAAATGTTGCAGGACTGAAAATAAAGCAGATAGCAAGTTGAATTTTTTTGCATATAGAAGAATACCGTACCTTTCATTTGAAATTTGCAAAATTAAAATCAATTAACCACCACGGCGTCAGGAATTTTTTTAAATAAACAATAATTTTTGGTGCTACGCGCAGGACAGCGGTGTTCGAGTCACACAAGTTGATGTTCACCAAAATTTCTTTCAATCTTTATCTAAACTAATATATTATTTTCTTACTCCATATTTTGTTGTATTTTAATTCCACAAAAATCAAACTAATTTGATTATTGTTTGTGAAATATTGTTTAAACATGTTTTGTATATGTTTAAAAATAATGAACTTTAATTCTCTATAATCAACTATTTTTAATGGGAATAAGCCACAATTTCACCAAAAAATGATTTTATTAACGTGTCGAAGCCCAAATCGGGTTTCGTTGTCAAAATACAAAATACTACTAATTTAATTCTCTAAGTTAAAATATATGAACAAACAAAGTTTTTGCTAAAAAAAGTGTAATTTCAAAGTACCGAGTGTGTGTTTTTATTTTGCAATAAACAAATTTATTTATTTATATCGAAATGTACTAAAAACTAAAATTTATCAATCATTATCAAAGGTCATTGGAATGCCAAATAAGAGCAAACGTATCCGCTGTCCTGCGCGTAGTACCAAAAATTAATGTTTATTTAAAAAAATCCTGACGCCGTGAATGTTACCCGATTTTTGTTTAGAAAATTGGAAATCAAAGGTACAGTATTTTTCTATATTAAAAAAAAATTTCAACTTGCTGCCTGCTTTATTTTCAGTTCTGCAAAATTTTGAAAAAATGAATTTTTTTGCGAAAGCTGGATTTCAAACTATATTTTTCAGAATCTGTTAAACCGATCTTAATGAAATTTACAGTATTGGTTTATTATATCAAAGTTTTTCAGAGTGAAATATAAAGGTCCTAAGTGTAGCATAAGTGGTTGAAAAACGTAAAATGCGAATACTGTTTTTTAGGTTTTTTTCAAAATTATTGCTATTTTGCAACAAGGGTGACAATTTTTAAAAATTTTAACTAATTCTATATTGTATAACTACGCAACTTTTATGTCAGTGCAACTTAATTCGAAAACGAATACTTTTAAAGTTTTAATCAAAAAACGAAGAAAAAAATCGAATTTTTCCTTCATATTTTGACATTTTGTATATTTAAACAATGTTCCGGACCTTTTTGTGTGGGAATATAACTCAAATATTATTATATGAGTTATTTTCAAGCAACTTCTGCAAAAAAATATGAGTCACCTCTCAACATCCAGATGTACTAATATTTTTACAGATGCGCCCTGGTCTATTCGTTGTTATTACCTTCAAACTATTTCGTAAGGTTCTTCATACATGAGTTACGTCTCCTTCCTATGGATCTTTTTCTCCGAATTTTCTCTTGTATAATGACCTGGAGTATTATTTATCTTCTCTCATCCATTATATCCCGTATATCTCAGTATTATTCTCTTAATTGTTAGTAGTACTTCTGTTTTCTTAGGATACGTCTCATTATCTCTACGTTGACTATTCTACCTACCCATGCAATCTTCAGCACTCTTCAGTACATCCGCATCCCGAATGCTTTCAGTCTCCTCACGTCAATTTTTTTTAGTGTCAGGCTTCCATCCCGTAGTAAAATACGAATAGCACAGAGCACCTCAGCAGCCGTATTTTAAACTCAAGGTTTAAGTCTCGACAGCAGAGAAGTTTCTTCATTCTTGTCACTGTGCTTCTGGCCTGTTCGATTCTGATTCGTATATTTCCTGAGAGCTGTCATTGTTTTCAATATTAGTTTTAAAATTTTGTTTAGCAGAAAATGGTTGACTTCAATTAGTGCGGTCATAAATATTATTAAATTTATCTGGCTTGATCCATTGTTAAGACCGGTCCGGAGCGATAAGCGAACGAGGAAGACAGAGTTGGTCTTTTGACAATTAACACTGACGAGACGGTACTCCTATAATAAAGCAAATGATCCACAAAATTTTTACCTGAAATATGTAAATGAAACCTATTTAAATATTACCTGAAACCAGGCCTTTTATACTATTATGGGTTAACCCAGGATGTTTTAATTGAAGTCAACCATTTACTGCTAAACAAATTTAACCTAGATATTTGAGTTTTCTTACTCTTTTAAAATGTTGATTTTGGACATATCTCATGAACTTCTGAGATCAAATACAACATGTGTTCCTAACAACAAATACAAAACTAACAATTATCATTTTCGAGATACTCTGAATATTTGTAAAAACTGGTAAGAAAGCAACTTATTCTAAATTAATAGTGCGTGGGTGTACTTTCCACATTTTTCCTTTGAAAATTAATACAACTTTAACCTTTAATTCTCTAAGATATAGTTGTTCTCATGGAAGGCAACCATTACTTTTAAATAGTTCAACTAGACATTTTGGGTTGTTTAATACACTGGGAAGAAAGTTTGACTCGTTATATCCCCCTCATTATAATTAATGAATCAACCGCGAAGGGAGGAAAGTGAGAGTCTTCCTCTCGCAGATTATTTAAGAATTATTTGTTTAGCGTATGGTTATATCACAGTTTTCTTTATTTAAATAAAGGCTACATTACTTTGTAAATAATAATAGTTAATTTTTAAAAATAAAAATTTTAGCTGATAAATACGTGGGTGCGCCGACAAGTTTTTAGCCTTTCCGCCCAATGGCGCCACTATCACAAGAGAAATGTACATCATTGTAATACATTCTTGTAGATAGTCCAGGTACCGAAGATTTTCACCTCGCAATTTTTACAGAATGGATCGATTTGCTTGAAAATTTGAGAATAAGTAGTCCAAGAATCAAAATCTATATGATGCCGAAAGGCGCTTTTACCATGGGGGTGGTTGCCACCCCCATCTCGGGGGTGGAAATTTTTTATTATATTTTGGCCGCAAAAGTTGATAAAAAAGTTCATTCTTAGCAAAAAATACTCTATATATTTTTTTGATAAAATTAACAGTTTTCGATTTATTCACTATCGAAAGTGTTAGTTTTATATCGAAAAAATCAATGTTTTTCGATATAAACTGCTCGTCAAAAGTTAGGGATATAGAAAATTATGCTGATTTTCAAAGTTGATTTTTTCGCGAACAGACGGATACCGCTATTTTTTTTATTTTAGCCTTTTCTTTAGTATTTACACAGTTGTGCAAAGGTTTACTCAAACTTATTTTTTGTACTTATACCGGGGGGAAGAAAAAAATATGTTTTTCTTGTGTTAAGTTTGAGACACCCTGTAGGGAGAAAGAGGTACAAATGTGAGTATACATCGTAATAATATTGTAGTCTTATGTTTTGTGAACATGCTGATGTTTGAATGTCCCTGATATCTTTAGAAAAAAAAAAGACGGTTTTGTAATTTAACATGTGTTTTAACCGAAACAAAAGTTTGACACCTTGTAGGGAGAAAAAGACACAAAAGGTGAGTATACCCCGATATTATGTTGTAGTCTCATATTTTTTGAATATTTTATATTTTTAATTTCTCCGATATCTTTAGTAACAAAGAAACTAGGCGGTATTACTCTTTATTATGTTTTTCTATGAATGTTTCATATGTGTGATGTGACGCATGTCGTCAGTTAAAACACATGTTAAAGAGTAATATCGTCTAGTTTCTTTATTATTATAGGTATCAGAGTAAAAAAATAAAATATTTACAAAATATGAGACTACAACAAAATATCGAGGTATACTCACCTTTGTGCCTTTTTCTCCCTACAAAGTGTCTCAAACTTTTGTTTCGGTTAAAACACATGTTAAATTACAAAACCGCCTATTTTTTTTAATTCTAAAGGTATCAGGGACATTTAAAAAACAAAATGTTCACAAAACATAAGACTACAATACGATTTCGATATATACTCCCATTTGTACCTCGTCCTCCCGACAGGGCGTCTCAAACTTAACATAAGACAAACAGTTCTTTTCTTCCACCAGGTATAAGTACAAAAAAAATGTTTGAGTAAACCTTTGCATAACTGTGTAAATACTAAAAAAAGTCTTAAATAATAAAAAAAAAATTAGCGGAATCCGTTAATCTGTTCACGAAAAATCTACTATAAAAATTTGGCAGAATTTTCTATATCCCTAACTTTTGACGAGCAGTTTACTCATTTACGATTCACTCAATTTTTCCGTAGAAAAATTTTTTTCAAACCAAGTTCTTGGAAATTAGTAACCTACAATTTCATATTTAAACATTTTTTTGTATCTCTGATGCTAATCTTTCTTTTCTGAAGAAAAGGGCATTTTTACCAAACTACAAAAATTCCTTATTCGCTTTTAACTCCAGTTTTTTTTTAAACTAATCATTATATGCCAGTAAAGCCTCTAGAATCTATTAATAATACATAAATAAAGAAGAAATAATAAGGCAAATGACTAAAAACACGGCTAACTTACATTATTATGCTTCCAATTGGATTTCTCCTTTTTTTTCAAAACAATATATTGATTTTTTAACCATAACTTTTTTATTGTTTACATTAGAAAGTTTGGTAAAAAATTATTTTGTAAGTTTTTACAAGCTCTACAAGATTATTAATATTAAATCTTTTTAAAATTCTCAGTCGCAAAAAGAGGTGACTTTGAAAGGGCTGTTAAAGGTAGTTTTTGCATGTTATTACAACTTTCAATTGTCAATAGCTCACTCGATTTTTGCCGTAGAAAAATGTTTGCAAACCAGGCTCTTTTGTTAATCTTTCTATTCTGAAGAAAAAGTAATTTTTTCCAAACTACAAAAATTCTTTATTCGCTTTTAACTCCATTTTTTTAAACTAATCATTCTAAGCTGGTCAAACTTCTAGAACCTATTAATACATAAATAAAGAAGACCAAATAAGGTCAATGAATAATTTTACTTTGTGTGGTGATTAGGAGGTTGCTTCCGATCACTTTTTCGCTGAGAAAAATAGGGACTGACATTCTTTTCATAAGTCACTTAATTTTTGGGCTAAAGACTTTTTTTATTTCTGGAGATAGATATTTTAAATACTTTAAATTAGTACAAGTTATCCTCGCACTACAATATGTCGGAACTCTTTTGACTTTGGAACTACAATATGTAGCATTTGATGAAGAAGAGCTAACATATAATAAAGTGTAGTTCGATTACTATTGGTCTTAAAGAAAATTTGGAAAAAAACGGCTTTGTTTATTTTTTCCAGAGGTACATTTTTGTTAAATATAGTTGTTTTCATAAAACGAAAATTTTGGAGTTATTAGCAGAAAACTTATTAAAAACATTGATTTTTTCCATGTAGAACTAACACTTTCGATAGCGAATAAATCGAAAACCATAAATTTTATCAAAAACATGTATGGAACGTTTTTTCCTTAAAATGAATGTTTCTACCAACTTTTGCGGTCAAAATATAATTAAAAATTTCCACCCCCGAGATGGGGTGGCAACCACCCCCGTGATAAAAGCGCCTTTCGGCATCATATAGATCTTGATCCTTGGACTATCCACTAGTTCTTCTCAAATTTTCAAGCAAATCGATCCGTTCTGTAAAAATTGCAAGGTTTTGTCCTATTCTAAGCTTCATTATTTAGACTAAGACCGCCTATGTAAAAATCTCACCCAAATTAGGCTCTTAGTTTTAGTCCAAGTAATGAAGCATGAAATAGGACAAAACCTCGCAATTTTTACAGAATGGATCGATTTGCTTGAAAATTTGAGAATAAGTAGTGGATAGTCCAAGGATGAAAATCTATATGATGCCAAAAGGCGCTTTTACCATGGGGGTGGTTGCCAGCCCATGTTGAGGGTGAAAATTTTTTATTATATTTTGACCGCAAAAGTTGGTAAAAACATGTGTTCTAAGCAAAAAATATTCTATACATTTTTTTTGATAAAATTAATAGTTTTCTATTTATTCGCTATCAAAAGTGTTAGTTTTATATTAAAAAAATTAATGTTTTTAATCAGTTTTCTGCAAATAACTCAAAAAGCTTTTGTTTTATCAAAACAACTTTGCTTAACAAAAATGTACCTTTTGAAAAAATCAGCAAAACCGTTTTCCTTTATTTTCTTTAAGACCAATAGTAATCGAGCTATACTTTATTATATGTTAGGTCTTCTTCGGCAAATGCTAAATATTGTAGTTTCAAAGTCAAAAGACGGGAAAACTAAGCATTTTTCGAGGTTCACTTGTTTAAACTAATTTGAAGTATTTAAAAATATCTATCTTCAGAAATAAAAAAAAGTCTTTAGCTCAAAAATTAGGCGGCTTATAATGAAAAGAATGTCAGACCCTATATTTTTCAGCGAAAAAGTGATCGAAAGCAAACCCCTAATCACCACCCTGATTAAAATTAGTCATTGACCTTATTTCGTCTTCTTTACTTATGTATTATTAATAGGTTCTAGAAGTTTAACTGGTTTGGATTGATTAGTTTTTAAAAAAATGGAGTCAAAAGCAAATATCGAATTTTTGAAGTTTGGTAAAAAATTCTTTTCTTCAGAATAGAAAGATTATCATCAGAGATACAAAGAAAATATTTAAATATAAAATTGTAGCTTATTTAATTTCCAAGAACTTGGTTTTCAAAAATTTTCTCTACGGTAAAAATTAAGTGAGGTATTGGCAATTAAAACTTGTAATAACATGCAAAAATCACCTTTACCAACCCTTTCAAAGTCACCACTTTTTGCGACTGAGGATTTTAAAAGGATTTGGTATTAATAGTCTTATAGATCTTGTAAAAACCTACAAAATTGTTTTTTAACAAACTTTCTAAGATAAAAATTAAAAAGGTTACGGTTAAAAAATCAATATATTTTTTTCAAAAAAAAAAATCCAATTGGAAGCATAATAATGTAAGTTAGCTTTGCTTTCAGTCATTGGACTTATGAGTTCTTCTTTATTTATGTATTAATAATAGATTTTAAAAGTTTGACTGGCTTAGAATGATTAGTTTTTAAAAAACTAGAGTTAAAAGCGAATAACGACTTTTTGTAGTTTGGTAAAAAATGCTATTTTCTTCAAAATAGAAAGATTAGCATCAGATATACGAAAAAATGTTTTTATATGAAATTGTAGGTTATTTAATTCCCAAGAACTTGGTTTGAAAAAATTTTTCTACGGCTAAAATTGAGTGAATGGTAAATGAGTATATATCGAAAAACATTGATTTTTTTCTATATAAAACTAACACTTTCGATAGCGAATAAATCGAAAAGTATTAATTTCATCAAAAAAATGTATAGAACATTTTTTGCTTAGAACGAATGTTTTTATCAAATTTTGCAGTCAAAATCTAATAAAAATTTTCCACCCCCGAGATGGGGTGGCAGTTACCACCATTGTAAAAGCGCCTTTTGTCATCATATAGATTTTGATCTTTGGACTATCCACTATTTATTCTCAAATTTTCATGTAAATCGATCCATTCTGTAAAAATTGAGAGATGAAATGCTTCGGTTCCTGGACTATTTTGTTTTGACAGCGTGCAGAAGCGGGCGTGTCGGGAGATTTTAGAAAACTGAAAAAAAAACAATATCGGTCGCGATTGAATCTTTGATTTTGGAAGGGAAATCGCGCAGTGAAATCAAAGACAGCTTGAATGCTGTATAGAGCACCACTTCTCCTTCAATGGTGACAGACAAAAATTGGTTTAACGAGTTTCTTATTGCCTTATTGGTTTAATAAGTTACGTCCAGGTACCTCGAGAACTACTACCACGGAGGAAAACGTGAAAGAAGTTCACGATCTCGTATTGGCAAACCGCCGTTATCTTTTTTATGTATTTTGACACTGCCTCTGGCACGAAAAAATCTTTAATTCTAGTCCGCAATTCGGAAATGGCACACGGTGGATATGTCTGACTCCTTCAGCATTTCCCATATTTACGCATATGGTGGCATTAGTTCTAGTGAGTGCTGATCTCTCAAAATCGTCAGCCAGTCTTCAAGATACTCCCTGGCCGCTTGACAGGTTGTCCCGTTTTGCTGAAATTATTGTTGATTTTAAGCTTAGATCCTTTTCGCGACCTCTTCCGTATGAGCGAAAAAAGCACTCCACGATAAAAAATTCTCTGCGAAACTCAACACCATCCTGAAGCATCTAACATTAACACTACATTAACATACGTTATAACAATGCACGGAAACCACTCAGTACGTTTCGGCGCCTGACACATACAAATTTGAGGCATACGAATTTCTGTACTGTTTAACCCTTTTCTTGGCAAGCCAAATTAAAAATGTGAAAAGTGTGTTTTATTTCTGTTAATGCTCTTCTACAGGGCCGGCGATAACGGGCCTGCAAGGGACGCATTGCAGGCGAGCGCCCCTGTTTGGGAGGCGCCAAAATGAGCTTTTTCCTGGTTTTAAAAATACTAAAGAGAAATTAATTTTTTAAATGTGATTCAAATTCCTCATAATCCCTAATCTGTGTCTATTATTCTTGCATATTATTACACACGTAAATATAAAAAAATGTACAACCATAGAATTCCTACCATGTAAATAGTAATATAATTTATTGGTCAAAGCACAGCCGGCAAAGATATTCTATTTCAAAAAACCAAATATCTCCACATTATACTCACGCTTTGTTTATTATATTCAAATGTTTATAAATTTTGTATCAGCAGTTCCGAGAGAAAATGTTTGATTTGCAGTAAAATAAACAAGGTTCTATACTCACCGGAGGGTAGGGATGGCGGTTTTTGACAAAACACCGGTTTTCGGTTATACCGGTTTTTTTTTGCTTACGGTTTAACCTGGCGCTTTTAACCGACCCAAAAAACCGGTTTTTGGAAAAACCGGTTTTCGGTTTATTTTAATCCAATAAGTTACAAAGTTACATTTACAATACACTTTAGTTTGCGATACTCCATTCGACTCGATATCAATATGATCAAAATTAGTACTATCGAAAGAACATGTATTACTTTAACACGTTTGTATATTTGTAGAATAGGTACATTTTAACTCATTTAATAGTTCCTGTATGAGTGTATCGTTTTGAAAACGTAGCGAAATTCTTGGAGATTTGTATTCGTAATCAGTAATTCAATATTTATGGTCAGAGCATTATTTCTGGTAATCAGAAAAAAGTCATTCACCCACTTTCAATGTCAAGAGTTAAGTGTGAAAAATAGATGACGTTTGCGTCTAATTCAACCAGATCACTTCTTATGTAAATATTATGATTACAAATACCTTTTCAAGGAAATATTATCATAAAACTTAATAATTGTTTCTGGCTGATGTGAGACTGCACTTTCAGTTTGCTTCTGTATTTTATAAAGTAAAATAAAAGTTGAATTATGGTTTTGTTTGGAATAATTACTTGAGAATAATAATTATGATTGGGATTCAAAATAAAGCTAACCTAATCCTAATCACCGTAAAAACCTAATAACCGGTTTTTACTTTAAAAAGAAAAAACCGGTTATAACCGGGACAAAAAACAACCGCTAAGACCGGTTATTGCGAAGTAAAAAACCGGTTTTAGGTTTAAACCGGTAGGTTTTTCCCATCCCTACCGGAGGGACCGCAGACGTTTGGATACAATTAGCGTCTCTTTGCAAAGACAATGACGTCGACTTTGCAAAGTAACAAGACACTTACTTAACACACACTACACATGACGCTAGGTACCTTACTGCAAAAATGCACCGTACCGATCATGCCAATGGCCACTAGTTGTCGAGGCATTAGCTAAATAAATAAAAAAAACAAAAAAAAAGGTTCTGAAACTACTTTCTTGCTCTTAAGTATTAATCCCATATAAGCATAATATTTAAAATAAACAGTGGATATAAAATTAATAGTTCCAAGCTCTTTCAATTTAGTATTATATTATTAATAGGTATTCTATGTAAAATACATAAATAGTTTGTCAATTTACTGTGCGGTAAAAAGAATATTATCAAGTTCAAACAGAAACTGTAACCTGAAACAGAGTCCAACAAAACTGTAACCGAACATAATTTACCTGGGACATCCACATCCACACAATTTGTTGATGTTCAAGCCACAAAATCAGGTGGCTTAACCACAGAAGGTAACACAGAGGATGTACCATTATCCAGGACATCCAAGGTAATGTTCAGTACAAAACCTCCTCACTCGTTATGTACTACGATGGGGAGGGGTGTTGGTATAGCTTGGGGGTCAGATAGGTACCACTCCATTACGGAGTGCGACCGGTTTGATCTTCGGACATGTGGATCCCAATGTTCCATTAGAACACACATGTTCTCCGAGGCTGGTATTGTAAAAATATGTGTGTGTATGTGTGCATGTGTGTGTATGTGTTGGGGGGGGGGGTTCTGCTAGTTTTGAAGGCGGGCATCTGATACCGTAGCGCTGGTACTGCCCTTCTAGATTCATTTGAAAATTCATGAAATAGAAATTTTACCTTTAATGTATTGCTTGGTACCAAATTTTAATTTATTACAAATTTGTTATATTTCTAAATATTCGACGATTCGACAACACAAAACAACTAAAATGTACACTTTCTATTTATAGGATAATTGCACAATATAAAACAATCACCAAAATTAAAAAAAAAAACACACTATTTCGTACAAAAAATAAAAGTTACTAAAAGCAGCCGAGGGCCTTCTCAAAAATTTATCAAATATATCCAACAGATGACAGTAATAATAAAAATATAAGCCAACTATTGCCATTTAGGGATAATTTCATATTATTAGTACAAAATATGACTAACAAAATATACCTTAAGTTACCCAGAACTCACCTAGGACCTTAAATGAAAATGTTAAAAATTTGTTACATTGCCAACAAGAGGGTTAATTTGCCGCCTACCGTATTTACTTGGAGTACGCTACCCTGGGGAAAAAAGCTGGTACTAACATACAAACATTTACTATTGAAATATATTAAGAGTGTATGGAGACAAAGCTGATGATAAACCTTCAAAAGGTCTAATTGTTAAATGGCTCAAATGCATTTCTAGCGGTTCGTTTTTCACTAGATTTCCATATGCCTGCCTTAATGTAAATTTAGTTGTAAACGGCATTTTAGAAAGCAACAATCCACTAACAGTAGTAATAATTGAATCAAAACAACTCCTGGGTATTTTTAAACACAAGTTAAACAGACAACTCTTTAAATCTTTAAAACAGCATGTAACGTCGGGATGGAACTCAATATTTACAATGTTAATTAGTATTCAAAATGTATTGCAGAAATTCAAAAGATAATAATTGAAAGGGCCGTAATCAGCAGACAAGGCAGTTAGTCCAGGTTGTATCGTCGCCCCCGTTAGGTAAATTATTCCGATTAGATTTTGTTGCACAAACTTACTGAAAAAGAGTTCTTATAACAAATCCACATGGTGCCAGGCAGTACCGTGGTTTCACCACAAATTCACCAAAACAATTTTTTCACTCACTTCGGACAATTTTTTTAGATCATTTGGGTCATTTAGAGTAAAAAAGGTCTCTTGTGATTTTTTTCTAAAATTGATTAGTGTCGAGTTATACGCGATTTAAAATTTGAAAAATGCGAAAATGACCATTTTCAAGGCTTAATAACTTGGTTAAAATTATTATTATAAAAGTCAGGCAGTGACCAAATTAAAGTATAAAGTACCCCTACAAGATCCTGAAGAAATTTATGTCATTATTGTATTACAAAGCGGTTATTTTTAATCATTAACAATGATTAATTATTAACAATGGCTGCTAGTAGCAGCCGGTGAATTGACACGGCCGTCAATGTGAGTGCGAGTGAGATTCACCATTCCGGCCGTCCAATGGTGAATCTCACTCGCACTCACATTGACGTCCGTCTCAATACGCTCTTAGCAGCCGTTGTTAATAATTAAAACTAAGCTTAGTAATAAAATAATGACAAAAATTTCTTCAGGATCTTGTAGGGCGGCTTTAAACTTTGATTTGGTTACTTTCTGACTTTCATAATAATAATTTTTAACCGAGTTATTAAGCCTTGAAAATGGCCATTTTCGCATTTTTCAAATTTTAAATCGCGTATCACTCGGCAGCTATCAATGATATAAAAAAAAATTTGTGCGAAATGAAAAAATTGTTTTTGTAAAATACCCTGCACAAACCTTAGGGAAATTAGGGCCCAGTGGATTTAGTTCATACTTTAGGAAAATACTCTTTGAAGCATTGTGATGGAAAGTTCTCATGGGCACAACTCGATCGTATGGATGATTTTCAAGATATAGAGGCACAAATTCGGAAAATTATAAGATTTATTGGGTAAACCAATTCTCTGAGTTACTGGTTATCTGGCAACATGTAGAAGTTTGGATCGAAGAAAAGTAATAGTAGTCTAGGATATTTCCTGGCTATCCAATGGCTACCTTTACTTTGACCTTGACCTTCAACGGATGTCATCTTCTGGAGTTTCGAGGGTATACGGCATTAAATTGATATAAACAGATTACTCATGGGTTTTTGGTATAGCTAAACACGAATATGCCATCAAAATTGAGCTTCGGAGCACGTGGTGGCCAGGGCCACTGCAAGACACGTCATCTTCTAGAGATTCGATGGTTTTCGGCATTTAATTGATGTAAATGAATTACTGGAGGGTTTTTTGAGGTCGCTAAACACGAATATGCCACCAGAACCGACTCCCGGAGCACCTGGTTTCCAAGGTCATAAAAAGGGGCTCCTGGAGTTTCGAGAGTCTTCTGTACTACATTAATGTAAACGGATTAGTTATAGGTTTTTGGGGTTGCTGAGCACGAACAAGTGATCAGCACAGACACAGGAGCGCCTGGTGCCTAAAGCAGGTTATCTTCTGTAGTTTCGGAGGAATTAAATGGAGGAATCAAATGGATCACTCTTAGATTTTTGGGGTTGCTGAACATGCGTACACTATCAGATCCGACCTACGAATCACATTGTGCCTAGGGCATGTCATCTTCTGGAGTTTCGAGGGTTTTCGGCATTAAATTGATAAATACTGATTGCTCATGGCTTTTTGGGGTTGCTGAACGCTAATACGTCATCAGAACAGACACCGGAGCACCTATCGCATAAGGCACGTCATCTTCTGGAGATTCAAGGGTTTTCGGTACTAAGTTGATGCAAACGGATTGGTACACACCGAGTACTTGGAGGTTTTCTGAGTTGCTGTTCAAAGAAAGCGTACAAATTGGTAAATGTTTTTTTTTTCTATTTGTAGATTTTTATTAAAATAACTATGTTGTGCTATTCAATTGTTTTAATGATTTATAAACACAAACTCAATTTATATCTCTAGGTTTTCCTTAAAGACAATCGTAATAAAAGTCCGTTTGATGTTTAACAGTTTTAATTAATAAAATAGATGACTAAATTGCATGCGTACGAAGTTGATAGATTTTAGTCTAAGTGTATTATGTTCGAGTTATGATGTTATTATACTTGTTGAAACATGGTTGACAAATAGCTATTCTGATTCAGAATTGGGCTTGGATTCTGATTATAATATCTTTCGAGCAGATCGTGATAATTTTGATAATTTTAAAGATAAGGGAAGAGGTGGCGGTGTCCTTATAGCCGTTAAGAAAAAGTTTAACAGTTTTGCTCTATCTATACCTCATACTAAAGTTGAACAAATTTTTGTACTAGTTAATATTGGAACAGAGAACGTTATTTTTGGCTCTGTGTACATACCGCCACGGTCTGATCATAAAATATACGAAGATCATTGTAATGTCCTTGATTTTATATTAATGAACAATAACTACTCTAAGGTTTTTATTTCTGGTGACTTTAATCTTCCGAATGTTACGTGGACAAACGATAATTTAGGAGTTAGTTTATTGAACTATCCACCAAATTCACCAGCTTTACATATGGTCAATTGCTATAGTTTTTACAACCTTTTTCAAAATAATTTTGTGTCCAATAGTAGAAATGTAATTTTAGACTTAATCTTTTCGAATTGTAACGAGTTGAGTGTTGTAAATGCTGCTGATTTAATTTTTCCTAACTCCCTTAACCACAATGGTGTAACATTTGATGTTAATATAATAAATAACAGTGATCCTTTAAAGTACGCAGAGTCATATTATGAGTTTAAAAACGGTGATTATATTGGTATGAACTTTTTCTTGTCGGAAATAAATTGGGATTCACTAAAGGCTTTGAATATTGAAGACGCTGTGTCTAAATTTTACAATATTGTCCAATCATGCAATAAATTCTTATGTTCCTAAAAAAGTATGTAAGACAAGTACATTTCCAATTTGGTTTAGCCCGGAGTTAAAACGACTAATAATAGAAAAGAAAAAATATCATAAAAAGTATAAGATGTTCAACAATTATGATGATTTTATTATTTTTCATAACTTACGATCTGAATGTAGTACACTGAGTAAAGATTGTTATAATTTATATGTTAGAGATTCTGAATTTAGAATTAATAATGACCCGGGCACTTTTTGGAAATATATAAACAGTCGCAAAAAAAATTATGATGTACCTTGCCATTTATATTTAGGAGATGATCAAAGTAGTTCTGGGGAGGAAGCTGTGAATTTATTTGCCAAATTTTTTTCTACAGTGTTCACTGACCATAATACTACCCCCCACAATATCAATTTGAAAATGCTGGTAACATGAGTTCATGCTCTTTTAACATAAATACTATTTTTGAGAGTATTCACAATTTGGCTCCTAAACTAAATTTTGGCCCTGATGGCATTCCTAACTATCTATTAAAACAATGTGTTTGTACTATATCTAAGCCATTGTGTATACTCTTTAATAAATCTTTGCAAGAAGGGGTTTTCCCTGATTGCTGGAAACGAAGTTACGTAAAACCTATATTTAAATCTGGTTCAAAGTCAAATGTGGAAAACTACAGAGCAGTTTGTACTATATCAGCAATTCCAAAATTATTAGATTATTTAGTTACTAAGCAGCTTACTTGTGAATTCGGCAGTATTCTGGTGAATGAACAACACGGTTTTGTACAGGGTAAATCTACAGTAACTAATTTACTTCTTTATCAGAATGACATTGTTATTGCTTTGGAGAACAAATTACAAGTAGATTCCATCTATACTGATTTTTCTAAAACATTCGATAAGGTCAATCATAATATCTTACTTGCAAAACTTACAGCATACGGTGTTTCTGGAAGTCTCTTTGATTGGATGCAAAGTTACCTGACTAATCGAAGTTTAAGTGTAAAAATAGGATGTTTTCTTTCTAATGCTTTTACAGCTACATCTGGAGTACCGCAAGGTTCCCACTGTGGCCCCCTTCTATTTAATCTCTTCTTGAATGATGTTCACTCTATTTTTAAGGAAGTTAACTTTTTAATGTTTGCTGATGATGTTAAAATATATAAGACTCTCAATAATGAGGATAACATTTTTCAGCTTCAGTCACAAGTAAATGATTTTTATGAGTGGTGTGGTAGAAATGATATGGAACTTAATATTAATAAATGCTTTTTAATAACTTTTGCTAGATCCCATTCGCCTATTCACCATCAATATTTTATTAATAATACTCCTGTCACACGTGTGAACGAAATTCGGGATTTGGGTATAATATTTGATTGTAAATTAACATTTTATTCTCACATTGACCATACTGTTTCGAAAGCATTTAAGATATTGGGTTTTGTATTGCGTTCATCAAAAGATTTGTCAATTCACACAATAAAAATCTTATATTGCAGTATCGTGAGATCAATTATTGAATATGGTTCTATTATCTGGTCACCTAGTTATGCATATCAAATCCTAAATATTGAAAAGGTTCAAAACAAATTTTTACGTTTCGCAGCTTTTAAGATGGGTTTAACAGTTAGAAATTATACTTATAATAATATATTAAAGAGATTAAATTTACAAACTCTTGAACGCAGAAGAATCATGTTGGATATTTGTTGTCTTCGCAAAATTATCTCTGGTGTTATTAACTCCTAAGAATTGATAAGTCTTGTATACTTTAATATACCTGCTAGATTGACACGAAATCCACAAATATTCAGGGAACAACGACATGCTACAAATTATGGTCAATATGCACCAATTAGTAGATTGGCCCTGTATGGAAACAAGTTTAGTCATGTAATAGATCTGTTTGGTTCTTCAGTTTCCTCTATTAAACAAGAACTCGGGCGTCTTGAATTTTGAATTTAAAAAATTAAATAGATTTAACTGTTATAGTTAATTCAGTTGTTTTCATCATTTACAAATAATTTATATTCTTTTTTATTTTTTATGTTTGTGTTTTACAGTTGTAGTTTTACATGTATCTAAATTTTATATTTTCATTATTATGACAAAAGCTCTGCTTTATTGTATTTTGTATGTATTGGGTTTATCCCGTTAATAAATAAATAAAAAAATAAATTATTGGTACTATTAAATTGACGAAATGTAAAAGTGTTGTGTAATTGCGACTAAAATCTTACGTGTTATTATTCTTACAAAAAAGAAATATATTTATAAATAATTTGCGTCTAATCAATTTAATACCCGTCTTAATTCGTCTTTTTACGTCTTATTAACCCTAAGAGCACGTCTGTAGTCGCTGTGATGTTTTAATCGACTGCCTGTATTCGTTCTAGTTCCCTACGCTAAAACCAACCCTCTTAGGCTAATCTCTTTTTTCCTGTGAAAGAACCCAATTTAAATTGGTTCAAAGTATGTAACGACCCGCCGCCATCTTTTTCCAATAAACTAAAACTATAAAGTTAAAAGTAGTCCGCCACCGTCACCGTAATCCCCAATTTGTTCTGCACATCTGGACCAACGTCCATATGTGAGACCCTTATCCCGTTCTCGTACTAATAATTAAGAAAAATGATATACAGGGGAATTTAAAATATAAGGTAAACTATTTACAATCCTACAATCGGCCATCCTGTTCGGAATCCGACTCCGATTCCATGTAGTTATCTATCCACGGCTTCATGTACTCTGCTCACGTTAAAGTGCTCTGAGGTCCATCATGGTATCCAGATTTCTTTACCTCGTACCTGTCATTTGGATTTACTTGTATTACCACGTACGGTCCAAAATATTTCTTCAGCAGTTTCAGTCCTCCACCAAATTGTGTTCTCTTGATTGCCACTAAGTCCCCCTTTTTATACATCCTCGGCCTTTTTCTTCGTAGATCATATCTGCGTCTATTTAACTCTTGAATTTTGACTAACTGACATCGACTCTCGTTTCTCAGCATCTTTCTATCTTCATCAAATTGTTTAATTATCTCCTGTTCTATGATCTCCTTCATCCTCAGATCTTTTTTATTCTTCATCTTCGTTCCGAACAGTACTTCCAACGGCGTCGAATTTATGCTTCTTTGATAAGTTGCATTAAAGAACTCTTGTGATTTATGAATGTGTTTATACCATTTCGTCGGTTCCTCTAGACTGAGTTTAGTTAATACTGGGATTAACGTTCTATTGATGCGTTCTACTTGTCCATTGCCTCTTGGTACGCCTGTTGTAATCTTTACATGTTTTATATGTTCACTTTCGCAATAGTCTTCGAATTCCTTCGCCGTAAATGCGGTACCTCTGTCAGATATTATACGGAGGGGATTTCCGAAATCCTTTTGATGTCTCTTCACGCATTCTATAACTTCTTTTTTGCTTCCAAGTATACATTTAACGCAATTCCCTATGCAGTGCTCGAATTTTTCTCTAAGATTTGGAGTGTAACATTCTCTTCGAATTTAATCTTGTGTTTTCGTTACAGCAAAATATCCTACCTCGTGTAAGCTTTTAATTACTTCTGTTTGCATTCTTTTCGGAATGACTAACACTTCCTTGCCGTCTTCGTATTTAAACAAAATATTGTTTTTTATAAAGAAGTCCTCGTACAGTTTAATCTTCTCTTTAAAGTCATTGAAATTTTTGGCACCATAAAGTATTACTTTATTAGCCGGGTCTTCCATAATTCCCTAAATTATATATTGCATTATGACTTCATTTTCGATGTTTCCTCCGCTACCGATTTCTTTTAGACATCGTTTAGCAAAAATTAGCATTTGCAAATCATTCCATTCCATCAGATTGGAAATGTCTTCAAAATCAGCAATCTTGCTTATACTGTCCTCTACGTCTCTAAAAGTTAAGGCAAATGAATCGTTCAGTCTGCCTGTCGTTATTTTGTTTGATTTTGATCTATTCCTCGTAAATAAATCCCTCGTTCTTTTATCTTTCCTATTGTCATCATGATTACTATCGTCGTCGGTAACGTCTTTACCTTCTTCTTCGTCTTCGTGATAAGCGTCTTTATCACTATTAACGTCGTTATCCTAATTATTGCCATCGTCTTCGGTAACGTCTTTACCGTTTTCCTTGTGATAAACGTCTTTATCACCGTCATCGTCGCTAGCGTCTTCGTCTTCATCGTCAGTCTCGTCTTCAAGATTGAAGTCGTTCAAAAATGAACAAATACGTTCAATCACATCGTCCTCTGAACCAGTATAGTTTAGAACCAAAACATGGCAAACTCATACTAAGTCCGGCATACTTAGTTTATTTTTCACGTCTTCTATTTTTGTGGAATATTCCTCGGATTCTTTATCCCACGAAACGTTTGTGAAATTCCGCAAGTTCTTCCTTGTTTTTCGCGGCAACCCTTTATCACCGTATGCAACAACATGCAAGGCCTTAACAGAACTTAATGCCGAATTTCTAAGATTTAAACTAATTTTTGGAAAATCGTTAATAGTTTGTTTAGACTGCATTTTAAAAAGGTATATAATAAAAAAAAATAAAAAGATATTTTAAGTAAAAAGTTAGATTATTTTTTCCCGTCTGCAAATTGTATTAATGTGAACTGTAGAATTGTAGTCGCTTTTACTTCAAAATTATCAATATTTACTACTAATAGTAACAAAGTTATGATTTATTAAAATAAATAAACATAAAAAAACAATGAAAAACAAGAAAAAGTTAATCGTTAAATAATTTATGATAGCTCTTTCGCAACATTCACTGTTTATCGTCAAAGTTCCAGTTCACAGTTCCTCGAAAAAAATAATCTTTGGTCAGATTTCTAATTTCCAGACACACGACCAAAGTGTCTTGACTACTTTTAAAATATTGGAACAAACACACCTGATTTCTCCTTGGTAATACTGCTTGCTATGATTGCGTCTCGTCGTCGTCGTCGTCACTGACCAAACAGCCGTCGTATTTGCCTAACAGCGTCGTCTACACTGTACTAGCCTGTTACTCCACCAACACAACCATTCACCAACAGTTCACAAAGTCCGGAAGTCACCAATAGTTTAAAAAAAAGTTCGAAAATCACCAACAGTTTCCACGTTTCCCGAACAGTCATAAACAGTTTCCAAAAATTACGTCACGTCACTTGAGCCGATTTTTTAAATTACACGTCACTTTACGGTATTTCGCGAACTTTACGACGAAATTGTCTTTCTTAGATCCGCGATTGAGCCCCTGAAATGTAGGTTTTCCTTAAAGACAATCGTAATAAAAGTCCGTTTGATGTTATAACAGTTTTAATTAATAAAATAGATGACTAAATTATTGATACTATTAAATTGACGAAATGTAAAAGTGTTGTGTAATTGCGATTAAAATCTTACGTTTTCTTATTCTTACAAAAAAGAAATGTATTTGTAGATAATTTGCGTCTAATCAATATAATACCCGTCTTAATTCGTCTTTTTACGTCTTATTAACCCTAAGAGCACGTCTGTAGTCGCTGTGATGTTATAATCGACTGCCTGTATTCGTTCTAGTTCCCTACGCTAAAACCAGCCCTCTTAGGCTAATCTCTTTTTTCCTGTGAAAGAACCCAATTAAAATTGGTTCAAAGTATGTACCGACCCGCCGCCGATAAACTAAAACTATAAAGTTAAAAGTAGTCCGCCACCGTCGCCGTAATCCCCACTTTGTTCTGTACATCTGGGCCAACGTCCATATGTGAGACCCTTATCCCGTTCCCGTACTAATAATTAAGAAAACTGATATAAAGGGGAATTTAAAATATAAGGTAAACTATTTACAATCCTACATATCTGACAATGTTTTTCTTTCATTTATTTTAAGATCGATTAACTACATTCTATTTTGATAGTGTTATTCATATTGGTCACTAGATACTCCAGAGTCTTTTATATAAGTCATATTCGTGTTCAGCAACTCCAAAAACACAAGAGTAATCCGCTTGCATCAATTTAGTACCGAAAACTCTCGAAACCCCAGAAGATAACGTGCCTTAGGCACCTGGTGCCTGTTCTGATAACGTATTTGTGTTCAGCCGCCCTACAAACCCATGAGTAATACCCATCTGCATCAATTTAATGCCAAAACCTTCCAGAAGAAAACCTGCCTTAGGCACCAGGTGCTCAGTGGGTCAGATCTTATGGCGTATTCACGTTCAGCAGCCCCAAAAGCCTGTGAGTAATCAGTTAATATTAATTTAGTACCGAAAGCTCTCGAATCTCCAAAGTATGACGTGCCTTAGGCACGACGTACTCCGATGTCTGTTCTGAAAGGGTATTCGTGTTCAGCAACTCCAAAAACCTATGAGTAACTCGTTTGCATTAATGTAGTACCGAAGACCCTTGAAACTCCACGAGCCCCTTCCATTGACATTGGAGACCAGGTGCTCCGGGAGTCGGTTCTAGTGGCATATTCGTGTTTAGCTACCTCAAAAAACCCTCCAGTAATTCATTTGCATCAATTAAATGCTTAAAACCATCGACACTCTAGAAAATAACATCCCTTGCAGTGGTCCTGGCCATCACGTCCTCCGGAGGTCAAATTTGATGGCATATTCGTGTTTAGCGATCTCAAAAGCCCATTAGTAATCTGTTCATATCAATTTAATGCTGAAAACCCTTGAAACTCTAGAAGATAACGTCCGTTGAAGGTCAAGGTCAAAGTAAAGGTCACCATTGGATAGCCAGGAAAAATTTTAGACCACTAGTACTTTTATTTAATCCAAACTTCTACATGTTGCCAGATAACCAGTAACTCAGGGAAATGTGAATACCCGGTAAATCTTATAGTTTTCCGAGTTTGTGCCTCTATATCTTGAAAATCCTCCATACGATCGAGATGTGCCCATGAGAACTTTTTATCAGGATGCTTCAAAGTGTATTTTCCCAAAGTATGAACTAAATCCACTGGGACATAATTTCCATTAGGTTTGTGCGGGGTACATTGTTTAAACAATTTTTCGACCACGGTACCGCCTGGTACCCGTAAATTTGTTATGACCTCTTGTTGAGTAAGTTTGTGCAAAAAAATCGAATCAGAATAATATTTACTTAACGGGGGTGACGATACAGCCTGGACTAAGTTTAAAATCGCTCTGTGACATCACAGGACGAATTTTTTGGATTACTACGAATACGAAATTAACGAATACCAGGAAAAAACAATTAAACACCAGATAATAAAATTTTAGAACAATAGAGGTGGTAGAGGTACGTGTCTTGAATTTAAGTTTAATTAGACTTTAAATGAGATAATAAACAGAGAGTAAGAGGAAAGCTACTACACAGGATGGGGCAGAATATAATATATTTGAATAATTAAAAAAAATCAAAAATGCCAAAAAAAGAGGTAAATCAAAGCTTATTAGAAACAATGATCACACTTTAAAAACTAGCAAACGAATGACTTAAAGGAACTTTAGAAAGAATTACATATACCTACTCTCGGCTAATTAGCAAAATACAAGGAAAAGTTATTTACCAGCAATTTTATTGCTGGAATCGAATCTTATGATTGTATATATTAATAATATAGGTATGCAAAGTCCGCAGATAGTGTGCTACTTTTTTTATAAACAAAATGGCGTCCGAAAATATTTTTTTTTTCAATCTTTGCTCTATAACTCCAAAGTTTTTAATTTTACACCAAAAACACCCAAATAAAAATTCACCGTAATTAAATTCTGCATAGAGACGTGTTTTTCACGATTTACTTCGACAAAAATTTTCCCCGGAAAATGCGGGTTTTCGAACAAAATCTTTAATTTTCACCTAAAATTTTAGATAAGTAATTGTTTATCAATAATTAAATAGCTTGGTAATATAAAAGCTCTTTTTGTATAGATAATAATTCCAGAAGTCGATGGAAATTGAATGAACAGTTTAGCAACAATTGAATTGTTAATTAAAAATTTACAGTCGCTATAATAATCACAATAATTATGATACATAAGAATAGCTATGATTTTTTTATAAAAAGACACTGTACCTATCTAATGTACTTTATAGAATTGAAATTGGACTATTAAAGCGGTCTCAGAAATATTTTACAATTATAAACAATTTATTGGCTTAAAATCAATTAGAATATCTCGGTAAACATTCAATTAAATTAAATCATGAAAACAGTATTAGAAAAAAAGCGACAGGACGCTTCTTTTAAAAGAAAAACGTTTAATTGTGATGAATGGTTCCTGAGATACAACCGGTCAAAATTAACCGGCATTTACGGCAAAGATATATACATTAGAATCATAATTTTCGAACCATCACCTTTCTAGATTTATCCTCTTTCTCCACACCAATTTTAATATATTTAACCCTTAACTACAAACATCCCAATATTAACACGTAATTACAGATCCCCGGTATTTTTTACCGGTCATTATAAAATAGAGTCAAAATATAAAGTTAATAATAAAAAACAAAAAAAATGCATTATGAGTTATGAGAGTATTATGAGATATGGAGTCGCTAGATATGGGAAAAAATGGTAAAATGAGTGATTTTAATAATATAATACAAGATTTTTGAAGAATAATCTATTAAACCAGAATTTTGGTAACATTTTTGGTCTATTGAAACAAACGGCCATAAATGCTATGAACAAAAATTTAGACTTTTTTTTAACAAATAAACATAACATAGAATCACAAAGGAAACATAAAATAGCATTTACAAAAAATTTTACATCCATGAGAAAAAATCTGCAAGGGGTAAAATTATCACAGAATTAAATGGCAATTCCATTTTTGCAAAGTGGCCTCAAAATTTTTATCGTCAAATTTAACCTTCATTGAAGGTCCAGGATGACTTCCGCAGTCCATTTCTTTACTTTTTTCCTAAAAACGTAAAAAAATAATATAAACATTTCAGATTTACAAATATAGTACTCATATAAAAATACTTACTTAAAACAGACATCCGGTAATTTTTACCGGTTAAGATTTTTGATGTGTGTTAGAAAAGAAAATATTGAAAATACACACTACACGCTTTGACTAGCATTGTTATACAAACTACCCGAGAGGTACAGAGACACATGAACATGTAAGTCGTGAGGTTACCATGAAATCCACATTTTGGGAATGCCCGCCGGTAAAAAATACCGGATCTCTGTAGTTAAGGGTTAAAATACTCATAACATATATATTATTATTATAATAAAAACTATCGATATTACGGGTGAAAATTGCCAAAAATAGCAAAATTTCAATCAAGAATGGGATTGGAGGAAATGTAATCTCAAAGTTCAAAATCGGTATACGTTAAAAAATGCATTTCCTCGGCTTCCATCTGACTAACGCATTATTAAATGCCAAACTTGCTTTTGTTTTGTTATAATAGATTAATTTATTTATAAAAAAAACTACATATTTTTTTAGTTGTAGACTTTTTTTAGGTAAACTTACTACAAGTGTACCTTTTACCGTTAAAAACACAAATATTCTCATTTGAAAGCTGTAAAATTATTTAAACAATGTTTATTTAAAGAAATTAAAAATTTTTGTTATAATAAATAAATTAATTTATTATAACAAACAGAAGCAAGTTTGACATTTAATAATGCGTTAGTTATATGGCTCTACTCGAGTTACTTGGGAAAAAAAAATAATGAATAAAATTGCTCCATGGGAAGCCGAGAAAATGCATTTTTTTAGCGTATACCGATTTTGAACTTTGAGATTACATTTTCTTCAACCTAATTTTTCATTGGAATTTTGCTATTTTTAGCAATTTTCACTAGTAATATTGATAGATTTTATTATAATAATATGTTATGTTATGAGTATTTTAAAGATATGAAAATTAGTACGGAGAAAGAGGATAAAAATAAGAAAGTAATAGTGTGAAAATTATGATCCTATTGTTTATATCTTTGCCGTAAATGCCGGTCAATTTTGACCGGCTGTACCTCAGGAACCACTCTTCAAAATTAAAGGTTTTTTCTTTTAAAAGGAGCGTCCAGCCTCTTTTTTCCAAGTCCGTTTTCACGATTTAATTTAATTTAATATTACCCGAGATATTCTATTTGTTCATAAGCCAAAAAATTGTTTATAATTTTAAAATATTTCTGAAGCCCCTTAAATAGTTCAATTTAAATTCTGTGAAGTACATTAGATAGGTACAGTGTTTTTTATATAAAAATCGTAGTTATTCTTATGTATCATAATTATTGTGGATATTATAGCGACCGTAATTTTTTAATTAACAATTCAATTGTTGCTAAACTGTTCATTAAATTTCCATTGGCTTCTGAAATTATAATCTATGCGAAAAGAGCTTTTATATTACTAAGGGCCGGTTGTTCGAACGCTAATCAACAATGATCACTATCAAATATTTAATTACTGTCACCAAAACTGTCAATGTCAACTTTTATTGGGTTGCTGAAAACATAATTGATTAAAAATTATGAGATTAGTTAATCAATTAACATAACAATTATTAACATAATTGATTAATGCCCGGTTGCACCAACAAATCTTAAGCTTAAGTCGAGAATATCATAAGAATTAATATAATATAATTATAATATATTACAATAAGAATACCATAATATAATAATAGATATAATTGATAATAAGGTAAAAATCTAAAATTAAGGTGCAACGTAAGTGATACTCAAGGAGGCCCTATCTATAAGTAGAACTTAGCTAAGCTGGAGCTTAAGATCTGTTGGTGCAACCAGGCATAAGTAATTTCATATTATGTTTTCAGCAACCCAAACAAAGTTGACATTGACAGTTGGTGACAGTAATTAAATATTTGATAATGATCATTGTTGATTAGCTTTCGAACAACCGGCCCTTAGTCGTTTAATTATTGATAAACGATTATTCATCTAAAATTTTAGTTGAAAATTAAAGATTTTGTTGGAAAAACCCGCATTTTCCGGGGAAAGTTTTCGTTCGAAGTACATCGGGAAAAACATGTGTCTATTCAGAATTTAATTACGGTGAATTTTTATTTGGGTGTTTTTGGTGTAAAGTTAAAATCTTTGGAGTTACAGAGCAAAAATTGTAAGAAATACGATTTTCGGGCGCCATTTTGTTTATAAAAAAAGTAGCAGACTATCTGCGGACTTTACATACCTATATTATTAATATATAGGTACTTAGGTACAATCATAAAATTAGATTCCAGCAATAAAATTGCTGGTAAATAAATTTTCCCAAAAATTGCCTATTCTCCGATAATCTGCCCAGATTATAAGTCATAAAAACCACAAGTAAGAAGATCAAGGATTTTAAAGAAGAATAAATATAAAAAGAAGAGATCTGATAAAACCATGAGACAAATGGAGGAACTCAATATTAATTTCCTTTGAATGAGAAAAATTAGTGAAAATATTGGAAATTGAAAAAAGAGTCAAAAAAATAGTAACACAAGGGCTCCCACAATTTGCGAGAGAAAATGAAGAATTTTATCAGGAAAGAATTAAGTAGTGCCTGGATCAACAGCAAATGCAGCGAAGAAATTGGGAGAAATAATATGTTTGGTTGAGTTAAATAGTAGAGAAGGTAAAATGGAAATTATAAAAAATAAAAATTAATCGAAGCATTTAAAGAAAAATCTATTTGACGATATGGAAAAAGTAGAAAGAAATAAACAAACAAAAATCAGGAAATACGCAGCAGGCGAAAGAACAAAGGACAGAGATACTAAGATTGAACTTCTAAAAAAAAACTAGATGGCTTTTTAATATACATTCTAACAATTAGCAGTATAATTAAATTATCTGACACTTGTAAAGTGTCCATTTAACAGGACAGTGGCCTTATTTAGGATAAGTAACAAGCGATGACGTATATGTATCATCATCATCATCATCATCATCACGTAGACCCTGGGTGGGTCCTGGCTGACTGTACCACTTTCTTCCAATTTGTTCGCTCTTGGACGTCCGAGTGGTCTTTTGCCTGCAGGAATCTCCTCCCATACCAGTCTTACAAGTTTCTCGTTATGAAGTCTATGCACGTGGCCTGCCCATCTTAGTCTCTGTGATTTAATTTCTTGGACAATATCGGTGTCATTGTAGAGTTCTTTTAATTCGAAGTTGGTTCTGATCCTATACTGATTTGTGTTAATGTCGTGGTGAGGTCCGAAAATTTTATTTTTCTAAGTATTTTTCGTTCAAAACGTCTGATCTTTTCTTCGTTTGATTTGGTCATGGTCCTCGTTTCGCAACCATATGTTAGTACAGGTCTGACGATGGATTTATAGATTTTGATCTTGGAACTTCTTGTAAAATTTTTTAATTATATAAGCTTATCCAGTGCGAATAGACAGCGATTTTCCGATTGGATTCTGTATTTTATTTCTTCAGTAACATGGTTGTCAGCTGTGCTTACGGCCCCCAGATACTTAAAACGTTGTACTCTTTCGGAATTGAAGGTGTTGACCGTCACATTTTGGCCCGAAAACTGTTTTAATAAAAACCTTCAATAAGATTGTGAGCATTAGACTTTCTATACCCTAACATTTCTACAATGTGCTCATATCAGCAGCGTGTTCATCATTTTCAATTTAATTCACCTCATATCCATACCTTCGCACATTTCCCATAGGCTACAGCCTCTCGACCTTTTATTTTATAGCTCTCTTAGAGAAGCCTATAATAAAGAATGTGAACGGTATCTCAGAGCACATCCACATCAGAGAATTACCTTTCAGTTAGCTGAGATTTTTAACAAAGCTTATCAAAAAGTTGCTATAATGAAGAAAGGGATTGCTCGCTTTAGATCTGCTGGCATTTATCCTTTCGATACAGATAAATTTAAAGATGAAGGTCTTCTGCTTGCTAAACAGTTTCTACCAGTCGTAGAAAATGAAGATGAAGAACATAAAGCATCTGATACTGAACAACTGGACAATCAGTCTATTAGTGAAAATGGCACCACTACTCCAAAGGCAGTCCCACAAGTAAATTCTGAAATAGATCCAATTCCTGGAACATCAAAAGTCAATGTTTCTTTTTCAGATTTAAATATTACCACCATATTACCACTACCCAAATTCCACACAATCTCAAAAAACTGGAACATAATTACAAAGAAACGATCAGAAACCCTGACGTTCAAACCGATGAATAACATTCTCGGAAGAGCTGGCTTGAACAGGAAGCAGAGAAAGAAGAAGAAGATAGCTGCTACAAAAAGACAAAATGTTTGGCAAAGAGGCAAAAATCAACCATGTTAAGAAGATTAAATTTCAAGAACGTGAATCGGAGGATTCGGAATATGACAAGATAGATATCTGTAACGATAATAAACTGGACGATGTGGATCGGACTAGCTCAGAAAAGGTCTGCCTGATTTGTGGAGAATTCGGGAAGGATGATGGTATCAATGTGCATTTTGTTTGGGTTGGGTCCGTGCCTCTTGCACTATTAAGTAACTTCGAAGAATATTTGTTGAATAAATACTCAGGTTAAATTATAAAATGATTTATCCAAATAAACTCCTGATTCTGTGCCATTAGTTAATCACCTTCTTTTAAATGAGACGTGTAAAAGAGTATCGAAGATTGACAATGATCAAGATGAGGAAATCATAATTCGTAGGTAGTTAAATTTTTTAATATGATTTAAGATGAAAATGAAAAAGTTAGAGATAAAAGAGGAATAAAGTGTATTTCTGCGTTTATGATAAGCATACATATACGTCCATATGATATGAAATAAGCCATATGATAATAGACGATAAAGAACTAACAGAAGAATGAAGAGGGTATTTCAGGGACCTTTCAGGGAACATCATACAGGAAGAACAGCACACAGAAGAAATCTATATAACAGCAGGCATGCCCGTCGAAAATCCCTCTTTTGAAGTAACCCGAAAGGCCTTAAATAAGCTGAAAAATCACAAAGCGCCGGGTACGGACGAGATACCAGCAGAATTTCTGAAATATGGTGGAGAAACACTGCATCGCCAAATCCACCAATTAATAACACAGATATGGTTAGAAGAAAGGATACCAGCAAGACGGAAGAAAAACATCATAGTTACCAACCACGAAAAAAGGGGACAAAACAAAATGCGCGAATTACAGAGAATTCACAGATTTCACTCTTAAACACTGCATATAAAATCCTCTCAAACATCATTCTTAGTAGACTAACCCCTTATACTGAAAATGTCCTACGAGAATATCAAGCCAGTTTTAGGGCAAACAGATCCACAATAGATCAACTATTCACGATGAGACAGCTTCTAGAAAAGGGACGGGAGTGTAACAGACTTACACACAACCTCTTCACAGACTTTCGGCATGCATATGACAGCGTAGAAAGAAGCCAAATATGGAATGCAATGGCGGAGTTCTCAATACCAAAGAAACTCATTCGGATGACTAAAGTCTGTATGGAGGGTGGCATATCAAAAGTACGTGTAAATAATAAACTGTCTGACAGCTTCGAAATCAACAGTGGACCCAAACAGGGTGATGCGTTATCTCCACTACTTTTTAACCTTGTATTAGAGACAGCCATGAGGTTGGCCGAAATAAAAACAGAACTGCTATAGATTCAAGGTCCCAAGCTATTACTAGCATACGCAGATGACATTGATCTCGTTGAAGACTCCATCCTATCCACAAAAGCCATCTTCAACAAGGTGGAAGGAGCAACAAGCGAAGTAGAGCTGAGGATTAATGAAGAGAAGACGAAATATATGTGTATAAATAAAACGACACGAAGAGACAGGATAGGACCCGAAAACTGTTTTAATAAAAACCTTCAATAAGATTGTGAGCATTAGACTTTCTATACCCTAAGATTTCTGAATTGAATTAGCTTTACAAGATTAATGTATCTCCAGTAATATATGACTGGTGTAGTTGTCAAATATTAATAAAACAGGTGACTATGGATTAGAATAGACATGATATTTAAATCTATTTAGCCACTCGTAAAACAGTCCGTTATTTATCCAGATATTGTGGAAGGAGTGAAATACTGCACCTATCGGGCCATTTTTTGAAGTTGACCATTGATTCTCTTCCTGAGGAAAATGAACATCAACTAAACGTATCCTCCAGACGCAATCATCGCACAAACTCTTATAACGGTCTCTCCTCTTTTCAACGAGATTTCAAAACCTATTGCTTCTGCTCCTTTGGGCACAAAATTCTTGTAGACTTTTGTGCCTTCGTTATGCCAATCTCGTCAATGTTATACATTAAATGTACAGGAAATTTAAATTTATCTGCTATTGAAAAAATATTTGAACAAAATTCTTGAAGTCCATTTTATTAATGGCGATTGTTCGATTAATACTTGTCCCTTCTGGTTTTCTCAGACATACTTCTTGGTTTCTCTTTAGGAACAATCGTTTCCAGCAAGATCACTCTCTTTAAAAACTTGTACCTGATTTCATTTGTATCTTCATATACACCATTTGCCTCAGCTCTCTAATAGTGATACCTTAAAACATTTTATCTAGCTCCAAGATAGTGAATTCTTTCTCCTTGTCTTCCGTAAAGATGGGCTTTTGACCGAGTTCAGACACTGATCTCTGATTCATTCTTATTTGTTAACGACATGTTGCCCCGAAGATATTGAAACTCCGTCCAACTTCTCTAATTTTTCTGCCTGCAAGCAAGACAATGATAGGCTATAGGGTAATTTTACGCAGCGTACAATTATCCTTATCTTTATTTATGTGCGGCAGATGAGTGCAAATATTGTAAGAAAATTATTGTGCGTTTACTGGTAGAAGCATATAATTTGGTCCACATGTACTACACATACAAAGGTTTAAATTTAGATATGAGGCCATCTCAGAGTTTACTTTTTACAAAAATGGCGGGCATTCAAAGTGGCGACTATACATATGTGACTAATAGCATGATAATTTTTGAACGAAAAGTCCGATTTCAACCAGGTTTTTTTTTTATGTGTAAGATCGAGCTCTTAAACCAGAAGAATCGGTTTACCAAAAGTGGTGTTTTTCCTGATTTTTTTGTAAAAATATATTGTTTATTTTTTCAATTCTTTCACCCTGTACATATTGATTTTTCAAAAAGAAAATACCGGCATTGAAAAGAGTGTAAAAATATTTTTTAGGAAATATTTTGAACTCTTTAGTTATATTAATTACTTATTAAATGCATAACGTATCTTCACATGGAGGTACCTACATATGTGCGGTAGATTAGTACAAATAATAATATAAGAATTATTGTGCATTTAATGGTAAAAGCATATTTGGACCACACATACTACACATACAAAGATTCAAATTTAGATATGAGGCCATATATCAGATAGGTCAAACGTTATGCATTTATTAAGAGGAAACAGTAGCGATCAACAGGTAGCAAAAACGCGTTCCAAGATTGCGGCTGTAATTTTGAATATTTTTTCGAGATATTTGGCACACGTATTCGTAATATAATAAAGAATGGCGGTACAGAGCCCAATTTGGAAAATATATTGATATGTGGAAATTACTCTGTAATTCAATACAATATTAAAAAACGAGCCTGTACCGCCATCAAGAAGAACAAAAAAATACACTTTCTTCAAATCAACTTTTTTATCCGATGCCTAGATTTTGTGTCATTTTGGAACTACTAAAATTTTTTATTTCATTAGTAGTTCCAAAATGACACAAAATCGAGGCATCGGATAAAAAAGTTTATTTGAAGAAAGTATATTTTTTTGTTCTTCTTAATGGCGGTACAGGCTCAATTTTTTAATATTGTTTTTAATTACAGAGTAATTTCCACATATTAATATATTTTTCAAATTAGGCTCTGTACCGCCATTCTTTATTATATTACGAATACGTGTGCCAAATATCTCGAAAAAATATTCAAAATTACAGCCGCAATCTTGGAACGCGTTTTCGCTACCTGTTGATCGCTACTATTTCACCTTAAATGATAATTAACATAACTAAAAAGTTCAAAATATTTCCTAAAAAATATTTTTACACTGTTTTTAATGACGGTATTATCTTTTTGAAAAATTTATATATACAGGGTGAAAGAATTGAAAAAGAAACAACATATTTTTACACAAAAAAACAGTGAAAACACAACTTCTGGTAAACCGATTCTTCCGGTTTAAGACCTTGATCTTACTAATCAAATAAAGAACCCATATACCAAATTTGGTTAAAATCTGACGTCTCGTTCAAAAGTTATCGTGCTATTAGTCATATATTTATAGTCGCCATTCTGAATGCCCGCCGTTTTTGTAAAGGGAACAAAAACTGAGATGGCCTCATATCTAAATTTAAACCTTTGTGTGTGTAGTATATGTGGTCCAAATTATATGCTTCTAGCGTTAAATGCACAATAATTCTTATATTTGCACAAATCTGCCGCACATAGGTACATGTGAAGATACGTTATGGATTTATTAAATGGTAATTAACATAACTAAAAAGTTAAAAATATTTCCTAAAAAATATTTCTACGCTCTTTTTAATAGTGGTATTAACTTTTTGAAAAATTAATACATACAGGGTGAAAAAATTGAGAAAACCAACATATTTTTACATAAAAACAAGGAAAAACACAACTTCTTGTAAACTGATTCTTCCGAATCAAGACCTTGATCTTAGTCATCAAAAAAATAACCTACATACCAAATTTGCTTGAAATCTGACGTCTCGTTCAAAAGTTATCGTGCTATTAGTCACATATGTATAGTCGCCATTTTGAATGCCCGCCATTTTTGTAAAAATGCAAAATCTGAGGTGGCCTCATATCTAAATTTGTACCTTTATATGTGTAGTATATGGGGTCCAAATTATATACTTCTATCATTAAATGCACAATTGTTTCACATATCGGCTGCACTATAGTGCAAGAAAGGTTAACGCTTACCTTGTTACACTTTGCAGGGCTTTGTTTATGTATTATCATTGAAGTCTCAATAACAACTGAAATTCGTAAGCACGTGCAGCAATAGCTGTCCGCCAACTGATATATGCTCTGTTAGGAACATGGACGTGCGCACATGACACCAGCTAAGAGCGGTATATTTGAATCGACTCTGCGTATAATTACCCGCTGCATAAAATTCTCGCACCTTCCCTTATATTAAGAACGCAGAAATACACTGTATCCCTTTATTATCTCTAAATTTTTCATTAACATCTTAAATTATATTAAAACTTCCAACTACCTACGAATTTAAATTCCTCACATTGATAAAATTGTCAATCCTACTCCTTTACGCGTTTCACCAGCAAAACCCTCTAACTTAATTGTATTTCAAACGAATCCTTAAAACTTTTTAAAAATTTCAATTTATAACGAAGTCGTGTGGGAGAGATCGTTTTAAACAGATAAGGATCGATTTTAACCGTGTATCGAATGTCGTAAAATTGAGGATTCGCTGCTAAATCGAAAGATCTCATTTAAAAGAAGGTGATTAACTAATGGCACCGAATCAGGATTTTATTTGGAAGAGACGACTAAATAAATATTATTTCTGGAGAATTTAGAAAGCAATTCGTAGCATACACACATATATACGACGAGTTGTCAATATTTTCGAAGGTTTATCTATCAGACCCAATTTGTACGACTTATTTATTCTTTGTACTTGGGAAACTCTGGAAAACGATTGCAAGTTTTTAAGAAAAGTCGAAAAACGAATAGGAACTTAAAATATTTCTGTTTACTGTTTGATTTAAGACATTTAGAGAAGATTAGTATACAGTATACATAATCAGTTTAGTCTATTTAAACAGTATATTTTTCATCAGCACTGAAAGTAATTTAAATAAAATGAATTAGTAATTAAAATTTAATTTCACAGAATTAAAATATGGTATGTTGCTCTGAGTACACTGGCTAAGAGCCGTTTTACATGACCGAGATTTACTTCGAAACTGACGCTGATAAGTACCATGAAAAATTATCTAATAAAAATATTAGATGTAAAACACAAGATTTACTCTGAAATTTCCCATGATAATTTTCAATATAAAAATTTAGAACCTGTTCTATATTCTAAGTTTTCAGAGTAAACTGCGCGAGTTTCTGCGCAGAACGTTGAATAACGCGGTGGTATTTACGATTACGATAACAAAACCTTTATAATATAACACAAAACACAACACGTACTGATTTGTTTTTTCAGTGAATTATCTTTGCTCTAAGCTGTAAGAAAATTTATAGTTGGTTTTTGCCACAGTTTTTGCTGTAATTATGTTCATGTGGAATGGAGATCCGGTTACTCTTCTTATAGAAGAATATATATGAAAATATTTTTGTTCAAGAATTTACTTCCCTGCCCAAATATATTACTAAAAAATAAACAAATGAAAGTTGTAACTTATAACCTGAAAATATCATTTCACATTTCTTCTTTTTTATGTTACCTCTAACCAGTGATACATCACTGCCTCTAACAGTTTTCTTTCATGACTGGCCGTTTATTTATAACAAAATTCTATTTAATGTCAGTCGCATTACACACTACGCATGCGTTTCACAACAATTATATTAAGATTTAACTGTAGGTGTAAAACAAAGAACAATGGAAAAATTGTATTATTTTACTACATAAATTTTCGCTATTATTCTTGAAATAATTTTCGAAGTAAATCTCGGTCATGTAATGCACTTGTGCCTGTTTACGTATTATATATTAAAGCTTTCTGTATATGAGCTATTATATCTCTCTTAACACGTCATTACACGCACCCGCGGAATTTTGCCGCAGTTTCAAACTGTCTCAAAGCACGTCACATCATTTTTTATCCCATCACATAAAAGGAAAAATATAGAACAACAATATCAATTCTAATTCGGAATACTAAAAAGCTTTTGAAAATATAATTGACACAATTTAATAATATTAGGCTAATTTTAAACCGAATTAGTATAAGGCGGCAAATTGCTAACGGGCGTGTACTTGAGTAACAAACATGGCGCGTGTAATGACGTGTTAAAGCTTCCCTATGATACTATCAACTGTATATACAGTAAAATGCAAAAGTATAAAATAAATTCATTATTTGAAAAACAGACAACTTTTAAAAAAATATTAATCCACGTCAACTTTAAGTTTTGAATTTTTTTTTCTTGTTCGCCAAAATAAACGATAAACCTACTTTTTGACTTTACATTTAGACTTACGTCTACAACGTGTTCCGCAACAAGTATTTTATATTAGCACAAATGGTTTAAGTCTTAAGTTATAAGTCATATAGTAACCTTGTAGATAGGCAACACATTTTGTGTTGTCAGTGGAGTCACCTATCTGTTGACAGCCAAACTGAAGTACAAGGGATATACACTAGGGATGGGAAAAACCTACCGGTTGAAACCTAAAACCGGTTTTTTTACTTCGCAATAACCGGTTTTACCGGTTATAACCGGTTTTTTCTTAGTGATTAGGATTAGGTTAGGTATTATTTCAGATCCCAATCATAATTATTATTCTCAAGTAATTATTCCAAACAAAACCATAATTCAAATTTTATTTTCAACAATTATTAAATTTTATTATAATATTTCCTTGAAAAGGTATTTGTAATCATAATATTTACATAAGAAGTGATCTGGTTGAATTAGACGCAAACACCATCTATTTTTCACACTTAACTCTTGACAATGAAAGTGGGTGAATGAGTTTTTCAGATTACCAAAAATAATGCTCTGACTATGAATATCGAATTACTGATTACGAATACGAATCTCCAAGAATTTCGCTACGTTTTCAAAACGATACACTCATACAGGAAGTATTAAATGAGTTAAAATGTATGAACTATTCTACAAATATACAAAAGTGTTAAAAGTAATACATGTTCTTTCGATAGTACTAATTTTGATCATATTGATATCGAGTCGAATGGAGTATCGCAAACTAAAATGTATTGTAAATGTAACTTTGTAACCTATTGGATTAAAATAAACGAAAACCGGTTTTTCCAAAAACCGGTTTTTTTTGGCCGGTTATAACCGCCAGGTTAAACCGTAAGCAAAAAAAAACGGTATAACCGAAAACCGGTGTTTTGTCAAAAACCGCCATCCCTAATATACACCACTGTTCCTGCAACTGTTTTTGTTTTCACACGTGTGTGTGGGTAAAGATAGTCTCTCAGAGCCAAGTCTATTCGCTGATAATGTCCTTTTGACTTAGAAAAGTCTTTATCTTTCCCTCGTCTAACGTGTCAAATAGCCTACTATAAACGTAATTTGTACGTCTACAATTTAGGTTGCCATGAGCTTTCAACAAAAAAGGGATTCATGTACTGTTGGGATGAAGTAACTGGATCTATAATATAATAGAGGTTCGCAAGAAATTGGCGCTTGTTTAGTCAAACACATACAAACACGAGCGTCAGAAGCAAAACATGTTGTTATGTATAGTGATACGTGTACCGGTCAAAACAGGAATTGGAAAATATCCCTAACATTATTAAAACTGGTGTTAAGTGAAGACAACAATATTGCAATCATAGACCAAAAGTTGCAAAGTGGTCATTCCTTTCTTCCCAATGACTGTGATTTTGCTTCTATCGAGAATTACAGCAAAACGCAACAAACTTTTTGTCCCACTGATTGGTACAGTATTATTGCCAAGTTAAGGAAGAAAAATCCTTTCCAGGTTACCATTATGACGAATAATGATTTTTTGTCTGTGAACACATTGTTGAAGTCAATTACTAAAAGAAAGAATGACACGGAAAAACACGAAGTATCATGGTTAAAAATGCAGTGGATTCGATACCAAAAGAGTACTCTATTCGCATTACTCTTTAAGGAAACCCTTTGGTATGAAATGCCATTCTTTGAGCTAGACCTAAAGCCGGGATCTAAAAAAGGACGACCAGGATCTTTAGCTAATATAGATCAACCAAAACTATACAGTGGACCTCGACCTGTGAGCAAAGAGAACAAAAAGGATATGAAAGACCTGTTCCCTTTTATTCCACCCATTCATCATACCTATTTTGAGAATCTGTTTACTTCAGAAGATGCTCCAGACATAGGGACACTGCAGGTAGATGTCAATATTGAAGATGAGTAAAAAACTATATAAGTTAAGTGTTGTTAACTGAAATATTAAATGTATGTTAAATAAAATGTTTACTTTTTTAACAAACCTTTCTTAATTCATTTACGAAAAAATATATTCCTGAACTTTTATAACAATATTAAATGTATGTTCAATAAAATGGTAATATTTTTATCAGTAGTAATTAAAACAAACCATTCTTAATACATTTTCGAAAGAAAAAACTGAAATATTATATTCTTGAATTTTTAGTAACCATTGCAGTAAAACATTACATAACTCAAAACAAGGTTAATGTGAGTTACACCACTTGTGCTTTAAGGGGCTTGTTATATTATAACAATTAGCATTCTTAACTAAAGAATAGTAAATCTAATGATAATTTTTACTTAACGCGTCCCGTTTGTTGACTATTGTCCAATGAGTTTAACGCTAAGGCTGTGGGTTTCCAATAAATGCCGTAAATAGACGTTTGTTTTTCAACATAGTTTTTTCAAAATTTTTATCTCTGGCATCATATTATACTGACCTGCTACTTTTGGCTAACTCAATTAATAACTCGTCTTTTTCTCTGTTATGTATTAATTGACTCATTTCGCCATTTGCAGCCGTACCCCCCAACGCCTAAATAACTGAAGACGCTGCGTCTAACATTTGAAGTCGCATATAGCAGATAGATGCTGCGTTCGACGTCCAATAGGGACAACATGCATTATTTAATGTATTTTATAAAGCATACAGACGCGACCTACTAAATGACCTATTAAATGACCACCGCCTGTGAAGTAACGTACATCAGTTTCATGCTACGTTCGGCATACGGTAACATATAGGCTATTGATTATGTACTATAGAAAGGAACTACAACGTTAACGGGGTTTTATTATTTCATATGCTCAATGAATCTCTAAATATGAAAAAACCGCGGAGTGCTACCATTTAAAGGGGTGCGTTTTTGAGAAATGGGTGAATTAGTCCCTGGGCACAGGTTACATTACTGTGAGTTCTATCCACTTTTGGTACAAACACGTCTACATAAAAATTGTTCCTGGTTAAATTTCCTATGTAAATATAACTTTTTAAAGTCAAAGATACTTTTTTTTACAAAAATATATTCAAAAGAAAAAGCACAAAGAAACCCAAAAGAAAGAAATTTTGTTTTTTGTCCCATAACTTTTGTCCACGGTGATATAGGTATAGACATTGCTTCACAGAAAAAAAAATTACATATTTTCTCTTTAAAATGATGTTTGGTAGAGGTCATGAGGATTTACAGTTTTCGAAATATGATTTTTCAAAATTTGCCATTAACAGCAATTTTGGGCAATTTTCCTTGTTATTTCGCAAATATTGTTCTGTAATTTTTTTCTACGCATCTATGCTTTAGGCATATGCAATGGTACATGTATGAGGAATAAAAATCAATTATTTTTAAAATATTACGATTATAACTTTTTTATGTGATTGTGTGTTATGATTGAATCTTATTTTTTATAGGTAATACTTTGGATCCATTTGACTCGGCCGGGCAAACTTTAAAATATGGATTAATTCCAATATTTACTGCCAAAGCTCCTGCACCACAAGCTTTGCTTGAAAAAATAGCATGTAAATGTACCAAAGGATGTACAAAAAACTGCGGTTGTAGGAAGATAGAAATTAGTTGTTCAATATTCTGCAAAGGGTGCATGTGCATGGGTACTAATTGTGGGAACTCTAAGATATCTGAGGTGTCAGAGGAAGATATTGAAGCTAATGCTAACGAAGAGATGGACTTTGATTTTGAAAAATTTTTAAATGTCAAAGTTTAAATAATTTTAACTAAAGTGATGTTTTCTAAGACTAATGTTTATGTATCTACTTTTTGTAAAAGAAATAATTTTAAATAATACAGGTAAAAAAATATCAAAGAATCACTCGGTTTCCATTATTTAAATATAGATGATACACCATTTTAAAGAACAGAAAGTAAGCCCTCTTTATTGAGCAATATATAGTATATTCAAATATTCATGTAAAAGAAAAAAAAGTTATAATGAGAAATTTAAAAAATAATCCTAAAATCAAAAATCGTTGCAAGTACTTATTACATTTCGAAAAATAATATCTTATTTAAAAATAATCCTAGATTTTTTTATAATACACCATTTTAAAGTAAACAAAATAAGCTTTTTTTGTAATATAATATAATATAATATAATATATACCTAAATGTAGAACAAAAAAAGTTATGAGAAATTTCAAAAATAATCGTAAAAAATGTAAAAAATAATATTTTTTTCATATTAGGTATTATATAATATAATATACTATATATAATATAATATTATATAATATATTATATAATTATATTATTTTATTTTTATATTATATTATAAAAAATCGTTAAAAGTGTAAAACCTTGAAAAACCATAATCTATTTAAAAAAAATCGTACAACGTTATACGGTAGACCATTTTAAAGGTAATTGGTTTCTATTTCTATTACGTGAACCATTGCATATACCTAAAGTTACGTAGAAAAAAGTTACAGAACAATATTTGCGAAATAACAAGAAAAATTGCCCAAAATTGTTGTGAGTGGCGAATTTGCGAATTTTGAAAAATCATATTTCGAAAACTATAAATCCTAATTACCTCTACTAAACAACATTTTAAAGAAGAAATATGTAGTTATTTTTCCTGTAAAACAATGTCTATACCTATATCCTCGTGGACAAAAGTTATGGGACAAACAACAAAATTTCTTTCTTTTGGGTTTCTTTGTGCTTTTTCTTTTGAACATATTTTTGTAAAGAAAAGTATCATTGACTTTAAAAAGTAATATTTAGATAGGAAATTTCACCAAGAACAATTTTTATGTAGGTATGTTTGTACCAAAAGTGCATAGAACTCACCCTAATGTAACCTGTGCCCAGGGACTAATTCACCCATTTCTCAAAAACGCACCCCTTTAAATGGTAGCACTCCGCGGTTTTTTCATATACAGATGTCCATTGACCATATGAAATAATAAAACCCCGTTAACATTGTAGTTCCTTTTAGCTATCTTATTTTGAATATAATCAGTAGCCTAATACCGCATCTATTATGTATTGTGTTACAGACGCGATCTACGGCGTGACGTAGGCGGCATCCAGCGTCTATTGCAGACCACCAACTACCTTATTCGGGTGATTCTCTATTTACTAATAGTTGTAAATATTTATCATTGTGTGACACTATCACTTCATTATATCACTTCATTATTATATACTTCGGTCATATTATAACCATTGACATATTAAGCGTAGACTCGGCATACTCACCAAAAAAGCGTAACGCGGAAACAGCATGGAAACAGTCGCTCGGTGGTCTATCTATAGTACATTATTTCACGGTTTTTGCGGTAAATTTTAAACAACCACTTGGATTGACATGCAATTTGGCAAAGGCATAGCTAACATGTCAAAGAAACAAAGTGATAAGGTGTCGATGTGTGCTTTTGACCTGGGGGTATGTTTCACCCCATCTCGGGAGTGAAAAATATATGTCCAAGATAAGTCCCGAAATGGATAAACTGACTAATTTTAAGCAACTTTTGTTCTATAGAGTTTTTTCACCAAATTAATAATTTTCGAGTTATTTGCAAGTGAAAATGTTCATTTTTCAACAAAATAACCACGATTTTAGACGGTTTTTCGCAAATAAGTCAAAACGTAAGCAATTTGTCGAAAAAAATATTCTTAGCAAAACTATAGCCTATAAAAAAAAAAGAATGTGTGTGTACTTTGTACGCACGTAAGAAGTTATACTTCTACTACATATTATGTGATTTTTAAGACAATACCAAAAATTTAAAAAAATAAAAGAATAAAACGCACACAAACACATTGAAAAATGCCACAAAGGAAAAATGATTTCTGAACGATAATAATTGTTGGCAAAAATTTTAAATACGCATTTTCTAAAAAAAAAATATATAACAAATATACTTACAATCATAAAATGCATAAAAAAATTAAAAATAAAAACTTGCATCGGGAATCGAAACCGTGAATTTCGTGGCGCTTTGATTCGTAATCGAAGCCTAGACTCACTCGTCCAATTCCACATTATTTGTCATGTGGAAAAATAGGGTAACTGAACGTTTTACTGTTTGACAGTTATTTTGAATATAATTAAATTATGTAGTTTAAATTTTGTGGAAGAAAATATTAAAATATAACAAAACAGTAAGAAAACAATATATTAGATGAAGATTGGTAGAACTTTTGTTGGTAATCAAATTAAGTATGTAAATCAAAGCATTACATACCAACTAGATAAATAAATCTACGCCAAAAAATCATAATTTAAAAATAAAAATCGGACCTAATTTGGGATTTCTCTCTAAAATCCCCATTCTTGAGAAAATAAATGTACAGTAGAGCGTCGATTATCCGAACGTCGATCAACCGAACGACCGCTTATTCGAACGGTTAGTAATTGACGCTTAAAATATCTTCAATTTTCTTCAATACTGTATCCAAAAATAATTATGTTGTTGCAAAGACTGCACTTTTTTGTTTAGTTGCTAGTTGTCATTATCAAGATATAAATAAATATGTAGGTATATAAATATGGCTTTTATTCACTTGTGGATAAATATGTATGACTATTATGTACTGTATGACTCTATATGTATGACAATTAGTTCGGATAATCGACGCTCTACTGTATTTCAACCTAATCCAAATGTATAATTACAATATGATTATAATAAAAACTACTTACCAAATTAGAATGAGTTTCCCTTGTCCAAAATAGTTCAAAAGTCCAAAAACATAGGTATATGAAAACTATTTAAAAAGGCAGTATAATTATTAACTAACTTTTGTTTGTTGTTTCTTTTCACACAAATTTTAAAACGCAACAACCATTAATAATCTAACTACAGCTGTGACACAGCCGCCATATTGAATAATTTTTGACATGTCATTTGAACATCCAATCAGAACAAAGTTATAATGCGCATGCGCCGGGATCATAGGTTTTAACATATAAAAATTCACCCTCATATCGCCGGTCAAGAAGTATAACTTCAAAAAGAAAAAAATGGTGTATATATTAGGTCTCTGTACCTAGCAAAAGCAAAGTTATAGTTAACGAAAAATAGGTTCAGAGGTTTTGCAATATTTTACCTTTAAAAAACGTACTATCTCTTTTAACCAAACGATCCCGCGCATGTGATTGACAAAGATGGCTATACCACTTAATCCTATGTCGACGTTACACTCCGATGCATTGAGTGTCATATTCCTAGCCAAGTCTATCCTCTTACATGTCTCTGCATATAACACGTGGTAACAGATATGAGCTTCTAAAATTAATAAAGCAGGGAAAGCTTCAAGGAAGGCGCAGCGTAGGTAGAAGAAAAATATCCCGGCTGAGAAATCTCAGAGAATGGTTTGGATGCAGCTCAACTGAACTTTTTCGGGCGGTCGTGTCAAAAGTTAGAATAGCAATGATGATTTGCCAACCTTCGTCGCTGAGATGGCACGTAAAGAAGAAGAAGGTCACTTCAGACACACAGTTGGCACTTGAAGATCTTGTAGTGTGTCTTTTTTACTTGCAAACCATGGCGCATCAGTTATTGCTCGTAACACCTTGTTTTAAAATCGGTCCATAATTGCTAGATTGGATTTTGAAGCAGTGCACCACACCTGTATTCCGTACGTCCAATTGGCTTGTCTATGGCATTTTACGCTAGAAGTTTATTTCTCAACGACAACTAGGACTTTCTTCCAAGTAATCAATAATATTTTCTATATGTGGTATGAAGATGTTTTCTTTTTCTAAATATGCGTTTTCTAATTGATTCTCTTGTCTCTATGTAAGCCTAAGTACTTTACAATATCTACCGTGGGAAGGGAAGTATTGTTGAGTAATGTTTGAGGTGAATCGCTATGGCATTTAGGGAATATTATGTAGCTTGATTTAGATTTATTATCTAAATTTACGTTTTATCTTCCACGTAGTCCATTACTGGACTTTGTTTAAGTTTTCTTGGAGTTGTTCAGCTGCAACCGCGGGATCTGAATGTACCGCCATTATTGCATGTACTTTATCAGTAAGTAGTTAAAGAGTAGGTAATGGATCGGCCCAAGAACACTACCTTAAGGAACGCCTGTCTTTATGAGATGTAGACCGGTTATGCCATATGTTGGACATATGTTTCGGCTTAGGTATGAGCAAAAATGAGCATAGTATATCAGAGGTACATGTTCTGGTAAAAGTCCGTTTTTAGTTTATACAGTAGTTCCTGATGCCACGCCTTGTCAAAAGCTTGAGTCATATTGATGAATACAGGTGAGCAATATGACTTACCTACTCTCAAAAGAGTTTTGAATTAATTCGACCAGTCGATGGATCTGTTCAATGGTTGAATGTTATAAATCCAAATTAATGTGTCAGTAAAAGCTCCTTTTCTGCAATTATTTTTATTCGACTCTTAGCTAGTAATTTTTCCATAATTTTTGATATGGCAGGCAGTAGACTTATTGGTTAGGGTGGATCGAAAAATCGAAGTTTCGAAAACTGTTTTGGAATAGTGCGCAAAAGTTGCCAATTAGTATTACAAACCTAATCTTTATTTGCGATTTTTCAAAAAAACTTCATCTTCTGCCCTCTACCGGGGGTTGAAAAATAAAAAAAAAATAAAAAATACGAACTTATGATTTTAAATAAAAAGTTAAGTAATAAGTACATGTTATTATTATAAAAATTATATCCCATTGAAATATTTTTTAAATATGTCATATTTATTCTTCTTTGATCGTTTACAGTTTTTTGAATGTACAGCCCAAATGTGTAGTGACTGTACATATTACACAGTCATAGTCTCACCAAGTTGTCATCTGTCAGCCATCACTTGATCATTTACGTCAAGAAAAAGTAATACTTCATTCTTCGTTCTGCCTCCATATTGTAAAATGTAGAACCTACTGGCAATTTAATTTATCTGTTTTGTCCCTTGTTCAGTGTTTAGTTAGATGTTAATTTAAGTTTTCCACCAAAATTATTTATTAATAAAATGACATTCGAGGATACCTTCTTTTTATTGACGAAGTAAGTCTAGAAACGTTTTTGTACTTTTTATCATATCACCTTCGATTTTTTGTCGAAGTCTGTAACTTTTTTCCTCTTCTACAATGGCGTTTTCTTTACTTATTTCAGATGCCCCTGAGGATGCTCTTGTGAGCGAAAGTATACTTGGGCAAGATTTAATTAAATTCAGTGCTCGATATCTGCCTTTTGACTTTAAAAAATTCATTTATTCTTCTACCCACTCCCTACCCTCCCCCTTAATTTTGATTATTATCTATTGTTTGTAGTCTTTTTTGGACTCAAATTTTGGCATATCTTTGCGCGAATCAATTTTTGTTTTGATAAAATTGTCTCTTATTTGTGATCCAAGAACTGATGAAGATGCTTCAGTTACGAGCTTCACGATTCTCTCTACATATTGGGTGTGACAGGGAAATATAGCGATGTCAATGATTTTCTCAGGAGATCCGGAAATAATGTTTTTCAAATCCTCTATTTTCAAACCTTGAAGCAATAGAGGGCAAGTTATTTTATTGTTTTGTCAATCAATAAGATCAATATCATCTGCTTCAAAATTAATTTGTGGACTAATAAATGGTCGGATGTTCGAACTCTTTTATATGCGGGCGGGGCGAGTGTCATGCAGCATGCATAGCAGAGGATTTTCCGGATGTACAAAATAGGCATTTCTTTGAATTACACGGTCTATAAAACTTTTCAAATTATGCTCTAAGTATCGACTACGCTTAATTGTTTGTAAAACATGCTTTGCACCATTCACACATGATGAATTGCATTTGATCTGAAAACATAAAGGAGCATATACCGTGACAATAAATTTGGTCAGCTCCTTTAATTCTGATGTTGGATTTTCAGTGCTTACATAAAGACGTATAATGCGATTCGCCAACATTAGCCATCGGGAATGACTTAACTTTCCAGGGCTTTGGTTTAATAAATCCACAGAACATTCCCCTGTAGAAATTGCGAAACAAATTTATTTGAAACAAATATTTCTGATCGGCACTTAAGTCAATTAAATCTACTTCTGGTAACTCACAGTCAATAATGTCACAGTTTACAACCGGCATATTTTCGCAATGCACTATTTGATTTCCTACAGTTCCTGCAAAAGCTCTTGGACTTTGAGTTTGACCGTCAAGCTTTTGTAAAAGATGCTGTAAAGACAATTCATTAGCGTGAAGCTGACAGATAAATATTTGTAAAGGGCGGCCTAACTTTAACTCTAGTTGAGAAATTATACCATTTTTTCTTCCGGTATTTACCGCAGTTGCGTCATATCCTTCTACCACTAGTTCTTCTAGATTATACCTATAACTCTCTAAAAAGTTCACAATACTTTGACAAATGCTTAGAGCCGATCCAGTAAGGGGTACTGCGTGACCTAAAAATGTGGAGCCTGGCTCTTGAACAAATGACACGAGTTCTTCGAGTGCGGTTCTTCTGTGGGGCTTGCCTTCAATATTTTCTTTCCTTCCCTCAAAATATGTGAAATTCAAAGTTTTGGGGGAGTTTGCCATAAAACCTTTTCTTCATTGATCTCTTGCCCTTCTCAGTTTGTTTCTTGAAAGTCCAAAGTCGCAGCACCCCCGCACCACGAAGATGGGACCAATATACTAAACAAACCAGGGCCGCCATGCCAGGACCGGGCTTCTGTTAATAATGCCAATAAATTGTTTTTTTTCATTTTTCAGAAGCCTGTAGAGGACAAAAGATGAAATTTTATCCAAAAGTGGTAATAATACTTTCTTATTGTCATTACTATTAGTAAATTTTGGTGGGTATTCCAACTCAATTTGTCAATTTTTTTTATTTTGTGATTATTAGTCCAACATTTTTTTTTGTTTTTCAAAGGCCGGTAGAGGGCAGAAGATGTAATTTTTTCAAAAAGTTGTAATAACACTTTTTTATTGTCGTTACTGAAGGAGACTTTTGGTGGGTATTCCAAATCAATATGTCAATTTTTTTAAAATATTGCGATAATCAATCCACCCTATTATTGGTCGGTAAGCAGTTTTCTTGCGTTGAGGTTTACCAGGTTCGGGGATTAGGATTATTTGAGCTATTGATCCTAAACGGATAAGGATCAATCTTAGCCGTGTATCTTCTTCTTATTTGATTATGATTATTTGAGCTATTGATCCTAAACGGATAAGGATCAATCTTAACCGTGTATCTTCTTCTTGTTCTTCGTGTGTCGTCTTCTGGTACATTTCTTAGAGGTTGGCGATCACTTCTTTGAACCACGTTAACGACCAACGTTGACCTATCAAGGGGTTGGTCGTGAAACTGTCACCTGTGCACTACTTGCAATTTCCGAGCAAGGATGAAGTACATTCACATGGAGTTGAAATAATCTTAATACATCGACTTAATGTCGACTACCTTACAATGTTAAATCCATCAACAATATAATTTAGAGGTCTTTACACCTAATTAAGTGGCTAATTTCAAATACTTGTGCACTGGACGTTCACACTGATGATGGTCAGTTTTGACTGAAAACGTTTTGTGTATTTTAGCTTTCCAGTACCTTGCGAATAAATTTTAAAGAATTTTAATAAATTCATATATTCGTATAATTATACTTACATACAACAGAAGTGTTTACTTCATTCTACGTTGTCAAAAATTAATATCCTGATCTTCTTCTTCTTTTTTATTGCTAATGATAAGGTTGAATCTAGCTTATTCTTAAAACTAGTAACTAAAAATGAAGTAACAATACTAATATCAAAGTTAAAAAATAACTGTGCTCCTGGACCAGATAAATGTATGCTAAAACAATAATGTAAAGTGTATGCTAAAACAATAAAAAATATCCATGATCCAATCTCACAGCCTTTAACTCATATTATAAATTTGTGTTTTCAAAGTGGTAAAATACCACTACAATGGAAAGAATCTACAGTCACCCCCATTTTTAAATCCGAAAATTCAAGTAAACTTAACAACTATATATTTGCGTTAAAAGAAATCCAAACTACGTGCTACGAACATAAAATAGCAGTATACGTCCTGTTCGTCGACTTTAAACAGGCCTATGATACGGTAAAGCGGCAACAGATGTACGCACTAATGAAAGAAATGGGCATACCAAGTAAAATCGTCAGGATGGTAAAGATGACTATGGATAACTCCACAAACGAAATAGCATGGAAGGGACATAAATCAAATAATTTTGAAACAAAGGAAGGATTAAGACAAGGAGACCCACTATCAACGACTCTTTTTAATGTAATACTGGAAGGAATAATCAGGAAAAGTAAAATAAGCACACAGGAAACGATTTTTAAAAATGGCCACCAATGTATTGCATTCGCAGATGATCTAACATTATTATCGACAAGTAAGAAAGAGCTAACAAAATTAATGAGCAATATAATAAAACAAGCCAAACCTTTTGGTCTTCTCATAAATAAGGAAAAGACAAAATACATGATAATGGGAGAAACAGATAAAGAAAATGAAGACAATTTCACATTGGAGATAGAAGGAGAAAATGTATGCGCATTTAAAAGAGTTTCAGAATTTACATACCTGGGTGTAAAAGTAGATGAAAAGGGACATGGGGAAGGGGAAATAAAAGCAAGAATAGCAAAAGCAAACAAAAAGTATGGAGCATTGCGTCCATTAATGAAATCCAAAGATGTGTCAAGAAAAACAAAAATAAGAATCTACAAAACAGTTATCAGACCTACAGCTACATATGCATGTGAAACATGGGTGCTTAAAAAATCAGAAATAGACCTTTTAGAAAGATGGGAGAGGAAAATACAACGAGCAATATATGGAGGCGTGAAAATAGACGGTCAATGGAGAAGAAGAAATAATAAGGAACTTGAAGAACTATATAATGAACCAAAAATAACGACGGCAATCAAAGCACAGAGAATCCGATACTTAGGACACATAGAAAGAATGGGAAAGGCGAGAATGCCAAAAATGGTTCTATTACGTAAGCCAATACAAAAAAGAAGAATAGGAAGACCAAGAAGGAGATGGAAGGACAGCGTATATGAAGACTTAAAACAAAGTAATATTGTAAACTGGAAAGAAAAAGCTTTGGACAGAAAACAATGGAAGGAAGTGGTGAAGAAATGTATGGAAAGACTATAATAAGTGTAGTATTAAGTGTTTTATACAAACAAATGTAATATTGTATATATTATAGTAGTATAGGATATAGCATTATATATAAATATGTAATAGTAATTGTAAGGAAAAATTAAATCTTTCAGCCCTAGGCCTTCACGGCCTGTTGAGCTTAATAAATAAATAACAACTATAGGCCCATTTCTTTAATAAATAATTTTGCTAAAATATTTGAAATGGCCCTAAAAGAAAGGTTGCTTGAATTTTTTCATATAAATAAGGTTATTTCAGATAAGCAATTTGGTTTTGTAAAAAAATCAAGTACAGAAAGGGCTGTAGTTGACCTACTGGAGAAAGTGATAGGAGCTGTGGATGAATCATTGAAATGCTTAGTGGTTTTCCTTGATTTAGCTAAAGCGTTTGACACGGTCTAGATAAACTAAGTAATTATGGGGTTAGGGGAATTGCACTAAATCTAATAGCAGATTATTTGTCGGAAAGAGCTCAACGATTAAAAGTTGGCCCAGAATTCAGTTCTGAATCTATATTAAAATTCGGAGTATCACAAGGAACAGTATTAGGCCCACTTTTATTTAATATTTATCTGAACAATATCACAAGAATTAATAGTTTCAACGGCCAGATTGTTTGTTATGCCGATGACACGGCAATATTATTTATGGGGAAAACATGTTAGGAGGTTAAAACCAGCTCTGAAATGAACCTAAAACAGCTAAACTTATAGCTAAAATTTAACAAACTGACACTAAATATTAATAAAGCAAAATATATCGCCTTTAGCCCAACAATTGTTGACCAACCTACAAATTTTCATATAAAATTGCATAACGCAAAATGCCAAGGACAAAATTGTGACTGTTCTTCAATAGAAAAAGTTTTCTCTATAAAGTATTTAGGTGTCTTCATAGATCAACATTTACGTTGGTCAGACCATATCACTCATGTCAGTAAACGAATAAGGGCTCTAATGCATAAATTTTATATCTTGAGAGATATTCTACCCAGGAAAAAATTAATCATGGTTTATAACTCGCTTGCAGAATCAGTCTTAAAATATTGTATTGTAGCATGGGGTGGCGCGTTTAACAAAACTCTTTAGAAACAGTTCAAAATACTCTATTAAAAATAATTTTTAAAAAAAAGAAAACTGTATCCAACAAAAAAATTATATGATGAATCCAAGATATTTAATGTTAAATCCCTTTACATCTACAACTGTGTTTCAAATGTTTATATAAACTCAAACAAATTTAAATTTCAAAACAACCGATTAACTTGATCCGTAACAAATATGGATATTAGTATTCAGCAGTTCAAAAAATCAGTAACACAAAGATCCCTAATCTTCTTTGGACCTAAATTTTATAACATAATTCCTATACATATCAAACAAGAACCTAAATTATTTAAATTTTAAAAAATACATAAAAACCTATCTAAAAACCCACTTACAATTATTTTTGGACGAAATGTCTTAATGTATGAACGACAGCATAATCAGAGTAAAATTTGGGTGTATATTGGTATTATAATTAACAAAGTATTCAGCAGCTAGAGAGGTTTACCGTCCGTCTTGTTCTGTTGCATTAGGGAGTTTTTGTTGCTACGTAACGTAACGCATCTCCGCAACGTAAAGCAACTAACGTGTCGTAGAGGATGAATGTTAAAATAGGTAGTTGTTGTAACTGCCTTAACGTAACGTAAAGCAAATCGTAAAGTCATTTTTAAATTCCGTTGACATTAAAAAAATTAAACAATGTTCACACAATATATAATTAATATACATATGTAAAAAAGATAAATGAATGATGAAATTGTATGGTTTTAATTGCTTCTATTTAAATATAAAAATATTATTTTTCCTTAGGTTAAAATTTTTTTTATTTTTGTTTATACTACTTTTTAGTTGTAAATTATTGTACCTACATCAGAATTCCAGTATAATGTAAATAGTTTGGTAATATTTATTTGAAAATTTTACTGAAACAAGTCATTTGTTTATCTAGATATTAATTGTGGTGATCACTGTATTTCTTAAATTAATACAAGATTTGTTTGTTTTGCTTTATAGGTCTGGATCCCGCGTATGAAAAAAAAGTTGATTAATAGCAAGCTGAAAATTTGTTAATAGCTTAAGGGTGTCTAGTCGGATAAACTTTGATATATGGGAACACTGGAACAGGGGCAGTTTTAACTGTGGAACAGGTTAAAAATTTGGAACGGTCAGACCACGAAAACGGCACATTTATTTTGTCCGACAGAACAGATTTAAACTCTCCGAACAGATATTAAACTCTCATGCAAAAATCAGACTGCTATTTATCACCTGTCATAATTCCTGCCATTTGACATATTTTACATGTTCCACTCATTAAAACGCCCATTTGGTGATAAATAGCAGTCTGATTTTTGCATGAGAGTTTAATTTCTGTTCGGAGAGTTTAAGTCTGTTCTGTCGGACAAAATAAATGTGCCGTTTTCGTGGTCTGACCGTTCCAAATTTTTAACCTGTTCCATAATTAAAGCTGCCCCTGTTCCAGTGTTTCCATATATCAAAGTTTGTCCGACTAGACACCCTTAAGCTATTAACAAATTTTCAGCTTGCTATTAATCAACTTTTTTTTCATACGCGGGATCCAGACCTATTATTAATAGACAACTTAAAAACAATAAAATTTTAAATCTATTATGAAGTTCCAATTTCCAATTACAAACACAGAATAATTTTACTCAAATAGACTAAACCAATAACCAATATAACCTTAAAATGTTTATAAACGGGTAGTACGCTGATGAAATGTTCATTTGGTAGGTAATCGGGCAAGATCCTCGTGTGCATTCGGTGACTTTCGGCTTGATAGGGATGCGTATGAACCTAACGTACCAGCCCGTAACCTTAGGTAATACGTATCGCGATACGGTAGTTCAACCATTAATGCGCAAGCGTATATGTCAAAAAGATGCGTTACGTTTACGTATTTGTGTGCACAAAAACTCCCTATAATCTCTTCGATAGTTAGGTATGTTACTTCTTAGTTCCAACCTTAATACTAATTTTATGTACAATTGATACAGTTTCGATTGACATAGTACAGTGCAAAACAGGCAACTCTTGCCTAGGCATGGTGCTGAGTCAGTCGACACTAATAATATAGGATCTAAATGTAAAATGTTGTACACACATATTTATGAATAAATTTGAAATTTGAAAATCTTCAGGACGTTTCAACAAGAATGATTAGTCACAGGCTTCAGAAAGATCTAGCATTGCCAAGTCGACGTGTTTCAAAAAAGCCCTTGCTTTTAAAAGCAATGAAGAGAAAAAGATTAGCTTTTTGTAAATAATATCAGCAATGGTCAGCTGAGCAGTGGAAAAAGTGATGATCAGTGATAAAAGTACGTTCAGGTTAGTAAGAGGAAGCTCCGAATTTGTCAGTTCACAGTTAAGAGTGTCAAGAATCCTGAAAGAATAATGGTGTCAGGTGCGTTTAGTGAAAATAAAGGAAGGGGCAGGGTTGTATTTCTTGCTTGAGAATGTTACAATGAGGGCATAGCAACTATGTAACTGTTCTAGAACAACATTTGTTCAACTTATGGGCAATTCAGGAATGTCACTTAATGCATGATGGTGGCCCGGTACACAAGGCCAAGACAGTGACAAAGTTCTTGAATAATCACAATAACAACGTATTGTAATGGTCTGGTAACTCGCTCAATCTCAATCCCATAGAGAAGGCCTGGAATATTATGAAAATAAGTTTTAAGAGACTCTACCGAGCAACATAAATCAGCTGAAAGAGGAGTTTAAGAAGTTACGGATCATCATGGAAGGATAATATTCTTGAACCTTCCTCAATCCATGTTCAAGAGAATTCAGCTTGCCATCGACAAAAAGGGTGATATGACAAAGTTAAAATTTGTAGAATTAAAATAATAATTATCCTGATTTATACGTTTTATTCACTTTGTAAACATTTGTTTGCTGGCACTGTACTATATGTTAACAGGTCTCTGTTTTATATGCTATATATGTTTAATCTTCTCGAATTGTTCCAATGATTTTACGCAGTATCTTTCTTTCAGATAGAGCGGATTCATCGGATATGGATAGGGTTTTTGTGATCCATATGTTGTAATCCACCAAAGCAGACAAGCTCATACATAAAAAATATAGCTGAAACTTTACAAACTAACAATCCCAAACCTCTTAATATCGAACAAATTTAAAAGTTAACACGTTAATTTAAAAAAACAAAGTTAACAGTAAGCGGTCGCGAATATAATTTCTGTCCTTTATATTAACAGAATTTATTTCGAAAAGTAACCTTAAATTGTAAGTTGTAAGTGCAGTGAAACTAGTATAGTCGGTTCGCTAAACTCAGACACAACCGGCTAGTGACTTTAGTAAGTAATTTTGCAAATTTGGTAAAATTGGCAAAAAAAGAATTACCAAATAGTTAGTAATTACTAAATAGTTAGTAATTTTGCCAATTTTTTCAAAATTGGCCAAAAACAAAAAAATTACCAACTAAAATCATTAGCCAGTTGTGTCTGAGTTTAGCGAACAGTCTATAACCTTTGTTCTACCCCATTTGTTTTAAGACTACCCTCCGTGACCCAGTCTAGTTTGTGTATTAATTTAGTGTCTTGATGGGGCCCTAGACGAGAAGCGAGTAACCATATTTGTTCCTTTACTGCTAACCAAATATGTATTGTGGTAATTCTTTCTTTTATTTCCTTTGGGAAGAACTAAAAAAAGTTGTGACTGTCTAAATGGCAGATGACTGAAAAAAAAACATATGTCTTATTTAGTATTTAACACCTTGTACACTTTGTACATATACAATTTAACGTCTTATCATTTCATTTTCACCTAATTACATTAAAATGATCCTCAGGATGTAGCACACCATCGCGTTTTGGTGCCTAAAGACACTATTAACAAAATGAAATCACTGATGCCTCTTTAAACTAATGAAGATGCGTATAAGGAGGGATGTGATCAAGCGCCCACAGTCATACGTAGAATAAATTAACATATTTTGAATGAACACCCCATGGATACAATTTCGTTTATAACTAGCAACTGTTATCTTAATAAAGTGCGTATTATGATTTACCTATTCAAAATTGTATGTGTATATGTATAATACAATGTGCATTTTATGTACAGGGTTTTTCAAGAAAAGTGACTATTAAAATTATAAAACGAAAGACAGTTAATATTTGATTCTGTTTCGGTGATTCGGTGAATGCATACACCTTAAAGAATCAGTCTTTTTTTTTAAATGCTGGGTTAGTTCGGTTTATCTGCTTGTGGACTGAAACGGATGGTTTCTAGGGGCTGGTTGGGTTTGGAGTATGTTGTCGTGTTTGAGGTTGCTGGAGTTTTATGAGTTTGGTATTTCTGAATTTAGATTTTCTGTTGTACCTACTGTATAAATCATATGGTTTGTAGATTTTTTAAAATTAAGAAATCTTAAAACATGATATCTCATCCAAAGAATAAAATCTACAGAACGGTAATTCTTGCCAGTGGCGCACACCCACCTACATGCGACACTATATACAGGGTGAGTCACCACTAACGGGACGGAAGATTACAGCGAAACGGTAAAAGATTTGAAAAAAATTTAAATTGAATAGTTTGTAAGTTGATAAAAGCTACATTTTAAAATTATTTTGAAATGTACAGGGTGTCAAATGGCGGCGTATCAAAGTTATATTTTTTCTTATGGAACACCCTGTATTTTATTACATTTTTTAATTGTCCGCAAAAAATAAGGTATAATTTCATAAGGCTTCCCTATACCTATACCTATGTTCTGAGTTATGTTGAATTTTCTTAAAATGTAAAGTTTTAAAAGAAGGCTTATTCTCAAGTTATTTAAATAGTTCGATATTGGTTGAATGTATTCCATGATTAATTATTACACATTTGTCTACAGGGTGTTCAAAATTTACAGTTTCATTATTGGAGTATTCAATGTGTCATATGATGCTTATTTTAAATGGAACACCATGTATATTAATAAATAATTATACTAACCAAATTTACGGAGCTCCTGCTTATTTTTGACGTGATGTTAAGAACAACCTCAACATAAAATTTAGAAATAAATGGATAGATAGATTCGGTCCATATATTTGGCCACCTAGGTCACCAGAATTGACTAAGATGAATATTTTTAAATAAGGAACCTGTGTTTAGTACAATCTTTGATTAATATACATGGTGTTCTAATAAAATACCCATCATATTATGCTACATTGAATAATCTAATAATGAAACTGTAAATTTTGAACACCCTGTAAATAAATGTGTAATAATCAATCATGGAATGCATTAATTATAAGATAATTACCAGACCGTATTGTCATAAAATGACAATGTCATACAATGACATTAATTAACTTCATCTTTTGTTTTAAAATCGATTTACAGAGTAAGAATTTAAATAATTGTAAATTACGCAAAAACTATGAGACCTAGGTATAGGACATCCATATACCATTCGAAAGAGATAAATTTGTTAAGTGTAATTATTTATTAAAATATATGGTGTTCTATTTAAAATACGCATCATATGACACATTGAATACCCCACTAATGAAACTATAAATTTTGAACACCCTGTAGACAAATGTGTAATAATTAATCATGGAATGCATTCAACCAATATCCAACTATTTAGATGTAAAAGTAATGTTTTTATAAGTTCTTAAATAACTTGAGAATAAGCCTTCTTTTAAAACTTTACATTTTAAGAAAAGTCAACATAACTCAGAACACTGTGTACATAGGTATAGGGAAACCTTATGAAACTGTACCTTATTTTTTGCGGACAATTAAAAAATGCAATAAAATACAGGGTATTCCATAAAAAGATATAACTTTGATACGCCGCCATTTATTGGGACACCCTGTATATTTCAAAATAATTTTGAAATGTAGCTTTTATCAACTTACAAATTACTGATTTAAAATTTTTTTTAAATCTTTTACCATTTCGCTTTTATCTTCCGTCCCGTTAGTGGTGACTTACCCTGTATACTACACGCGAAGTTTTCGATTTTATAAATCTGACTGAATTGAACAATGGACAAAATACCATCTTAACCTTAGGAAAAGACCAGTCAATCGATATGTCAACCATCCATTTTGGTCAAAGGTTATGGGTTTTACGGTCCTCTCCATTTGGGGTCTGTTTTTCGTTCTCGTTCCCAAAAACTCCCAAAAATTTCGAAAATTTTAGTCCGACCTCTATGGCTTCTGAGAGTATTAATCATTAATCATTATACCATGTCAACGCATGTCTAATTTTGAAAATCAGTAATACCATTCAAAAATTACCGAGCTCAGAAATTTGACTTATTTCTATTTAAAAATAGGAAATATTTGTATTTATGTTTCTCTGTTTGTATGTGTGTGGAAAAGTTACATCGATCTGAATTGTTTTTTCTATATTTCAAAGAGGGTTAGGGCTGATTCAGAAACGGTATAGATTGTGACTTTTGGCCTCCCATAAGCCATCTATAGGACTACGAATTTCACCAATAATTAAGAGCTTGTAAGGAAACTTTAGACGTGTCTAGCGGTGTATATCTCTAAAATTCAAATTTTTAGTTATAGGCCTCATAGGTATGATTAAATCCACTTGCTATGGAAAAAACGGTTTTTCAAGCTCATTAAATCCTGTAATACCTTTAGTGATCATATTTTACCTTAGATGCATCAGACACTACTTGTCAATGCCTTTCGAACTCATGTTTAGTGATTAAAATCGGTTAAGTCTTATAGAAGAGATCGAGCTAAAAAGTATAATACATTTAACCATTATCGCCAAAATGGTCTAGTTGTAGTGGTTACGACGCTAAATTTGATCGGGCAATCCTAGTTCATTATTTGTTACCCATTCGAATATTTTTTATTTCAATCTATTCCGAATACAAAGAAATATAGTGTAAAGAATTATATTACAAGAAAAGTACATATTATTACCTTCTGTTATTTTTGTATTGTTTCGGTGTTCCGCTGCTTGCAGTATATTTGTTAAATTTCTGAGTTTCTCGGTCAAGTTCTTTAATTGTTTTGGTGGAAAGTTTTCAGACTGCGTATCATGTGGTTTAAACGTATTTTCCAAATGATCAAGAAATATTTCTTCTGCTTCTTTTTCTGCCTTCTTGTATTTTAGCTTTAAAGCTTGTTTCTTCTTCAATATAAGCCTCCTAAATTGTTTAAATTATCGCACCATATTTTCTTATTCTGCCATAATTCTTCGTCCATTTGGTGACTTATCTCTTGCTATTCTTACCTACTATCCTATTCTCTGTCACTCTACTAATGTTATCGTTCCACTTTTGTTTCCGTTTTGTCACCCATCCATTTATGTCTTCTACATTGCATGCTCTTCTTATGTTTTGTCCATTTGGTGACTAATACTTCTTGGTTCATTTGGTGACTTATCTCGTGCTATTCGTACTATCCTATCCTCTGCCATTCTAATAATGTGTTCGTTCTACTTCTGTTTTCGTTTTGTCACCCATTCATTTATGTCTTCTACATTGTATGCTCTTCTTATGTTTTCGCTTCTCTCTCTATCCAACAGACTTTTCCCTGATATTCGTCGAAGTATTTTCATCTCTGATGTTTCTAGTAGTCGTCTTGTTTTAGGTATGCCAGGTCTTGTCTCCGCCATGTATAGGTCTAATTGCTGCTTTAAAGATTCTGCTTTTGTGTCTTGTCTTAGGTGTTTGTTCTTCCAGATTGTGTCATTAAGAGATCCCGCCGCTTTATTTGCTTTTAAGCTTTGTTGTCTTACTTCTTCTTCAACATCTCCGTAACGAGTGATATCTATTCCCAGATATCTAAACTTTGACATTAGGTTTAGATATAGGAAATATTTCTGCTTTTTCTTAATTACTTTTTGCCCATGTACCATCCGATCAATTGTTAGATTGTGTTTTTTTGGTTTTTGATTCTCCTCACGGCTTTCCATAATGAGTAATCACTATCTTTTTCGTATGAAAGCTACCTTAGGTATTTGCTTTTTGACTCCCTATACATTGAGGAGTTATTTGATTTAAACTGGTTTTATTTACAGTAGTTCTTGATTCTAAAAAATATTCGGATGGGTGACAAATAATGAACTAGGATTGCCCGATCAAATTTAGCGTTGTAACCAGTACAACTGGACCATTTTGGCGATAATGGTTAAATGTATTATACCTTTTAGCTCGATAACTTATATAAGACTTAACCGATTTTGATCACTAAACATGAGTTTGAAAGGCATTGACAAGTAGTGTCTTAAGCATCTAAGGTAAAATGTGACCACTAAAGGTATTACAGGATTTAATGAGCTTGAAAACCGTTTTTTCCATAGCAATTGGATTTAATCATACCTATGAGGCCTATAACTTAAAAATTCGAATTTTCCCAGATATGATGGTCACATTTTCTTCTTAGGCCCCATTTTTGGACAACGATATTTCTTATTTTAGTTGAGTAATTATTACCTCCTCTTTTTTTGTTTTGGTGCTCCCCTGCTTGCTGTATATTTGTTAAATTTCTGTGCTTCTCGGTCAAGTTCTTTAATTGTCTTCGAGCTGATGTTCAGTTCTATTCTATTTTCTAAATCAAGCCTATCCACTCCGTAAGCCTATTCCTTAGTTTAAGATTTTCTTCTTCCATAATAATTATTCTATCGTTTACAGTCATTAACTATCCCTTTTTCTGCATGTAATGTGGTATTTTTCTAATAATATTGATATAAATTCAATTAGTATATCTTAATAATATCTGTAGGCCAGTACGTTAGCTTACCAGTCGAGTAAAAGTTGCGATTATGCTCTCTGGTTGCAGAATCTAGCTCAGGCCCCATCGTGTTGATTAGGCTGAAGTTGCAGTAGTGTGCTTAGTGTATTAGCTGCATGTGTTTCGTGTTTATTGAAGTGTTTTCATTTTGTTTGATGTTTTGTTTTATAATCATTGCGCTTCCACCGCTTACACCATTTTCTACATGCTGTAGAGACTTATGCTGTTGAATTGCTACCATTATGCTGTTGTAGATCATTAGCATTCCAAGCTATTAGTTTAACCCTTAAACGCCCAACCTTTTTAGGTTCCATGTATCGCCAAGGTTGGGTAAAAAATGTCACCTCGAAAATAGCTAATATATTTATTGGGAGTTGTTACAAATGTTAGAAATGGATTAAACGTAAGAATCTTATGCTTAGTAAACACAATATCTTCTAAAATATTCATGTGTTGGGGTTAATTTCATGTAATCGAATAAACTATCTTTAAGGAAAGTCGTCCCAGTAACGCAACTCATAAATATTGGCAATATCATTTTAAAGTCTACTACTTGAAAATGTATAATAACAACATTTTTGTTTAATTCATTAATATTTTTTGTATTTTGACAACGGCATCCGATTTGGAGGTCGAAACGTTAATAAAATCATTTTTTTAGTAAAATTGTGGCTTATTTCCCATTAAAAATAGTGAATTTCTAAAATATTAATGTACAAACCTTACAAAAAATTACGATGAACAAAATTAAAATACCAGTAAAAGCCAGTAATTCAGATTTGCCGATTTTCTCCACATTCATCCTTTACGTCGTCATTAGTGTGGCGGATAATTATGACGATTATGTAATTATACGTGGATAGTTACATGCATTATGTTTCTGCTGACGAGAAATTATATAGAAACCTTTAGTTTTACCAATAGTGGACATTTTGTGCCCATCCATCTCAAGATATTACTTTTATTTTTAAAAATATCGGTAGAACCAAATTAACATTCGATAAAGTGTCGCCATTTTAAAAATAAATATTTTTTTAAAAATTTTTACACACATAATAAATATGTTACAAAGGAATGCACATTAGTTGGACTTTTTTATCAACCCTTGGGTGTTTAAGGGTGTCTTATAGAGCCAACTCCAGGTTGTGATGGAGTTTGCCTATTGCTTCGTTTTAATTTTAGTCTTATGATAACATCTCTTTTAAAGGCTTCTTGACTGTTTTCCTGTTTGCCGAGCCTATCCATTATGTTTATTAGCATGTCTTCAATATTGTTACTTTGCGGGGACAAACTGTTTATAGAAAAGGAGAAGTATTTTTGTTATTCAATATAAAATGAACGAACACACACTTCTGCTTGTTTTGAAATTTAAAATCAATTTTTTAATGACTCATTTATTTTGTAATAAGTTTGTAATACATTTCAGGAAGGAATAATAATTTTAGGAGATCTTTGTATTTTTACTTAACCCGGGAGTAGTCGCGCTCACTTCTCTAACGTGAACAGTCGCGTGTTAGATTTCATCTCAGAATACGAATTTAAATACGAATTTACAACAAATTTTTATTTTGTATTATTTTTATTTACTTGCTATATTAGAAATATTATTTCTAACAATTATTAAAGCTAATTGGCTCTCCCCAAAGCCATAAATTCCACAAAAAGAAGAAGAAGAAAAAAAATACCTACGCATTAGTACAACCTTCCTCGAGGCCCTTACGAAATTTTTTCAAAATTGCAATATTTCATCATGTTATCGCGAAAAAGGATAAAAATGTGAGATTCTACCTAACGGCGCGACTACTCGCGGGTTAACCTTTAACTACACGCGCTGGCGTATTTTGTACGCCAGATATAAGAATTCTACTGCAAATATATTTAAAAATTTAATTTTTGACCTTGTTTATCTCTCTAACCTCTCACTGGAATGTGCTTTACAGTTTGGTTTTAGTTTCGTTATAATCGGCGTTCTCGGAAGATCGTAATTTACAGTTTATTATTTGTTGTTTCCGGTGTGGACAATATACGACACGATTATATTAATACAAGTCGTAATATAAGTACAGTGGAACCTCGATAACTCGGATTAATCGGGACCGGGCCGATCCGGGTTATCGAAAATCCGAGATAGCCGGAGAATATGGTGAAAATTAATAAAATACGGTATACTTACAGAAAAACTCAGTTAGAATTGAAATAACATGAAATATATTTATAAATATGCACAGTACCTACACATCAAAATTACTAAAAAAAACACCAAACACAAACGTAAGCAAACGGAAGCGAACAATACAAGACACACAATACAGTCACAACGATGTAATGTTATTTAAGAACAGTGAAAACTAAAGACCATTGTTTATAAAAGAATTTTTTAAATAGGCTTTCCTAAACAATGCTAAGACAGTTTGAAATAAAAAGGAATAGGTACTACAGAGACGTGCCTGTTGTTTCTGCGGCGTGTGCTATGAGTCATTTTTACTGTTATATAGTTCAAGTTACACACATACACATTGTCTCTCAAATATTATATTACATACATTTTTATTGTTGAAAGGTTTGTCTGATAATTAACTATTTTGATGGGAAATTAGCCACAATTAAATTGAAAAATAATTTTATTAACGTTTCGCGACGCCCAAATCGGGTCGTTGTCAAAAGACAAAATATTGAAAATCAAAATGTTTATCTGATGAAAATTGGTCCGGGTTAGCCAGACTTCCGGGTTATCGAAGGCCGACTTATCGGGGTTCCACTGTATATATTTCAATTGTTTTTTAGTTATTATGGCACAAAATATATTTTTCTTTATAAACAATACTTTTCTCCTGTAAAAAATCACATTTCAAAAAATTTTTTATTAATAATTTTATTTATCATGGAATCCAGTTATTGCATGATTCCAGTTATAAATCCCAATTGGCTTACTGAGAAGGAACTCCAAGTATTCACTGATGCTGAATAAGGTTTATAACAAACAACACAACAAAGTGTATTTAAAAAAAAAATAAACAAAATCCGCTGTTTTTAAGTGTACTTTCTTGTGGCGTATAAAGTACGCCACGCGTGTAGTTATGTTATAACTTGATGCGCGGGTAGATAAAGGTTAAGGAGATCATGCCATGTTCATTAAAACATTATTGACGTAATAACCAAGTTGTAAATTTGTAGTAACAGTAGTTAAACATTTAACCGACAATAAAGTTAAAATTCGTTTTATCTCAGCGTGTTTTACTTGCATCTTACTAAACGTTAGTTTAAAATTTATAATCCAAGCCCTTACTTTGTAATAGTACGCGTTATCAACGAAATCTCTCTCAAGTTACATGATTAAAACTTAGTGTATAACATAATTTTTTAATATTCTTTTCTGTATTTTACTGTCTTAAAAGGTTTGTTTTTTAAGCATTTACATACATCACTTTTATTCACAGTAACTGTATTCGCTACCTAGACATGATTCCCCATTTTGCAGTATGGTCATTCTTAAGCCTTTTCATAGATGTCTCCAACAGAGTCTAAACTTTTATTCCTTATACAGTCGAACCCGCTTGTTGGAGTAGCCTTCGTGCCAAGCAAAAGTATTTCAATAACCGGTATATTCTAATAACCGATTATTAGCGGCTAGTAGAAACGATTCGGGACCTCAACTTTTTATTCCTTAAGGTGGGATGTTCCTTTAACCGGTATTCTAATAAACGGGTTCGACTGTAGCAGAACCGAATCATATAGCATTTAATTTTCATTTAGTTCTTTTTTATTGAATGTTGATTTGGCCTTTGCTTTGCTTTGCCATCTCTATAAAATTGATTTTAATATCTTCTTCTTTAGGTGCCATGTCTGTATTCAGACCGTCATCATGTTTACAATTTTCTAAAACCTCTTTCTCTCAGCTGCCGCGCGGAGTAATAAGAGGAGTATGCCAAGGATACCTTTTTCGCCCCTGCTTTTAATACTCCGAAAGAATTTTTAGATATGCACTTTCTGAAAAACAAGAAGGAATAGTTGTGAATGGTGAAGTTACCAATAATTTGAGATATCCGGACGACAGAGTACTCCTAGCTTCTAATCTAGAAGATCTGCAAACACTGCTTGATAAGGTCGTTTGAAAGCTGTAAAGAAGCAGGTCTTGATCTGAACATACGGAAGACCAAATACGAAATAACAGTTGATCAAATTGTTCATCTTGGATATCAGTTAAATTGTAACACAGAGAGTCACGGTGAAATTAGATCCAGGATAGAACAAGCCAGAGCCGCTTTTAAAAGGATGTCCAAAATATTATGTAACAGAAACCTAAAATTTGCATTGAGGATCCGCCTACTTCGCTGCTACGTGTTCTTGGTCTTACTTTATGATTTCAAGTGTTTGACTGTGAATAAAATCGACCTAAATCACGAGGCTTTCGAAATGTGTTTCTATAAAAGAATTTTAAAAGTTTCTTGGGTGGATAAGATTAGAAAATTCACAATATTATTGTCTCAGCAAGACTACTGAGATTATAAAAACTATGAAGGAGAGAACGCTGGAGTATTTCGGACATGTAATGAGAGGCCCCAAATATAGGTTGCTACAAAATGGCAGGCAAATCCAGTCCAGGACGAAGAAGAACTTCATGGTTGAAGAACTTACGAGGTTGGTATAGTGTTGATACAAGCATGTTATTTAGGGTGGCAGTAAATAAAATAAAATGGCTGTTCACCTGTAGTAAATAAAATGATGGTATGATGGTAACCAACGTTCTGAAAGGACATGGTACATTAACACGTTGACGGACAGAACGTCTATAGACGTCTAATTTCCATTGATGTAATGTGACACAACGTCAATAGACGTCTTTTTAAAATAACAGTTGTGACAAAAAATCGGTGTCATATGCATATTAAATGTATTAAACAATAATGGTCGTCGTCCATTATTGTTAAATACTCATTTTAACAAACTATTTTTATTTCTTCTTCTTCTTTCTCGAAACTCTTTTGCCCCTCAGGGGCGTCGGAGGTTTTATTCATCTTCTATCCAGCTCTTCCATTTCTTGCTGTCCTTTGCTAACTCTTTCATTTGTTGATGTGTTTTTCCTTTTTCCTGTCCAATTTCTATAATATGATCGATCCATCTCTTCCTTGGCCTCCCTTTCCTTCTTTTCCCATATCTTTTCGATTCCAGCACCTGCTTTGGTAGTCTTCCCTGGTCCATTTTGTTAATGTGTCCATACCATTTTAATTTTCTTTTTTGTATCTTGGTTATTATCAATTCCTGTTTCAGTCATTGTCTAATATCTTTATTTCTTATTCTGTCCAATTTCGTTTTTCCTGCTATTTTTCTTAGCTGCTTCATCTCCGCTGCGTTTATTCTACTGTCTATTTTTGCATTGTTTACCCATTTCTCACTTGCATATATTAAAGTTGGTACAGAGATTGCGTTGTATACCTTCAGTTTTATTTTTTATCTATTTCTTCCTTTCCAAATATTTTTTTATTTAGTGCATAGTAGATCTTATTTGCTTTTTTCGCTCTGTATGAGATTTCTTGATATATCATATATCTGTCCATCCTCTGATCCCTGTTTATTTCTTCCCTTTTCTTTTGGGTTACTATCATGGTCTTCGTTTTCTTTACATTTACCTCCATTTTCAAATTTTCTATTTCCTCCACCCAGATATCGATTAATTTTCGCATTTTCTCTTTATTGTCTGCTATTATTACTAAGTCATCTGCATATAGTAATCCCTCCATTCTCACTGGTACTAAATTCCTGTACTCTATTATTGACTGTAATTGCCTTGACCTCCTTTTGTAGCTCTTCATTACTCTATCCATTACTAATATTAACAAAACTGGGCTGAGACTGTCCCCTTGTTTTATTCCTCTCCTTAGGTTTATTATTGGCGATCTGTTTCCGTTTATTTGTACCGGGGGTGTCCCAATAAGAATGGCTCTCGGCCATATCTCAGGAACCGTTTATAGTAGAGCTTTGAAATAAAAAATTTTATAAAAAAAGTTGCCTCAGGAAAAGCCTGGAAATTATTTTCATAATTGTGGGTCCACCGCTAGAGGGCGTAATTGAATATCAAAAATAAAAAAATCTAAATTTTACAAAATTTTCCCAATGAAGGGGCACTGGAAATTCGATTATTGTATTATTCATCAAATTCTGCGTATATTTGATTTAACAAGTTTAACTCTACCTTTGCAAATAAGAGGTGGGGGTGAGTAGGAACCTTGTTATGAAAAAATGGCTGTAAGTCCGGTTATGCTAAATCAAATTTTGAAAACTGGGTCTTGTTGAAGACAGATCTTTTTCTTCAATGTAAGCGTGATAATTTTGAACCATCCTAATAAGTAATAAGTCAGCTGGGAGGCGTTATTTATTTTTTTTCAGAAATCTAGTTTTATTTGGAAAATATTAAATACAAGTATGCATTTTTAATCATGCTTTATAAAATTAGATTAAATTAGCAATAGAATAGCGAAAACCGCATGTTGATACCTTTTTTCTATCTCAAGATATCTCGAGAAACGTGTAAATTTTATACATAACTGTTACTATCACCGGTAAATGAAGTTAATGAAAAGTAGTGTGCTGTGGAAAAAAACAAAATAACATTTTCCAGATGTCAACGTATAAAAATATAATTAATTAAAACAACAATATAAAGAGAAACAATACTATTAAAATTAAATATAACACAGAACAAAAAGAACTACTTAGTGACGACCTAAATATTCAAATTGTTGCCCATCATACACTACTCTAGAATACATTATCCAGAGAATACTAAACGCCATTCAAAGCATATCAAGAGCATAAATTGAGACTGCTGTTCAATCTACTCTTGAAAGAGTAAATGTTTGCAACGAAAATGATGGGCAAAAATTTGAACGTTTATGACATCACTAAATAGTTGTTTTTATTTCTTGGTAATAGGGCTTTTCAACGCTTCTCATTTGTTTCGAGCCTCTGTCATATGCCGTATAATCCGTGTATAATATTAATATACGAGATATGAACGAGGCTCGAAACAAATGAGAAGCGTTGAAAATATACGTTGACAGCTGGAAAATATTTCTTTGTTGTTTCCATAGCACACTACTTTTAATGAATTATTTCGTTTACCGGTGACAGTAACAGTTATGTTTTTAAATTTACACGTTTTGTAAGATATCTCGAGATAGAAAAAAGGTATTAACATGCGGTTTTCGCTATTCTGTTGCTAATTTTGTCTAATTTTGTAATATGGTATTAAAAATGCATGTTTGTATTTAATATTTTCCAAGGAACACTAGATATCTGAAAAAAAATAAATAACGCCTTCTAGCTGGCATATTACTCAGTAAGTTGGTTCAAAATCATAACTTTTACATTGACGAAATATCTGTCTTCAACAAGACCAAGTTTGCAAAATTTGATTAAGCAGAACCGGACTCACAGCCAGTTTTTCATAACAAGGTTCCCACTCACCCCCACCTCTTATTTCCAAAGGTAGACCTAAACTTGTCAAATCAAATATGCGTAGAATTTTATGAAGAATACGACGATCGGATTTCCAGTGCCCCTTCATTAGGAAAATTTTGTAAAATTTAGATTTTTTAATTTTTGATATTCAATTACGCCCTCTAGCGGTGGTCCCACAATTATGAAAATAATTTCCAGGCTTTTCCTGAGGCAACTTTTGTTATAAAATTTTTTATTTCAAAGCTCTACTACAAACGGTTCCTGAGATATGGCCGAAAGCCATTCTTATTGGGACACCCGGTACATTAGCAAGTACGTTTCTATATGTACTTTTTACCACGCTTACTATCTTTTGCGAGATTGGCAGATCTTCCATTACTGACCATATTACTTCTCTATTTATAGAATCAAAAGCAGCTTTAATATCTATAAACGTAATATATACGTCTTCTTCTATTTCGTTTTTCCTTTCAATTATATTTCTCAGTATGTATGTATTATCTATTGTTCCTCTTTCTTTCCTAAAAGCCGCTTTTTCTTCTTTCCCGGTGTAGGCCTTATCCCGGTGTAGACTTTATATGCCACTGATGATAAGCACATAGCCCTATAGTTATCACATTCCGCTTCATCTCCTTTCTTGTGTAATTTTCTTCCCAGTCTTCCGGTATCTTTTCTGTTCCCCATGCTCATTATTTCCAGTAGCCAAAGCTTGCCTCGTTCTCCCACGTACTTCATCATCTCCGGATCTATGTCATCAGCACCTCCCGCTTTTCCAATCTTTATTCTTGCCATCCTTCTTCAATATCTTTGATATGAATTTCGTCTACTTGATTGTCTCTATCCACTTCTCTTGCCTGCCGTCCTCTCTTCTCATTTTGTTGGTTACTTGCCTCGAATTTTTCTTTATAGTGCTTATTCCATATGGTTAGTATGTCTTGTATGTTTGTTTTCAATTCATTTTGCTCATTTCTAATTCCTCTTATTTGTTTCCGTTTTGTTCCTTTCGTGCTTATTATTTTATTCCAAAACTGTTTATTGTTATTCCCAAAACCTTCGTTCAATTATTCACCGAATTCCTTCTAGCTCTTCTTCTTCGCATCTTTTACTAGTTTTTTCACTATATTTCTCTGTCTTCTGTATTCGTCTCTCTCTTGCTCTTCATTTGTGTTTACGTATCGCTTCCAAATTTCTTTCTTCTTTTTTACAGCTTGCTTTATTTCCTTATTCCACCATCCAATTCTTTTATTATTCTTCCCCGTCTTTCTTATTCCACATACTTGTTTGGCAGTGTTCCATAACGTGTCTCTCAGTTTTTTCCATCTCTCTTCCATATTCCATATTTCCTCATTGTTTTCATACTCTTCCAGTATTTTATCTGTCTCTCTTTGGTATAACTTCCTCAATTCCATATTTTTCATCTTATGTATTGCTATTCTTGTATATTGAGGACTCTCTATTATTTCCATTAGTTTTATGTTTATCTCTGCTATTGTTATTTAAATGTTAAAAACTCATTGTTTCCATAAACTAAGAAATTCAGAAAATTCCCTATTCTACTTTGCAAAATACATAATATAATAGTGTCACAACACTTGCTTACACTTTTGACTCAATGTCCGTCAACGTATTAAGAAAAAGCCGTGGATGAGGCTCCTATCGGAAATCATAAAATTCGCGACGACCCTAAAGATGAACTTTAGATTGTAAAGTCTTTTACCAAGTATTTGAATCTCGTTATTTTTTATTTTTATTAGTATGCAAATTGATTAAAAGACTTTTGCTGCACTCTGTATATTATATGCTCTTAGCTCTGTTAAGATGTCGACACGTTTGGCAATCAGCAGATATAGTCCACAACTGTGAATCTTTATTAGGTGGGGTTCACGTGAATCACACGGAAATAATTAAAGCATAAATAATTGCCAATTGCCAATTCCGTCAAAACATTTTCGCCAACATTATTTCCCTTAATTATAAAATGAGTTTAGAATTTGAGGGTTTAGTGCTATTTCTCTTGAACCTTTCACGAATAGCTAAGATTATTCGTATTTTGTTATTTGAATTGTAAGTATAACGCAGTGGTCAATTTTAAATAAATAAATTTTACATACAATTTTTATTTTATTATTATTTTAATTTTTATAAATAATGATTATTTTTTCTACGAGCGTGCAAAAATGTCTACTTCCGCGCACGCGTTTTAGTTTAGAAAGTTTTACTTTTCCGCATTACTTTTCCGCACTACTTTTCCGCACTGAATTTAGATATATTAATATGGCCTTAAAATAATTATAATACATGCAATAAACTAATATTTAGATATTATTTACTAATTTATTTCAAATGTATCTTATTGTGTTCATGTTTTAATGAAATTAAAGCGATTATTTCATTCATAGGAGATTCTGACCAATAGAAAGCTACAGAAATCTAAATTAAATTGATTATTTTTTGATGATTTTAACTTCCAATCGTATAGTAAGATATTTGATCACGTATTTAATTCTGTACAATCAGATTAAAATTATACTGAGAATTATCTACTGTAGAAAATTACCGATAGAATTTTTTTAAGTAGATTGTTTCTATTTAATGGCAACCAGTTTCCTAGTTTTGACAACTGACACATTTAAGAAAATATCCATAATATTATACGTATTAAAAAGTAATCTTACGAATATCACACGACAATAAGAATAAATAAGAAAATAATGCTTCATTTTTACTCAGCTTTGTTGTCATTGGGTAATAGCCACTCGAGCCCTGCGGGCTCTCTTGTCTATTGCCAGACAAAAAAATTTCGAAAAACTGTCGCATTATTTTCAATTTATTCTCACTCTCTTGTGATATTATACGCTGTGAGCTTCGCTGGTGGCGCTCCTAGCGGATTACTGGAATTATCTTTCACCGGTAATTTTTAAATTTATTATTTAATTGTTATCGCTTAACATTTACAACGCAAAAAATAAATTAAATTGTAATCGATTTTTTTAAGATTTTGCTAACCATTTTGACGTTCTATTGATAAAATATGAATTTCTTACTTCGGATACTTTCACAATTATCGTGTAGATGGCGCTAGGATTTTTAGATTAAATTATAATTACATATTACGGAACATTAAAAAAACTTAAATTCAGTATTTAAGACGTAAGTATATTTAAGGTAAAAATATATACCACAGCTTTGACCAACTAATATTTTTTATAATTAATGTTTTTAATTTTAATTTTACATTAATCACTTTGATATTTATGTCAAATTTCCGGTAAACGTTTACAGACTTGCCACTACTGGCGCTCGAGAATTTGTAAATATCCCCTCTACGTACGTGCTCACAGCGGATACACGATTATTTCATTCATAGGAGATTCTGACCAATAGAAAGCTACATAAATTTAAATTAAATCGATAATTTTTGATAATTTCCCGTCGTCAAGTATATTACGTCAGATGCCCTTCGTTGCTATGAAAAAATACATTCAGTGACATTAATGACAATTAATGTTTTAAAAATTATAAAAGTGATGACTTTCAACCGTAAAATATTTTTTCTACAAACGTATTAAAATGCAATTTTTAGCACTCTATACGAGCGTTAAAAATGCTACTTTAAGGCACTATTGTTTGTTTTTTAACCAAGAGGAGTGATTCAAATTTACCGCGCTGTATTGCTTGTTTGTAATTGGTCCAACCGCAGGCAAGTTTACTCCACTGTTATAAAATTTTGGCACAAATGACATTTATCAAATTTTGACACTAGTGACATTTCATAGGTTAATTAAGTATATCGGCGATTTTTGTGTTTTCTGTGTTATTCCTTTAATTTTTAGATTGTTAGTCTGCTTTTATATAAAAAGCAGTTGTTTTTGGAACTCTTTAGCGACGTATTAATTTAATATAATATTTATGGATTACCGTTGAGGGTCGACTAGATCAACAAAAAAAGAAGATGTATTTGGTTATTTTTCTAGGGACTTTCTTGGGTGTGAATCTGTCTTTTTCGTTTACTCCTCCTGGTTAAAAAATAAACATTAGTGCTTTAAAATATTTTTAATGCACTGCAGTTCGTATTGACCGTATAGACAATTTTGATGTAATGTCAAAAAAATATAAAAATGGAATGTCAGTCAAGTTCAAGTAAAATTTTTTGTAGATATTGTCCTGTAATTACGTTTGTAGAAAAATATTGTATGATATACGTGTTAAAAAGTACATTTTTAATGCACTCATGTGAACATTCACATGCGTGCCTTAAACGTGTACTTTTAACACTTATAACATAAATAACTATATACCTAACAACTGTGTGTTTAATTGTACTAATTTGTACTTACATAAATAAATTACACAATAAAATTTTGGTTTTTAACAATTTTATTCATGAAATAATCGCAATAAATTGCACGCGATCTCTAAAATTAATATAGAATTTTAGAGCTCTTGTGCAATTAATGCTGACAATTCGATGAAATAAAATTATTTTGACATAATATTCGAAAGTCAGATCAGTAAACAATAACAGTGGTTTTGAATCGTCGTCATGGAAACCAAGATCGTCGTCATGCTAACCAATTATGCTGAAAGTTTGGTTTTGACAACCTTGTCAAAGAATTAATTTGTGTATGTATTTTCATATTAATTAAATTAATTGATTCAGATTTGGTCATTTTTTAAAGACTCGTAGAAAAATATTGTTCCTAACTCTTGCAGAAAGTCTCTTTTCCGCACTCGACTGCTTGCCGAACTACCGCTTCGCGTTGTTCGGCAAACAGCAGTCGCGTGCGGAAAAGTATGACTTTCTGCACTTGTTTGGAAAATAACTATAACATGTTATCAAAAAAATATAATTAGGTACACCTTTTTACAGATACCCACCCCATTTTTATGTAGTACCGAAAATTCTTAAGGCGAATACACCACTTGGCTCCATTTTATAGTACCATGAATTATCCTTGTAGTGAACTATCAATGTTTTTATTAAATATAAAACCATTTGCACATAATAATGAACCGATTATAACATATATTAAATATTTTTAAAATAAATTAGCGGATATTGAATTTAATTCAAATGATGTTTTAGTAGTAAGTTTTGACATAAACAGTTTACATAATAAACACATTGAGATCTGGTTTATTTAAGGCCATTGGTACTAGTCCTGTCGCCAGGGGGGGTACAACGGCCTCGTTAATTCAGATGGACTTACTCAAGTTTTTTTTATGTATTTTGACCCGTAGAACACGAATTTTTTGGGTAACAGTTGATCCGGATGTCGATAAGATTGTTATAGACCAAGAACTTGAGGAATCAAATAACAGCGATTTTTGGCAAAACAAAACAATATTTTGTACTTTTTGGGCCATTTTAAGTAAAAAATATTTCTACAAGTTTTTTCGTAGGATGCACAGTTTTCGAGATAAACGCGGTTGAACTTTAAAAAAATCGAAAAATTGCAATTTTTGAACCCGAATAACTTTTGATTAAAAAATAAAATAGCAAGTCTGCTTACCGCATTTGAAAGTTTAAGTCAAATTATATCGGTTTTGATTATTTGCATTGGTAAAAATTTATTTTTTTATTGTTTAACAAAGCTATAAACACGTAGGGTTTCCCGTGCTTTTACATGCGTTTTAACGCATGTAACGTAGAAATAGTCTTGATTGCACTAGTACCTATTCTACCTACTCGTTCGATTTTAAATGAGAAATCATAGAAACATCACTCACGCACTAGTTGTTTGTAGCTTTGTTTAGCAATAACACAATAAATTTTTAGCAATGCAAATAATCAAAACCGACATAATTTGACTTGAACTTTCAAAGGCGCTAAGCAGAATTGCTATTTTATTTTTTAATCAAAAGTTATTCGGGTTTAAAAATTGCAGTTTTTCGATTTTTTGAAAGTTCAACCGCGTTTATCTCGAAAACTGTGCATCCTACTAAAAAACTTGTAGAAATATTTTTTGCTTAAAATGACCCAAAAAATACAAAATATTGTTTTGTTTTGCCAAAAATCGCTGTTATTTGATTCCTCAAGTTCTTGGTCTATAACAATCTTATCGACATCCGGATCAACTGTTACCCAAAAAATTCGTGTTCTACGGGTCAAAATACATAAAAAAATTTTGGGTAAGTCCATCTGAATTAACGAGGCCGTTGTACCCCCCCTGGCGACAGGACTATACATATTTCGCAAATATTTTACGGCTATTCCTACTTTTTCTGTCTTTACACGGCAAATTACGTGTAGTAAAATTCACACTGGTATGGATAGTGAGTGCGCAGACTGCATTACTAATAGAATGTTATTCTACTTGAAAATGCCATCATTACCTTTAAAGAGATGGCTTTTGAATGTTCTTGGATAACTGTTATTTGTATAATTGTAAATTATTAATTCAGTTAATAAATATGATAATTTTTTCTATGTATTCTATCTATGTATTTTAACTATGTATTCAGTGATTGTAATAATTTATATGTACAACAAAAACTAATACTCAATCGAGAAAAGAGGAAAAGTGTTAAAGCGATTTTTTTAATAATATATTGTTACTATGGAACTCTTACAAGTTTGAACATTTTTAACAACAAAATACTCGTATCACAGAATATATCTTGATGTATTCTCTGCTTATATCTTAAATAAATAATACACAATAAATAACTTTTTATTAAGTTCACATCTTAAATCAATTCTTTATCAAATACACTATCGATATTATTTAATATATAACTCAAGATATTCCCGATGCCATGTCACATATATAAAATTGTCACTGTCTGACTGACAATATGCTGACAATATTCTATTCGACTGAGTGCGTTGTATGACAAAGATAGATTTGGAAAATATTACCACGGACAATGTGTTCATTTTTTTCGAATCCTGAAAAAACCAAGAAATATTTTTGAAAAATTTAAACGCAGAATGAAAGACTAAATTATTATCGAGGGCCGAAAGTCCCTTAGAATAAATAAAAAGTTTATTTTGAATGAGATATTTGAAATTGAAAAAAACACTAAATTTTCTCTTAGTTTTTTACCCCTGTAACTTATTAAAATAAACATTATAGAAGTTCTCAGGGATTTTCGGCCCTCGCTAATAACGTAATCTTTCATTCTGCTTTTAAATTTTTCAAAAATACTTAATAGTTTTCTCAGAATTCGAAAAAAATTAATACCCATTTGAATAGCATTGCAGCCGAAAATACGTACTCATCCCCTTAAAACTAAAACTAACAATGAACAAGAAATGACAAAAAATGGATTTTTAAAGTAACTTGTGAATGCGAACATTTTTATTTAGGTGAAACATCAAGACCATTAAATGTTAGAGTAAGTGAACATCAATCTTGTATTAAAAATAGAGAATTTGATTGGTCTCAAATCTGTAAATACGAATGGGATAATGAACATAGAGTTATACTTATGAACTTATGAACATAAGTATAGTACTAATATAAACAGATGCGAGATGGTAAAAAGGGAAAAATCAAATAGGCGGTTCTAATAATTATGTTGAATGAAACAATTGTGTCGCAAATTCCTAGGTAGAATTCAAGATGATGTGATTACCAATATTAAAAGAGGAAAGCAACAGACAAAAAGTACATCAATTAGTAAGTCACTAAATCCAGGATACATCAGTTATGTTGTCGCCATTGCATTTGGTTGTCTTTCTAAAGACAAATAACATGCTATGATTTTTCTGACGGATTTTTTTAAGTTAAAGTTGATTTCATGTATTCGAATGAACTATCTTTCAATAAAGTCGTCCCAGCAACGCAACTCATAAATATTGGCAAATGTATAATACTTATATATGTCTGAATTGTGAACACGAACTAGTTACTTAGATAAAATTAAATTATTAGAAGAATTTTTTTACCTAGCAACAAAACAGTAGTTTTAAAAAACTTACAGAGACGTAAAAACTTCGTTTGAATACCTAATGGTACATAATAAGTTTTATTAAGAAACTTTGAGAAATCATCCAAAGGGATTATAAAAATTCCAGAACGTTTTCGGTCTTGTCAGACCATCATCAGTGAAACCTAAAAGTAACTATTTCCACGTTAAATTAATACAAATTTTGACCGTTAAGAAATAGCATGTGGCAGATACTTATATTCACTGTTGTATTTGAAACTAGCCCACATTCGTGGTTATAAAATCTTTGGAGTTCATGATTTTAATGTACTAATTAAACTGCGAAACGACACCAAGTCGATACTAACGGATTAATTTTAGGGTAACATAGATATCCCTGTTCGAAAACGTAGGGTACCTACTTATCTCTATGAAGTGTATAGACCAACTAGTTTGCATACTTCTTCTTCATGTACCATGTCCTTTCAGAACGTTGGTTACCATCATAGCTATCTTAATTTGATTCACTGCCACCCTAAATAGCATGCTTGTATCTACACCATACCAATCTCGCAAGTTCTTCAACCATGAGATTCTTCTTCGTCCTGGACTGCGTTTGCCTGATATTTTTCCTTGCTTGATATTTTGTAGCAACCTATATTTGGGACCTCTCATTACATGTCCGAAATACTCCAGCTTTCTCTGCTTGATGCTTTTTATGATCTCAGTAATCTTGCTGAGGCGTTCTAGTATTGTGGAGTTTAGAATCTTCTCCACCCAGGAAACTTTTAAAATTCTTCCATAGCACCACATTTCGAAAGCGTTAAGGCAATTTAGATCGATTTTATTCACAGTCCAGGATTCGATACCGTAAAGTAAGACTGAGAACACGTAGCAGCGAAGTAGGCGAATACTCAATGCCAATTTTAGGTCTCTGTTACATAACACCTTGGACATCCTTCTAAAAGCGGCTCTAGCCTGCTCTATCTTAGATCTAATTTCGCCGTAACCTTCTGCGTTACAATTTAATTGCTGTCCAAGGTAAACGATTTTACCAACTTGCTCAAGTTTGGTATTATTTACATATATAGACGGTTTTCTATGCTGCTGTTTACTTATTATGAGTATTTTGGTTTTCCGTATGTTCAGATCCAGACCTGCCTCCCTACTACAACTCTCAACGACACTATCAAGTAGTGTTTTCACGCATATCGCAAATTATTAATGACTTCACCGTTCACAAGTATTCCTTCTTGTTTTTCAGAAAGTGCTTTTCTGAAAATTCTTTCGGAGTAAACGTTGAAAAGCAGGGGTGACAAGAGGCATCCCTGCTGTACTCCTCTTTTAATATTAAGAGCCTGTGATTCCACACAATCTACTAAAACTGATGTTGTTTGATTCCAATATAAATTTGCAATTATTCGAACATCTCTGCCGTCCAAGCCAATATCTTTTAGAGCTTCGATAAATATAGAGTGCTTAACACGATCAAATGCCTTTTGGAAGTCAATAAAACAACAGTATATGTCTACAGATATATCTCGACATCTTTCAGCAAGTACGTTCATTCCAAACAGTGCCTCTCTCGTTCCAAACCCGTTACGGAAACCAAACTGTGTGTCATCCAGGTATTCCTCGCATTTATTGTAAATACGACCATGTATTACATTCAGAAAAATTTTCAATAAATGGTTTAACAAACTGGTGGTTCTATAATCAGCACAGGTTTTTGCTGTTGTCTTCTTAGGTAGAGCTATAAACAGTGAATAGGACCAACCATTAGGTAGTTGTCCGCTGATATAAATGGTATTGAAAAACGAAGTTATAGCCTCTAAAACATTGATATCATTTATAAACTTGTATATTTCAGTTGGAATTTCATCAGGACCAGTCGCTCTGCCATCTTTTGATGATTGTATGACTTTTATTACCTCAGAGCGTGTTATTAGGAGTCCGTCGCAGTTAGTAATATCGGGAGGTGAACTACTCCTATCGTCTTCGAATAGGTTCGTAACGTAATTTTTCCATTCTTTAAGTTTGTCCTCTACTTCAAATATTACTTTACCATTTTCATCCTGTAGCAATGCAGTTTGTTTCTTATTGAAGATACAGTTGCTTCTTTGTCTTTTTTATACATGTTAAACGTTAGCCGTAATTTGCATACGGAAATGATAAAACTACAAGAAGTGATAAGAATGACAAGACAGGTATTGACTTATTATTGGTTATAACTAAAATTGGATATAGAAATAGTTGTTTTGTATTTTGATAACGATTTCCAAAGTGAAAGTCGAAACGTCAAATAAATTGAAACTCAAACTTAAACTGTGCCTTTATTCCTAAATACACCAAATTTTAATTTTAATAGAAAAAATTCGGTTTGGAGAGAGACCTAACTTAATTCAGAGAAACAATTCATCACAGCTATTTTCTAAATACATTTCATGTTTCACGAAAATACTACGATTTTTTTTCTTAAAGAAAACTGGGATCGTTTTTACTTAATGAAAACGTTATTCTTTGCGATTACGTCTCAAAGAAAATCATTAACTCTTCTTAACAGCACCAACACCAACATGCACTGTCCCAATTTATCATAACCTACATAACGAGATTCGTTTAAACTTCTTTGATGAAACAAAAGGTATTAAAAACCAAATAAATTATTTTTTTATCATAATTATAGTCCAGAGAAATAAGACTTTTTCCCCCTCCACAGACACATCCCCTCCAGGTCGAAACCAATTTTTTGAGTAGTATGGACATCTATAAATAATATTCTATATGTTTCCTGTAGCCGATTTGAATGATATACACAGTTATAAACAAATGAAATTCACAAAACGGTAAATTTTCGCTTTTTTCGTCTATTACTAAAAAGTGAAGCATTCTAAACAAATTTAAGAATAATAAATTCATAAATAATATAAAAAAAATTAAATATGGCATTCGCTGAACATGCCTATCCTTATTTGTTGCTTAGAAAATTGCAAAATATATCATAAATTTTGAGATTTTATAAATGTTCATAACTTATGTAAAAATTACGTTAGAAACTTCTTATTTCACAGAATGCTGAGACTTCTTGTGCTTAAGTTATTAATCAAATGGTTTAAAAGTTATTTCATTTGTTTATCCCAAATTCATTTTTTTTGCAACAATATTAACTCAGAAAATTATGAGGGTAGATTAATACTTCGGACAGTTTATGAAAGAAGAACATTCATGCTAATAACTTAATTAAAAAAAATGACAAAAACTAATTTTAAACAGTGTAAAATTATTTTGCCAAAACATGTCGATATTTTGCTTACTTATAAACAATTAGAATAACTTTTCTGAAGTTTCTGAAGACTGAATTTTATACACATTTAGAAAGAAAAACAATTGTCCTTCCAGGACAATTAGGAACGAAGCTAGCCCCCCCCCGATTTTTTAATTAACATGTCCTTGCAAAATAATTTTGCAATATTTAGAATTAGTTTTTGTCATTTTTTTAAATAAAATTAATAGTGTAAATCTTCTTCTTTCATAAACTATCCAAAGTATTACTGTATCTTCATCATTTTCTGACTTATAACGTTGCAAAGAAAATAATAACAAATTAAATAACTTTTAAACTATTTGACTAACTGATTTGAAATTTAGGGCCGGAAGGCTCAGCATTCTGTGTAATAAGAAGGTTCTAAGTTAATTTCTACATAAGTTATGAATATTTATAAAAACTCAAAATTTATGATTTATTTTGCAATTTTTTAAGCAATCAATAAGGATAGACATATTCAGCGAACGCCATATTTAAGTTTTTATAGGAATTATAAGTTTTTATCCTTAAATTTGTTTAAAATGCTTAACTTTTTGGCAATTGACGCAAAAAGCAAATATTTACTGTTTTTGATCTTCATTTGCTTATAACTAGGTATGTATATTATCATCAAAATCGACTGCAGGAAACATATAGGTTATTATTATAGAAGTCCATACTACTAAAAAAATTTGGTTTCGGCCTGAAGGGGGTTGTGTCACCAACAGGATATTTTTTTCCTTATTTCTCTGAACTATTATGGTTTACCTGGTTTCGTTGGATTTAAAACTTGTATTGTTTTTATTTAACAGAAATTCCCGTTTTATCCAGGAACTTTATGATAAGTATGGTTTACTTAGCCAGAGGGAGCCAGAAAACTACAGAACTAAAACTTGTTAAATACTATCCTAAGACTTCAGAGTCTACATCAGCGCGTTATAAATTTTTTTTTCGAAATTTCTGCGAACTTTCAACAGTACGGTAACAGTGCGTCGGTAGTACGTGACACTATACTATCAAAAACGAAGGCACAATATTGTTATAATAATAATTATTATACTCATCAGCAAGTTAAATGTTGCCAAGTCAAGTTCAATTTCTTGTTATTAGCCCGATCAAAGAACAATCTGACCCAAAAAAAAAATAAAGGAAGGATGAAAATTTGGAAATAGGTAATTAAAATTGTCTATTATTATATAAGAAAAAATTTACAATTCTACAAAATTTACATGTAACTATGGCAAAATTGTCAAAAAACAAAAAAATTACCTACTAAAATCACTAGCCAGTTGTGTCTGAGTTTAGCGAACCGACTATAAATTAAAGAATGTGTTGACTCCATGAGACCAACATAGGCTGATAAGGCAAAATATATGTTGGTCTCATCGGACTAATGTAGCCTGCTGAGGTAGCATCAGTGATAACGTGGCATTGAACGTGATAAAAAAAAATATTACTAAAACTTTCAAGCAATAAAACTAGCGATTAAAGTGATATTAATTCTTTTTTAATATCATTTTTATCCAATTATGTTTCACTGTTTTTACTTACTTACCTACTTAAGCCGTTCTCTTGTACCTTACGGTGTCGAGGTAAGTGGAGAAATCAGACGTCTCCATGCCTTTCGGTCAGTAGCTAGTCTTTCTGCTTCTCTCCACCCAATATTTCTTTTTACGTAAGCCTTTCCAATATTTGCGTTACACGTTCTTGCTGGCCTGCCTCTTCGTCGTTTCTTGTCAGATGCCGCTTTCCATACCCTCTTTACAGTTCTACCTTCACTCATTCTCGCCATATATCCGAACCACGATAACTGTTCCGTTTCAAGTCTGTCTAAGGTCCTTCCAACACCGCACCTCTCACGTATGTCTTCATTTCTTATACGATCACGTCTGGTCACCCCGTATACCGCACGTAAATATCACATTTCGCATGCTTGAATTTTACTACGGATGTTGTCGTTCACTGTCCACATTTCACTACCGTAGATTAGCACCGGCTCGTATACAGTTCGAAATACTGTCATTTTTGTTTGCAGGCTTACTTTTTCCTTCCTAATAAAACTATTATTTAGTGCGTAGTATAATTTTGTTGCACTCATTATCCTGCAGTTTATTTCTGGTTCTATATTTCCTTGCCCATTCATTCTTGATCCTAGATACTTGAAGTCCTCTACTTGTGTAATTATCTCATTATTAAGCTTTACATTTATATTTTCTTGAGTTTTCGATATCACTAAACCTTCTGTTTTTTTAATATTTATTTTCATTCCTTTCTTAAAGGCTTCATTCCAAACATTCATATTCACTTGCAAGTATTTTTCTGATTTTGCCACAATTACCAGGTCATCGGCATATTATCAACTCTGACACGTAAACTTGATGAAGTTTATACACCCCAACCCTAGTTCTTTTTACCTTACCCCTGCATTCTTTTGCAATTTCGTCCATTAGAGTGATGAATAACAAAGGACTCAGAACACCACCTTGTCTTACACCTGTCCTTGTGTAGAATTCTAGATATGAGCGATTGTTCGTTCTTACATTATTACATGTACATTTATATATCGATGGCTTAGTGTGAAAACCTCGTATCTCATTAAATTACAATTTTACAAGAGAGGCAAAAAACTGATTTTTTGCATAATATAATCTAAAAACAAAAACTACTGTTACGTATTTTAATTTGAGCACATTGAGACAAATATTTGATCTTGGCTCAGAGCTGAAAGTGTTAAATGTTGCAATTAAATTGAAAAATACAAATATTAACTATGAAAAACACGTAAATATCCTTGCAGTATATAGAGCCTTTGCCCAAGTAACTATGATAACCTCGTATATCATGATATACGTGTTTTTCATCTAAAATGAGGTTGTGTTCATGATTATTTACGAGGTTTTCATTTTTCATAGCTTATTGCACACCTCCAAATACTAGGTTGATACAGTACAAATATTTTGATTTAAGGTTTATAAAATGTTTCTATATGCCGGACTACCTTTTGTTGTTTATAAAAAAACATTTCTCCAAGTCGAATTTCTTAAACAAACACTCCAAATTAAGTGCCAAATTCTTGGTTATAAATATACGTGGTATTCACACTAAATCAAGAGGGCAATTGATATACGTGGTTTCTTTTTTCGGCTGTAGAAAAAAGTCTGGTGTATTTGGATTTTTTCTAACAGTTGTAAATCGTGAGATACAAGGTTTTCAAACTAAAACCACCAAAATGTCATTTTCGAAAAAAAATGAGATACGAGGTTTTCACACTAAGCCATAGATTTACTCTTTATTGCTTTGGATTAACTTCGGTTTCACATTTCTACGGTTTAATATTTCCCAGATCCTGTTACGTGGCTTTATACTCTCCCATAAATGTTTCTTTTCTACACTCATTACTAGACGCTTTAAAAGACACATTTAAATTTTTTGTAATTCTCCTTTCATCAAATTATGTACCCCTGGGAGCGCAAGTAACCAAGCTTCACTTAAATTCAAAGTAATGAATTTGCCAAGGACTTTATGTGAATTAATTAGAAACCCACACCGAGTGAATCGCATACTGGTTTGTCCAAACAATCATTATCTAACAGAGTATCCAAAATTCAAGTTAAAATCACCGCAAAGCAGTTGTTCAAAATGTGTTTACTTAGAGGCATAAAAAACATCCTACGAAAAATAACCGTAAATCTGTCCTGGTTAATGGAAAAATTTAGCAGTGTATTCAAAACGACCGTGAGTTAATGTACTCCGTAGCTGATGAATTTTTACGGACTATTACCACTAAAGTTGCTGAAGTAGGATTTATATTAATCATAACCTCAATCGTTATTACTTTTGCAGCCTCACAGCATTTCTAGTCTCTAGAAATGGAAAATATGGCAACGATTGGCAGTGTAATAAACAGTGGCGTTGCTATAATATTTATTTGTCTGATTGTATTTTGGATGTTTGGAAAGTTTTTTAATGTTTGTTATATAGGTTGTCACAAAAATATTTGTCATAAATTCAGCTTCAGCTTCCCGAGGAACATCCCTTTTATTTTTGAAGATCCTTTTTGTATGGAGGATCATCCAATCTGAGTTTGGTTTTACCAGTTTCTATGTTTGCTGTTTCCACTACTTTACTCCATTCTTCTGGCTCTTTTATTGTTATTCCTATATTTCTAATTTCTATACTCCTTAGGTCTTCTTCCACTTGTTGTCTCCATTTCAGTCTAGGTCTGCCTCTGCTTCTTTTACATGGTGGCATCCATCCCGTTATAACTCTTGACGGATTGCTATTTTCTCTTGTCAACTCATTATGTGCCCATACCATCTAATTATGTTTGCTTTTATTGCTCTAATCCATGTTCCCTTGACCCATACATTCTTATATTTCGTGATTCATCCATTCATCCATTGTCTTGTATCTTCTTTCTTCTTCTCAAAATTTTCCTCTTAAAAACGTTCAGTTGTTTTTCTTCTTTTGCTGTTAATGTAAATGTCTCTAAAGCATACCATTCTTAGTCTTGTAGTCGTTTTGAAGATTTTCATTTTTGGTTTTCGGCTTATCGTCTTATCGTCTTATCTCTAAACATTTTTTTATTCCTGTAGAACGTTTTATTTCCCGCTTCAATTCTTCTTCTCATATCTAAACTTTCATCTCTTCTGTTGACTAATTCTCCTAAATAATTTAACGTTTCGACCTCTTCGAAGTGCGTCTATTATTAATTCTGCGATGTGTGTCTTCTTTTCTTGCTTACCTTCATGAAGTCTGTTTTATTTTTCATTTATTCCGAGTCTTCTCACTTTGCCATCGTTTTCTATTTTTTAGAAGGTTATTTTTAATGCCCTTTTATCTGTTGTTACAATGGTTATACCGTCCGTATATCCTATTATTGCATTTTTATTTACAGTTCCTGCGCTTGACACCTTTTTTATTATCTTGTGATAGAATAAAATAGTACCGTTGAGAGCGCATCTCCTCGTCTTACTTCATTTTTACTTTTATTATTTCTGTTCTTTCTCTTTCAGTGTCTACTGTTGCTTGGGAATCTCGTATTGTCATTTTTATCATTCTTATAATTTTATTTGGTATTTTACTCTCTTGTAAGTCTTGTAATAAATTATACCACGATAATATTATAGTTATTAAGGTACCAAGGGTATTATAAGGATAATAACGCTTGAGGTCAATGGTGTATAATGGCGGCCTTTGGCCCGAGGTATATACGTAGACCGAAAGCGTTATTATCTATAATACCCTAGGTGCCTTCAACGTTTAATGTCTGACTAAATTATTCTTTATATGCAAAAAATTTGAATGAATTTTGAGTTAATTAGTTTTCAAATAAGCACATTTACCAGAAATAGTCGTAACGTAATTATTGTAGCCATAGTTTTACTTAGGTTTTTATTTGTCAACTTGACACTATTTAACTAGTTATTTAAATTTAATGCCCTTGGGCGTTATTTTTCAAAATAACGCCCTAGGGCATTATATCATATTTAACTGACTTCGAAATCATGTCATTGTTTGTCAAATAATATACCAGTCGGACATTAAGAGCACACAGTAGCGATCAACAGGTAGCAACAAACGCGGTCCAAGATTGCGAAAGTTCTGCGAACTTTCAAAAGTGAGGCAACAGTGCGTCGGTAATTCGATACTGACAGTGACGTTTATACTATCAAAAACAATAATTTTTATACACATAGGCTCGAAATGTTGCCAGGCCAGTGACGTTCGATTCCTTATAAAAAAATTTCGTTATAAAAAAATCGATTTTTAGTAGTTCCAATGTCACACAAAATCTAGGAACGTGATAAAAAAGTTTATTTGAAGAAAGTGTATTTTTTTGTCTTTCGTAATGGCGGTACAGTCTCCTTTTTTCAATATTTTATTTAGTTATGGAGTAATTTCCACATACTAACATATTTTTGAAATTGGGCTTTGTACGGCCAGTCTTTATTATATTACGAATATGTGTGCCAAACATCTCGACAAAATATTCAAAATTAGAGCCGCAATCTTGGAACGCGTTTGTTGCTACCTGTTGATCGCTACTGTTTGCTCTTAAGATAATTAATTACCTCGATTATTTCATTCATAGGAGATTCTGACAAATAGAAAGCTACATAAATCTAAATTAAATCGATTACTTTTTAATGATTTTAACTACCAATCGTATAGTAAGATATTTGATCACGTGTTTAATTCTGTCCAATCAGATTAAAATTATACTGAGAATTATCTACTGTAGAAAATTTTCGATAGAATTTTTTTAAGTAGATTGTTTCTGTTTAATGGCAACCAGTTTCCTAGTTTTGACAACTGTCACATTTAAGAAAATATCCATAATATACGTATTAAAAAATAATCTTACGAATATCGCACGACAATAAGAATAAATAAGAAAATAATGCTTCATTTTTACTCAAATTTGTTGTCATTGGGCAATAGCCACTCGAGCCTTGCGGGCTCTCGTGTCTATTGCCAGACAACAAATTTTCGGAAAACTCTCGCATTATTTTCAATTTATTCTCACTCTCTTGTGATATTATACCCGATAATTTTTGATAATTTCCCGTCGTCAAGTATATTACGTCAGATGCCCTTCGTTGCTACGCAAAAATACATTCAGTGACATTAATGACAATTAATGTTTTAAAAATTATAAAAGTGATGACTTTCAACCGTCAAATTAATATTTATAACAACTGTGTGTTTAACTGTACTAATTTGTACTTACATAAATGAATTAAAATAAAATTTTGGTGTTGAACAGTTTTATTCATGAAATAATCGCAACAAATTGCACTCGATCTCTAAAATTAATATAGAATTTTAGAGCTCTTGTGCAATTACTACTAAAAATTGTACTGTCATATTTTTAATTGTTGAATATGAGAACCACATGTTTTTGTACTAACAACAGCTTTGTTTATTTAATATGTCATATTAGTATGATACAATTGATTCAAATAATGGCATAACCCAGACATCCAAGGTAAAAGTCATCCTCCAACACCAAATTGTTGTATATTAATCCGGTCAACTTAGACATCAAAATGCTTGGCAAATAACAAAAATTGCCGGAGAGCCAAATTTTGGTGGAGAGCTAAGGTATACCATAACAAATAAAGTTTAAAAAGTCCCCATCGATCCCATGTGTGCGTCAAAAGTTATTCGGGTCAAAGGTCAAAATTTGAGATTTTTTGGATTTTTTTCGAAAACGGTAAGTTTTATCAAAAAAAAAAAACTTTAAACCAAAGTCGTAGATCTTAAAATTCTCTACAAAAATAGTCCTTACTATTTTTTTCCTAAGAGTTGCCATTCCTGAGATATCGCGATTCAAAGAGTCACATTATACATGATATGCACACGTTTCCACACCAACTGTGAGGTAGTGTACTCGGCGCGTTTTTTTTTTACCGTGGTTTCCCCTGTAGGCCTACTCCACTATCTGTTTTGACAATTTTAGGATAATTTAAGGAAACAATACGGGTCAAGTTCTAGATATTACATTATTATTGATATTGATTATTGATATTGCTATTGATTATTAGGTTAACTATTGTTTTGATTTCTTTAGATATTTTAATCAGATTCATATTCTTGAAAGTCAAGTCTATTTCGATTTCATCTTCTTCCTCTTCCTCTTGCTGGATGTTCAAAAATTGTTCAAATGTGACTGAGGCATTGGTCTCTTCATTAAAATCACAGGAGTCTTCATCTGTTGTACTAAACTGAACATTTGAACAAGACTGACCTTGGCAGTTGGTACACACCGGAGAGCACAGCAACCCGACTTTTTTACATCCACATTTGGCACTATAACCTTTTTTGCAATTGCAAAAAATAGTTTTAAGGAGTTTTTCTGGAGCAGGTGGGAGTAAGGTTTTAATCGGTTCCAGAGTATTACCTATTAATTTCCAACCCCAGTCTTCTGGATTCAGTTCATTGCGTAGCCATGTTTGAACTTGATAATATACTCGATACAAATGTTGAAAAGCAGATTCTGATGTTGGAGGAAGACATGATAGTTGTACTTGTTTCTTGTTTCGCGTATTTTTTACAAAAGTTAAGTATCGGTATTTATCAAGACAAATAATTTTTTTTTGAGCTCCATAAACCGCAAGAAGAAAGCGAATTCCTTCCGTAATTATTGTTTGCAGTGTAGAATCAAGTTCTCTAAAAACTTTACAGCAGTCAGTCAAATCTTTTTTTTTTCGAATAATTTAATTACTGACGTTTTGCCCCTTCTGTACATTGCGGACGTAGTGTCGCAGCCGGTTATCGCATGTAAAAATGAAATGTACTTTTGGCATTTGGGATAAGCCGATAAACTATTCGAAGAATATATCTCTGTTCGCTGTAGAGCCCTTCCAAGTTTCAGAAAATAAATAACTTTATCTACTGGAGTCCTTGCAGTAATCAGTACCAACAAATCAACACCTTCACCAACTACAATTGTTGTGTTTGTTGCCTTAAATTTTTCAATTGCTGTCTCAATTATAAGGACATCTGCGTCATTTTTAGCTTGTTTCATTCAATATTCGCAGCTGTTAATTTGTCAGTTAACATTTCAGCTTTCGTTCAGCTTTCTTCTTGCGGTTTATGGGGCTCCAAAAAAAATTATTTGTCTTGGTAAATACCGATACTTAACTTTTGTAAAATACGCGAAACAAGAAACAAGTACAACTATCATGTCGTCCTCCAACATCAGCATCTGCTTTTCAACATTTTTATCGAGTATATTATCAAATTCAAACATGGCTAGGCAATGAACTGAATCCAGAAGACTGAGGTTGGAAATTAATAGATAATACCCTGGAACCGATTAAAACCTTACTCCCATCTGCTCCAGAAAAACTCTTAACACTATTTTTTGCAATTGCAAAAAAGGTTGTAGTGCCAAATGTGGATGTAAAAAAGTCGGGATGCCGTATTCTCTAGTGCTAGTGTGTACCAACTGCCAAGGTCAGTCTTGCTCAAATGTCCAGTTTAGTACAACAGAGGAAGACTTCTGTGATTTTAATGAAGAGACCAATGACTCAGTCACATTTGAACAATTTTTCAACATCCAGCAAGAGGAAGAGGAAGAAGATGAAATCGAAGAAGACTTGACTGTTGAAGTAGACTTTCAAGAATATGAATCTGATTAAAATATCTAAAGAAATCAAAACAATAGTTAACCTAATAATCAATAGCAATATCAATAATCAATGTTGTTCTGAAGCTATTTCCTTGTGGCATTTTTATGATTAATTATTTATATGGGAAATAAGCCACAATTAAAATGAAAAAAATTATTTTATTAACGTTTCGACTCCCAAATCGGGTGCCGTTGTCAAAATACAAAATATTACTAAAATAAACTCAAAATATTACTGCTGACTCAGTAGCCAGCTCATATCACTTCAAAATGGTTGGGTAAAACCTTTACCATGAAAAAAATTTTATCTGTATGTATCGTCTCAGTGGTTGTTTTTATTGTTTTACCATAGAAAAACTAAAAATTAAAACTAGCTTTCATCAGCCGGAGTTGTACATTGGACCTGAATTACAAATTTCTTAATGCGATGCAAGAAAATACAATCCTAAGTAGCCGGTACTTTTTATATATTGACCATTAGCTCTGAAGATGACTTTTATGTCGAGAGCGCTTAGCTAAGGAAATTAAAATACATTTACACACTTCAATATACTTCTTTCACTTCTTTCATTCATTTCAACTGTGTACAAAACCTATCAGTCTTTCAACTATTTATAAAATACCTTGTGAATGCGAACAATTTTATTTAGGTGAGACATCAAGACCATTAGACGTTAGAATAAGTGAACATCAATCTTATATTAAAAATAGAGAATTTGAGAGATCTCAAATATGTCAACACGCATGGGATAATGAACATAGAGTTCAGTGGAGAGATTCAAGTATAGTCCTGAAAGAATCAGATAGTAAAAAGAGAAAAATCAAAGAAGCGGCTCTAATTATGCTAAATGAAACCAATTGTGTCGCAAATTCCTCGGTAGAATGCAGTAAGATGTGGTTACCCATACTGAAAGAGGAAGTCAATAGAAAGAAAATACCAAGATTAGTAAGTCAATAATATCGAGCTAGTACATATTTTATATTTTAGTATTACTTATATATCTAGTATTATTAATATTATTTATAATTTAAACATGTTACAAGTCCGAATTTGGTATTATTTTTTGAGAGTAAATTAATGTAAGACCAAACACTTACGATGTCGGGATAGTATCACAGGGTTTTTCCTGGTTTTCCCTTGTGATTTACTATGAAGTCTCTAACGCGAGAATTTTACTGTCGTTGCATTTGGTTGTCTTTTTAAAGACATATCACATGCTATAATTTTTTATGACGGATATTCTTGAGTTGGGGTTAATTTCATGTAATCGAATGAACTATTTTTCAGTAAGTTGTCCCAGGAACGCAACTCATAAATATTGGCAATATCATTTTAAAATCTTCTACTTTAAAATGTATAATATATGTCTTAATTGCCAATATAGATGAGTGAGATTAAATAAATTAGAAGAATTTTTTTGCTTAGCAACAACACTTTTGTTTATTTTAGTAATATTTTGTATTTTGACAACGGCACCCGATTTGGGCGTCGAAACGTTAATAAAATTATTTTTTTCATTTTAATTGTGGCTTATTTCCCATATAAATAATTAATCAATAATCAATATCAATAATAAGGTAATATCTAGAACTTGACCGGTATTGTTTCCTTAAATTATCCTAAAACTGTCAAAACACTTAGTGGAGTAGGCCTACAGGGGAAACCACGGTAAAAAAACGCGCCGAGTACACTACCTCACAGGTGGTGCGGAAACGTGTGCATATCATGTATAATGTGACTCTTTGAATCGCGATATCTCAGGAATGGCAACTCTTAGGAAAAAAATAGTAAGGACTATTTTTGTAGAGAATTTTAAGATATACAACTTTGGTTAAAGGTTTTTTTTTTGATAAAACTTACCGTTTTCGAAAAAAATCCAAAAAATCTCAAATTTTGACCTTTGACCCCGAATAACTTTTGACGCACACATGGGATCGATGGGGACTTTTTAAACTTTATTTGTTATGGTATACCCTAGCTCTCCACCAAAATTTGGCTCTCCGGCAATTTTTGTTATTTGAAATGTCTATATAGACCGAGTTTTATGGTATATGGTCCACATAATGTTCAGAAAAAAGTCGCATCATTTTGAGCGTCGGGTTTGTGAGGGAGAGGGGGAGAAATCGGTAAATTCGTAGTTTTTACGTTTTTCGTCAATATTTCTAAAACTATTCGGTTTAGCATGAAAATGGTGCTCAAAACGCTCAAAATGGTGTAAATTTTTACTGAACAATATGTGAACCATATAGAATAAAAAATCTAGTGTTAGAGGAAAACTTTTATTTTGGATGTCTGGGTTAGACCTTTCTTTGGACCAATTATTATACTATACTACCTCCGTAACTTTGGAAGCTTTAATTTTGGAAGGATTATACATAGAGTCTTTTTTATTTCAAATTTAATGTAGAACATTTTTGTATAGAAGGTTGTTCATGCTAAACCGCATAGTTTTAGAAATATAGAGGAAAAACGTAAAAAATTACGAATTTACCGATTCCTCCCCCCTCTCCTCCCAAAACCCGGCGCTCAAAATGGTGTGCCTTTTTTCTGAACATTATGTGGACCATATTGAACAATTTGGTGTTGGAGGATAACTTTCACTTTGGATGTCTGGGTTTGGGTCTAGTTATACCATACTATATATTAAAGTTTAGTTTGGCATTTCATATACATGTATTTGTAAACATTTTTCTATAAAAATGTCTCGTTTCGGCACTGAATCTGTAGAGTGAATTATTAAAGAAGCTATTAACCCGGCATTGGTCGCTAGGTAGATTATTACGCGAGTGGTCGCGCGTGAGATTTTCTCTCACATACCGAAATGTTGCCTTTTTTACAAAAATAACATTTTTAAACAGATTTTAAACTTTTTTTATTAACTAATAATAAGAATTTAATAATATAACATAAAATAGATAATAATATGATCAAATACAAAAAAAAATAATCGAAATTAAACCAATATTAATCAATCTCCGTATCTTCACAATTTAAAAATTAATTTTTATACGCAGTTGGTGACGCCGCACCGGTGGTCGCTCGATGAGAGAATCTCTCACATGAAGCACATTCACTCAGCAATCTGGTGATACTACGTCAACTGAGTCACTATCTGAGCGGACGAGTCTATTAGATTGTCGAGAAAGGATAGATATGAGACTAAAAGGAACCTCAGCCCGTAGAATTTCCCAGAAAAAATGTGTGCTCAATTTTCTGAAACCGTGAGAGAAAATGTCATATAGCGACCACTGCCGGGTTAATAAAACTGAGCCAAAAAATACAGTCAATAACAAACAGTACGTTTGGCGTCAATTTCCTAGTTGTTCCAAAAATTTAAATCCACATCCAAAGGAATTGGGAAATAATGTAAACAATTATTATAACTGTGTCTTTAATAATTATTAATTTTTTTAAGATTGGGTTTTGTTGAAAATTATTATTTCTTCATTTGATAGTTTCACTTTCTTCGAGTAATTTTCTCCCTAAATTACAGTCGTGCATCAAACTATATAATCAGATAATTTAGCTTTCAAGTGTATTGTCTTTTAAAAACTAAGTACCTACTCCCATTCATTTTCACATTTTGAAACAAAATATAAAAATGAACTCCATGGTAGGGGAGCCAAGTGGGGATTTTTGCAGTTATCGAGCGCGTCAGATTATTATATGGGGAGAAACCTGGTTCCCTGCAGATGTACCTCTACCATATATTGGCTCTTAACACAGGGGTTCTTTAAGGGGGGCCCAAAAAAAAACTATCCATAAAAAAACTCGAAATTGTCAGATTAAGATAAGATAAGTTAAATACATGCAAAAGAGTGTATATTTCAAAAATCCGACGATTTGTGTCGGGCGTAAGGAAATGAGTGAGTCCCAAAGTTTCACAAGAAAAAAGCGAATATTTCGCGAAATGAATGACAGGTTGAAAAACTAGAAAATATGTTCTCAATATTTTTTAAAAATCTGCCGAATGATACCAAACACGACTTCCCACGGAGAGGGGAGGGCGTAAATTTAATATTTTAAATACGAATCCCGCGATATTTCGCGAAATGAACATCAGATCGAGAAACTGTGAAATAGGTACACTTATTTAGTATTTTTTTAAAATCTGTATAATGGCACCAAATACGACCCCCACGACGGTGGGGTGGGGGGTTACTTTAAAATCTTAAATAGGCGCCCCACGGGCGCCCATATAAAAATTTTCAGGGGGGTGCCAGACGTGAAGATTTTGCAGATTATATTTTGTATACTTTGGATAACCATATATAGTTAACAGCACCCGAAAAGCTGGGGGGGGCACGGCCCCCCCTGCCCATGGGTATGGGCGCCCATGAGGAACCCCTATTTTTATTGCAGATTTGGATTCCTCATGAAAAAATAAGTAACTTTTATTCGAAACATTTTTTCGAATTATGCATAGATGGCGTCATAATCGGAAAAAAACATTGTTGGAAATGGAAAATTAAATTAAAAAATGGCAAGCCCCCACTACAATGGAAAACTTTACTTAGCTTTATTTGGTTTTAGGACCTACTCTTCACAGCCCAATAGGTCCCCTTAACGCTCGAGTGACTTCACATTTAGCATACTTTGCTCCCCGACCACTAGTAGTTTTTAGACAATACGCTTTCAAGCAAAATTATCCATAATTTTGATGCACTTCGGTAATTACTCCCGATAATTGACGAAAAATAAAGTTTTGTAGTCCGTAACTGATGAATTTTTACGAACTCTTAGAACTAAAGTTGCTGAAGTAGCATTTATATTAATCATAACCTCAATCATTATTACTTTTGTAGCCTCACGACATTTCTAGCCTCTAGAAATGGAAAATATGGCAACGATTGGCAGTGTAATAAACAATAGCGTTGCTATAATATTATTTATTTGTTTGGCTGTATTTTGGATATTTACGATCTTTTGATCTGCAGGGTGCCACAAAAAGATTGGACATAAATTATACCACGATTTTTAAAAAACTTGGGCAAAAAAGTTCACCCAAAAAAAGTTAAATGTTGTTAAAGTTCAAAATAAATCCAAACCTACTATTTTTGTTGGGAATAACCCAAGTAGCACCGAACGGGTTTATTAAGTTTTTAGGGATGCTTTAAAACTGTAGTTTAAAACTAAAATTAAAACCATTTGGTTTTTAAGTAAACCTTAAGGTTGCAATAAAACCGCTTTCAGCATAAAAGGGCGCACTCTGAAAGAAGTCAATAAAACCAAAAATAAAAACCTTCTTAAGACTTTGTTTTCTTAAGCAACTGGTTTTAAAGCTGCTGTGAAGGTACTTTTAAAACCATGTTAAAAGACAGTTTAAGTGCAGGCAGTTTTATAGCAAACTTAAAAAGGTTTCTTAAATGGAGACTTTTAAAGGCAATTTACCATATTAACTGATTCTTTAAACCCATATACTCCATATTATATAGGCCAACAAATTTCTACATGTGTTATGATAGGTAGATACGTATTTGTAACCATAAAATAATAAAAAGTACTTGTATATTTCGTACTGTTAAAGTAGAAAACACTTGCGCATCCAACTGTATTGATAATGTTAACAAAAATAAGTCTAAATAACTCACGCGCCCTAAAATTTCTGACTTTTGGCGATTAAAAAATAAAAATAAAATAATTTAAATCCAAAAAAATAAAAATTTGAAAGAAAAATAATTTTATTTACAATTTTAATATTTTAATGTTAAAATAAATCGAATTTATGTTTTTAAGACGCTTATTTATAATTTTTATGTAAGCCTTATATTGTAATCTATCATGGCTTTCAGCATCTCCAGAAAGCAATACGGACCTTTTTTACCTTTTTATACCTTTTCAAGAGCATATATCCTACATAAAAGCAAGGTTGCCTTGGAATTAAAACCGTTTAGTTTTAATGCTGCTGTCAATAATGCCACTCGGTTTTAATGTGAATCTAACCTAAAAATCGAGGCGTCGCGCATCGTAGAGCTGTGTTTTATTGTTCTTTTAAAATGACCAGTTCGTTTATATTTTAAGTACTTGCGACTTATTTCTTCCATACTAACCGTACTTCCACTTTTTACAACACAATACACCACTGTTTCGCTCTAAAACAAATGGCCGACCATTTTGGACATGAAAGAAAAGGGGATGAGTTTAGTTTTATTGTCTCTAACAAGAAGCAGAGTTTAGTCTTTACGATAACCAAATTGATTAAGCTAAGAGCGTTTGGTTTTAATATAGCTTACTAATTGCTTTTAAGAAAGCAACTTTAAAGAAAACTAAAAAAATAGTTTTAAGGAATATGTTTTACTGACTTAATAGTCTTGAGATCAAGTAGTTTTAATAATAGGTTTTATTAGTCATATTAGGCGAATCTTTAAAACTGCAATAAAACTAAAAGGCAACAAACTAGAATCTAATAAAACCAAAGAGTCCGGAAGTTCTTCATAAAACTGATTGGTTTTAAAGTGAACTGAGAATAAACCATTTTAAAATTACAATAAGATAAATTATTTATTAAGATTAATTAGTTTTATTTGATAATCTTATTAGGTAGTTTAAAACTAGTGACAAATGCTTAACAGTTTTAAAGTTCTGGCAGTATATGTACCGGGTGTCCCAATAAGAATGGCTCTCGGCCATATCTCAGGAACCGTTTATAGTACAGCTTTGAGAAAAAAATATTTATAACAAAAGTTGCCTCGGGAAATGCCTGGAAATTACGTTCATCATTGTAGGTCCACCGCTAGAGGGCGTAATTGAATATCAAAATTTAAAAAATCAAAATTTTACAAAATTTACCTAATGACAGGGCACTGGAAGTCCAATCATCGTAATCTTCATAAAATTCTGCGTATATTTAAATTCACAAGTTTAAGTCTACCTTTACAAATAAGAGGTGGGGGTGAGTGGGAACCTTCTTATGAAAAAATGGCTGTAAATCCGGTTCTGCTAAATAGAATTTTGCATACTTGGTCGTTGTTGAAAACAGCTCTTTTTCGTCAATGTAAGAGTCTTATTTTCGAAATAGCCTAATAAGTAACATGCTAGCTAGTAAGCGTTATTTAATTATTTTCGGAAATCTAGTTTTCTTTGGAGAATATTAAAAACAAGTATGCATTTTTAATCCTGTATTACGAAATTAGACCAAATTAGCAACATAATACCGATAACCGCATGTCGATACCTTTTTTCTATCTCGAGATATCTTAAGAAACGTGTAAATTTAAAACAACTGTTAATGTCACCGGTAAACGAAGTTAAGGAAAAGTAATGTGCTAGGGAAAAAACAAACAAAACATTTTCCAGATGTAAACGTATATAATTAATTATAACAACAATACGACAAGCAACACTATAAAATATAACAAAGAAATAAATGCTAAATACTTACTTAGTGACGACCTAAATGTTCAAATTGTTGCCCATCATTTTCTATGCAAGTATTTACTCTTTCAAGAGTAGATTGAACAGTAGTCTCAATTTCTGCTATCGCAATGCTTTTAATGGTGTTTCGTATTCTCTAGATTCTAGATCATGTTTTCTCGAGGCAAAAACAACGTCTTTAATCCGTCCCCATAAAAAAAGTCTAAAACAGTTAAATCTGTTGCTATTCAATCTACTCTTGAAAGAGTAAATGATTGCATCGAAAATGATGGGCAACAATTTGAACATTTAGGCAGTCACTAAGACTAAGTAAATAGTTGCTTTTATTTCTTTGTTATATTTTATAGTGTTGTTTGTCTTATTGTTGTTTTAATTAATTATATACGTTTACACCTGGAAAATGTTTATTTGTTTTTTCCATAGCACACCACTTTTCCTTAACCACGTTTACCCGTGACAGTAACAGTTATGTTTAAAATTTACACATTTCTTAAGATATCTCGAGATAGAAAAAAGGTATCGACATGCGGTTTTCGGTATTATGTTGCTAATTTGGTCTAATTTTGTAATACAGGATTAAAAATGCATACTTGTATTTAATATTTTCCAAAGAAAACTAGATTTGTGAAAATAATTAAATAACGCCTCCTAGCTTGCATATTACTTATTAGGCTATTTCGAAAATAAGACACTTGCATTGAAGAAAAAGAGATGTTTTCAACAAGACCAAGTATGCAAAATTCGATTTAGTAGAACCGGACTTACAGCCAGTTTTTTAGAAGAAGGTTCCCACTCACCCCCACCTCTTATTTGCAAAGGTAGACTTAAACTTATGAAATCAAATATGCGCAGAATTTTATGAAGAGTACGATGATTGGATTTCTAGTGCCTTTTCATTGGGTAAATTTTGTAAAATTTTGATTTTTTTAATTTTTGATATTCAATTACGCCCTCTAGCGGTGGACCTGCAGTTATGAAAATAATTTCCAGGCTTTTCCCGAGGCAACTTTTGTTATAAATACTTTTTCTCATAGCTGTACTATAAACGGTTCCTGAGATATGGCCGAGAGCCATTCTTATTGGGACACCCAGTACATGGTAACTTTCAAACCATTATCTTCTTATTTACCACAATAAAACCGTTATAAACCTTAAATAAAACTAAAATATTTTTATTGTGCTACTTGGGAAGCCACAATGATGCATACTTTAAAATAAATTTATCCAAAGGTTTGATTTCCACTTAAAATTATTTCTGAAAATACAAAGCAAAAACAAATTTTGTTAAATCATCATCAGCTAGAGCCGGTCGTCAGAACTGTGCATAGTAAAAAGTTTGTCGTTATCCACATAATGAATAAGCCAAATAAATACGGGATATACGCAGTGTGCATCGGAACTACATTTGAAATCTTCTCCTAAAAAATGTGCCTAGCTTTTAAAGATGTTGGCGACCACATTGACCCATCTTATTCTATTTACAGCAGCTCCAAATAGATCAGTTGACGTTAGACTAGTCCACTTCCTAAGATTTGCCAGCCAGGGTATACGTCTTTGTCCAGGGCCTCTCTTGTCCTCAATATTGCCTTGCAGAATCAACTGTAGAAGTCGGTATTTAATATTACGCATAATGTGGCCAAAGTAATCCAAAAAAAATTGATATTATTTTTTAACCGGAAAAGCTATATCTGCTGAAAATGTATCTAAAGCATTTTTCAAGACGAAAAAAAACTTAAAAAGGTATGTGAGAATAGCAATGAAAAATATTTATTACTTGTAATACCAATTATTAAAAAAACAATTTATAAACCAACTAGCGTATTTCTCAAACAGCACTTTGATGGAGGTGTATTTAAAATTTTCAGCTCATTGGATATATACTTCCTGAGTAGGTACTTTAACAAGTGTTCAGTAAGTTTGTCATAAAATGCATCGTTTTCCCATTATTGAAGCTTGAATACTTAGCTTTAAGTACTCGAATTTGTGTACTAGAATACTAAAATATTTCTAAAGAAAAAAAAGAAAATTTGGTTTTTTTACCATTTTTTACGTACATCCATTATTTTTGGAGTTATCAAAAGAAAATAAAATTTACGAAAATTTGAAAAATTATGATTTTTTTAAATCTTTTTTTTTTCAAAATTATGCTTTCTAAACCGGTCAAAATTTTTGAGGTTATTACTTATGCTAAAATAAAGAAAGTCTTATAGGGCCTACTATTTTAATTTTTGTGGAAATAGGGTAAAAAATAGGGTTTCCTAAAAAAATCGACAGGGTTCTCTCATTTTCCTCATAATTTGCTTAGTTTGATATTATCAACTTCATTTGGAGCTTATTTGCTAGGTATTCTTGAGTACTTTGACAAGTGTTTAGTAAGAAGTATATTTTATAAAATGCATCGTTTTCCTGTTATTTAAGCTTGAATACTTAGATTTGAGTATTAGCCAAAAAAAAATTTATACATTTAGTCACCTATATCTAACTTTTAGAATAGAATAGAAATATGCCTTATTGTCACTGAAAATTATCCAAATTTTATGGACAAAGCTTAATATAAAGTCAGAAAAAATAAATAAATAATATCCAACAATAACAATAACAAATACAATTTTCTGAAATTTGATAAATCGTCAATATAAAAAAAAATACAAAATATATGTTAATAAAGTAAAGAAAAAAACAAAATCGATATATTGCAACAGTTTATAGAAATTGCAAATTGAACATACAACAAAGTAAACTATTTATAGACATAGGAACTAATAAGTTTAACTGCTGCATGTGACACATAAGTTTGGTTACTTGTAATGAGCTTTTGTCATTTTACGGAACTTGGGGAAAGATGTTGCAGATTTGAGTTGTAAAGGAAGATGATTGTATAGTTTTTTTGCAAAATATAATATAGATTTCTTTACTAACTCAGAGGACGGGATCGGTAAATAGACATCAAAATTTGAATTTCTGGTGGAGTAGTCATGATGAGGCCTTGCTGGAAAGACATGCATGTGTTTACGAATTAAGCAAACAGTTTCTAAAATATATAAAGACGTAAGGGTTACAATTCCGTGATCTTTGAAGTAACTTCTGCAATCTGTTGTTCTTCTGGGGCCAAACAGATACCTTATTGCTCTTTTTTGTAATTTAAAAATAACATCTAATTGGGCAGCTGCACTAGAACCCCAAAAAGGAAGACCATATCGAAGATGAGACTCGAACAAGGAAAAATATGTTAGTTTAGAAGATGCTAAATTGAGTTCTTTCGAAACAGATCTTATAGCATAGTAGGCTGAGGCGAGTTTCTTACTTAACCAATCGATATGAAGGGACCATTTAAGGTTGCTGTCTAAAACAATACCAAGAAATTTTACAGAATCAACGGTAGAGATCTGGCTGCTATTCAAAAGCAGGGGTTGAATAGCACCTTTATATGATAATGCTACCGTTTTATCCACGTTAAAGGAGAGTAAATTAGAGTCAGAACAGGTTTTTATCGTAAGAAGATCAGAAGTTATAGTTGCATGAAAAGTAACAATAGTTGAGTTGCTCCAAGTGATACTGGTATCATCAGCAAAAAGAAAAATTTTCCATCGATTTTTAAGCTAGTGATATCATTTATAAAGATAAGGAAAAGTAGAGGACCCAATACTGAACCTTGTGGTACTCCACATACAATGTTTTTGAGACTAGAGTCAGTATCATTTGCTCTAACTCGTTGTTTCCTATTATTCAAGTAAGATTGGAACCAGTACAAAGAAATACCTCGAATCCCATAGAAATTTAGTTTTTTAATCAAAATGTCGTGATTTACACAATCAAAAGCTTTGGCATAGTCACAGAAAACAGTGGCAGTATAAAGATTATTGTTTAGTGCTTGGTAAACCTCATGAAGCACAGAAAACATGGCATCCGTGGAACATTTATTAGTTAAAAAGCCGAACTGATTTTAGGATAAGATGTTTTTATCAATGAGAAAGGACATAAGACGGGTTTTTATGAGTCTCTCAATAATTTTTGGAAGTACCGGTAGTAAGGCAATAGGTCTATAGTTGCAAGCATTAGATTTTTCACCACCCTTATGAAGGGGAATAATAATGGCGATCTTTAGGCACTCTGGGAATTTGCCTCTTTCAAAGGAATCATTAATTAGTGAGACGAGGATTTCCAACACATTTTCTGTGAGATTTGAGAAGATTTTTATGGATAGTCCATCAGTACTACAGGATGATTTGCTTTTGATACTATTGATAGTTTGGATCAGTTCAGATGTATCGATTGGTCTTAAAAATAATGAATTCGAGAACACTCCTGAATTAGAGAGATAGGAAATGGGATCTTTTTGTGGCAAAATATAAGAAGTTATATTTTTACTCACAGTAACGAAGTATTCGTTTAGATTTTCCGGGTCTGGAAGGGCAAATGTTTAAACTGCGTGAGTTCTATTTCGAAGATCGTTTATTATGGACCAAGTTTTTTTAGTATTTTTAGGCTGATATGCGGATACCTTTGGTAGCCCAGGGTTTGTGATGTTTTGGCTTAATTGAAATTAAAGGAAATGCCTTATTGAAGATAGAGACAAGCTTTTCTATAAAATCGTTGAAATTATAGTCCACGTCCGCAGAAGGAAAATGCCACTCAGAAGTTAAGCATAAATTTTGAAATTTATGAAAATTCCGACCGGAAAAAATCCTACCTAAACGTCGGGTTTTCGAGGAGGGTTTGCTGAAGATGTTAAACTTCGTAAATACTGCTTCATGATCTGATAATCCCGCATTAATAATTGTAGAGCAGACATCAAGGGGTGAGAAATCTGAAACAATATAGTCAATTATGGTAGATGAAGTTTTTGTAATCCTTGTAGGAGAATTAACGTGCATTGAGAGACCATATGATTCAAATATGTTGACCAAGGATATTTGGGTAGCACAAGCAGCATCATAATTAATGTTGAAGTCCCCGCATAGAATTTTTCTGCTTTTATGAGGGAAGTCATCTAACAAATTTAGCAGGTTCTGAAAAAATAGTTCCACAGGAGAGTCAGGTGATCTATAGATGCAAATAATGTAAAGATTAAAATTTTTATTATAAACTAGGGAAAACTCAAAAGAAGGCTTCATTTAACAGAAAGTCATATTTTGGTATCAGAGAAAAATCATTATTTCTAGAAAGAATTAGGGTGCCTCCATGAGCTGAACTTGGATGATCATACCTAGCAATTGTGGTATATTTTTCAACAAAAAAAGGCTCGTTGACTTCAAGCCAGTGCTCTGTAACCGCAACTATCGGGGGAAATCCTAATTCCTTTAGAAACAAAAATAATTCGTCAGTTTTATTTCTTATAGGACGAGTATTAATCAGAATCATACTAAAGTTGTCATCACTAAAATTTTTCGAGGTTTCTAGTTCCTCAGAATACGTCGCATTATTTAAAAATTTCGTCTTGGAGAGCTAGTAGAATAATAATTTCGGTGACATTCCCTTGATTTTTGTAGATGTATGATTCTTTCTGAACTTAGAAAGGACCTATAAGCAGCAAGATCAGCTTCCACCTCAGCTGGATTAATTCCATAGGCATCATTAAATTCTAGAAGAATTTTTCTTTGTTCCTCAGTCTTGGTAGGTAGTCCTTCGGAAGCCAAAAATAGTTTTACATTGGTGTTGGTATATCCATCAAAAAATACTGAGGCAGGCTGGTCGTGTAGGAAAGCAAGATGTAGCTTAATTGCTTTTAATATATCCGGTTCCCTTAATCTTGCTAGAATATATCGACTGTTTGAGTTATTGGTTAATCTAACTCTTGGTGGTGTTAAAGGATCCAAATTTATGGATGGTTTTAAATACCTTTCTTAATGAAATTAATTTGGGAATGGAACGGATCTTTAGATTTGCAAATTTCTATGGCCTGCTTGTCAGTAAATATATTTTTGTTTTTAACTTCATTTTTGTTTTTACTTGGAATGGTAATTGGATTTTCCAAGCTAACTGGGCTTCTGGTGTGCTTCGGTTTCATATTTGCCTCAGATGAAGTTGTTGATTCGGAGCATGAGGATTCTGTAGACCATTTAATGTTTACACCAGGTGGCCAAATTTCTTTATTAAATAATAAGTCAATAGATATTTTAGACTTAATACCTAAAGGGCATCTAAATATTTTATCTAAATATCTAGATATTTTCTAGATATCTAAATATCTAGATATTTTAGACTTAATACCTAAAGGGCATCTTAATTAATACCTAAAGGAATATATAAGATGTGTTGGCATCTTTAAGAAGGGCATAACATCTTATATATTCCTTGATACCTAGCTTTTCTTTTATGTAGTGAACTACTTGAATAGGAGTGAACATTGGGGTTAAGTTGCTAATAACGACAAAGTGACATTTATCTTCTGCACTTTTTGATTTTGTGACTGGACTAGCTTCGAAATGTTGAGTGTCTTCGGTTTGAGTACTTGAAGTGGCATACACAATGTTTCTCTTCGATACATCTTTCTTTGTTGGTATAGCAGGTAGTTTATTTGAAAGATTACTCATTTGATTGGATATTTCACTTACGTTTGAAGAGAGCCTATCTAGTCCCAATTTTATCTCAGATGAATTTGAATCTTGGACGTCCACCTTAATCGTGTCATTGGAACAGCCGAAAAAAACTGACGATATATTGAAGATATCTTGTTCCATCTGCCTTATCGATTTTAAAAGATATTCAGGATTTTGCAGGTTATTTAATTTATGGATCTCTTCAATTTTTTTCGTAATATAGTCTAATTTGCTGTCATTTTTGGTTAATAAGTCATATGTCTCGATGAAAATTTTAATTAATGCTAAAGGATTTTTCAAGTAAGAAATTTATTAAGTTTTTTATTGTCTTCAATTTTGATAATTATAACTACAGTAAAACCTCGATATAACGGACCTCTATTTAACGGACTTCGGATATAACGGTCAAAAAAATCCGGTCAAATGTGAAAAAAATTCAAAACGTCTCTGTGTTTTGCAAAGAATTTCAATAATTTTTTTTATTATAGCATTGTGCGGACACATTTCTTATTATAAAAAAAAACAGCCAACTTCAAAAGTGCAAATACAACTTAAAAAAAGTTATTTGATTTATTTTAAACCTATTTTTATATAACGGATTTTGGGCATTAACGGACACCCCCTCCCCCCATTTATTCCGTTATATCGAGCGTTTACTGTATTCTGTTAAAACTTTAAAACATAGTTTTTGAAATATCTATGAAAAACCGCTTTACACCATGCATTTTTTTCACGAAAAATTTATATCTTTGATCTTTAATAGGTAACTCAAAAAGTATTGATTTATTTTAATAACTTGATATAACAAATTTTGCTTAAAATATGTCCCTCTATCTATTTGTGCACTTATTTTTAACAAAATAATTTTCACCCCCGAGAAGGGGTGGCATCCACCCCCAGGGTAAAAGCGCAAGTTGGCACTTTGTGGCAAGATTTCACATTTTTCTTGAGGTATGCTCTAACTAGTCACCAACTTTCATGCAAGTCGATGGAGGTTCAGGGAAATCGGAGGTAAAAACCTTTAGTGACTGCACTAATTTTCCCCTTTCACCCCTTATTGCTACTTCCTTATCCACTGAGGTGTCAGCCTTAAAGGGATCATAATTGAAGGGCTCGGGGCAGTAAGGGACCCAAGCCACATTTTTTGAAATTTGAAGATTTTAGTAAAACTGGCTCTGTAACAATGATCTCAAGCCACCAGCGAAGTTTTACGGCTATTGGCCAATAGATGTGGCCACCAGGCTATAACGACCTTGTTGCCGACTTGCAAAATCATGGAAAATTTTTAAGCAAGAACGTCATAAGCCACAGTAAAATCAACATGGCGACACGTGATCGAAGAGTGTTGAAAGAAAAACAATTATTTTATAAGGAAAAATACAGTAGTTCAGGTTCGGATTTTGCCTCTGAAAATTCTGTAAAGGATCGAGAATATTCTCCACATATGAGTTCCAGTGAAATTGATGAATCTTCTCCGAAAAAGGTAAGTAAACATTTTAGTGGCTTGAGACCTTCTTGCTGTAGGATATGTAGCTTGTGTCTTAATAAGTTACAATAACATTAAATTTACTTTTTAGTAAAACGTAGCCATAAATAATCTGTTCTAAATTTTTTTATTGATAATGAGCCATTAAGACTAATATTCTATTTAAATTCGTTTGTCATTAACACGTTTTAAGACCAAAAAAGTATTTTATTTAGTAGGTGGCTTGGTCCCTTCTTGGATCGATAGCGAACACCCAAATTCCATATTCATTAAACACACCCTAAATGGAGCGTTTGATGAAGTAAATGTTGGTAAGAGTGTTGTAAAGTTTGGTAATAACAAAAACCTTAAATATATATATATATATATATATATATACACCAAGGAAAGGGTCAATGGGAAAGCAGCTGAATAATGGAGCCATATATATATATATATATATATATATATATATATATATATATATATATATATATATATATATATATATATGGAGGACCAGTAGTACTGAGCATCAAAAAAATTCAGGATATAAAGACACTTTTACAATATATTCCTCTCATAAACCAGCAGTTTTATCTCAGTATTATTGGAATCAGTACAAGTAACATTGAACAAGACTATAACCAAGTTGATGGAGCAGAGAAAGTAGACAGGGATAATGAAACCGATTTTTTTTTAATATAAAATAATATTGTAGGTATATTCTTGATTTTAGAATGATTCATTTTGTTATTTTCAAAAATGTCATAAGCCACATTTATTTGTTTAATAAATTTTTTCTTAACAAGTGCAGTTTCATTTTGTATCTTTCTTTGAAAAAATATATTTAATAATTTATTACGCATGTAAGGAATTAAGGTAAACATTATAAAATATAAAAATATGATTTCAGGATTTAGTCAAAACTTTAAACGTGATTTACTCAAAACTTTTTAAATGAGGCTTAGGTCCCTTATTGCCCCGACCCCTTCAATTATCAATATACAATGGACGCATTTCACATGACAAACTGCATATTACTTATGACGATGATTTTTCGGCTTGCGCTCTCCGCCTATTATTATAACTGCCCATTTATAAGAAATGATCATTGATCATATTGACTCTTGATGAAAAATAGACAGAAAAAATATATTTACAACGTATTAAAAGTGACGATAAAATATTCGAATCTGACGCAGATCAATTTAATGATTTTTTAATCAACTAGATTACGCATTTTTCGTGTTTCCTACTAGTCACTCAAATTTGTAATATTGAACCAACATCCATTAAAATCGAATATATTCACCTATTTATCTGTCGAAATGATACTAAATTACTTTTTCTGTGCAGATTGGAAAACGTACTGATGAAGCACACATGCTTTTGATTTTAACGATATAGGTATCTGTGCAAAAGTGACAACATATTTTCGTCCTAAATAAAAAACAAAATATATCGTATTTTATATAAAATAAAAAATATAAAAAACGATTTGTTGAGTTTTCTCTTTGCCGTTTTATGTATTCGTTTTTAACAGAAAACATAAAATTTTTGTTTTTGTTTTACGCAGATGTACATTTTTATTCATATTACTCTGGGCTAATTAGCAAAATTCATGGAAAAGTTATTTACCAGCAATTTTATTGCTGAAATCGAATTATAAGATCCTATATATTAATAATATAGGTATGCAAAGTCCGCAGATAGTGTGCTATTTTTTTTATAAACAAAATGGCGCCGACAAATCGTATTTTTTCCAATTATTGCTCTATAACGCCGAAGATTTTAACTTTACAACAAAAACACTCAAATAAAAATTCACCGCAATTAAATTCTGCATAGAGATATGTTTTTCACGATTTGCTCCGACGAAAATTTTCCTCGGAAAATGCGGGTTTTCCTAACAAAAACTATAATTTTCAAATAAAGTTTTAGGTAAGTAATTATTAATCAATAATTAAATAACTTAGTGACATCAAAGAATTCTTGGTATAGATTGTAATTCCAGAAACCGGTGAAAATTAAACGAATATTTTAGCAACAATTCAATTGTTAATTAACAATTTACGATCGCAATAATAACCAAAATAATCATGATACATTGATCAAACTTATAAATATTATAAAGATGAGATGCTTGTTTAATATTTTATCGACAAAATATAAATTTTTCTTTTTTTTGCATAATCTTTAAATTTTGAAAAAAAAAATAGTCATAATACGTTGGTCTAATTAGTAAAGTACAAAGAAAGGTTATTTACCAGCAATTTTATTGCTTTAGTCGAATTATAAGATCTTATATATTATTGATATAGGTATTAAAAGTCCACAGATAGTGTGCTACTTTTTTATAAACAAAATGGCGCCGACAGATCGTATTCTTTTCAAGTATTGCTCTATAACTTCGAAGATTTTATTTTACAACAAAAATACTCAAATAAAAATTCACCCCAATTTAATTCTACATAGAAGCATGTTTTTCCCGATTTGCTCCGACGAAAATTTTCCTCGGAAAATGTGGGTTTTCCCAACAAAATCTCGAATTTTCAAATACATTTTTTGGGCCAGTAATTATTTATCAATAATTATATAGCTTGGTGAAATAAAAGTTTTCTTGGTATAGATTATAAATTCAGAAGCCGGTTAAAATGAAACGAATATTTTAGCAAGAATTCAATTGTTAATTAGCAATTTACAGTCGCAATAACAACCAAAATAATCATGAGACATTGATCAAACTTAGAAAGATTATAAAGGTGTGATGCCTATTTAATATTTTGTCGACAAAATATAAATTTTTCATTTTTTTGCATAATCTTTAAATGTTTAAAAAAATGTTATAAACAAATTAACATTTCTTAGAAATTGTTTATTATATTCTAATTTTAAAAAATACTTAAAATGCGTATTTCATAGCTCTTGAAAATGAATGCTTTAAAAAAATTTTCCAACCATTTTCAAAATAGTTAGGAAACAGCAAAATAAATATACGATAGCTCCATTGTTTATAATTTGTTTTAATTGTTTCAAAGCTTAAAAGTGAGTCTATGGTACAATCTAATTACTCACAAAGAATGTCAAAAATTAGTGCAATGGTTATATTTTAATCAAAGATTAAAAATAGTTTTTTTGGAATTTTTAGCGCGAAAGTAGGCTTGATACAGAGCCGGAGATAAAATGTTCACTCGAAGCGACTGACACGCTTAAACTCGCGCGAGTTGTGTATGTGGGCGGGTAGATACGGTACTGTATTATTCTACTTTCGCGCGTGTAAATTACAAAAAAATATATTTATAATCTTTAATTAAAATATAACCATTAAGCTGATAATTGATATTGTTTTATAAATAATTAGCTTGTACTTTAAACTCACTTCTACGCTTTGAAAGAATTAAAAAAAATTATTAACACCGTAGTAATCGTATGTTTACTTTGCTGTTTCATAACTTTTTTGCAAATGGTTGTAAAAAGTTTTAAAGCATTCATTTTCAAGATATTTGAAATGTGCATTTTAGCTATTTTTTAAAATTATAATATAATAAAAACTTTCTGAGAAACGTTAATTTATTTATAACTATTTTTTTTAAACATTTAAAGATTATACAAAAAAATAAAAAATTTATATTTTGTCGACAAAATGTTAAATAGGCATCTCATCTTTATAAGATTTCAAAGTTTGATCAGTGCATCATAATTATTTTGGTTATTATTGCCACCGTAAATTATTAATTAACAATTGAATTGTTGCTAAAATATTCGTTTAATTTTCGCCAGCTTCTGGAACTATAATCTAAACCACGAATGCTTTTAAGTCACCAAATTATTTAATTATTGGTAAATAATTACTTATCTAAAACTTTATTTGAAAATTAAAGATTTTGTTGGGAAAACCCGCATTTTCGGAGGAAAATTTTCGTCGGAACAGATCGGGAAAAACACGTCTCTATGCAGAATTTAATCACGGTGAATTTTTATTTGAGTGTTTTTGTTGTAAAGTTAAAATCTTCGGAGTTCTAGAGCAATAATTGAAAAAAACACGATTTTCGGGCGCCATTTTGTTTATAAAAAAAGTAGCACACTATCTGAGGACTTTGCATACCTATATTATTAATATATAGGATCTTATAATTCGATTCCAGCAGTAAAATTGCTGGTAAATTACTTTTCCCAAAAATGGCCTATTTTCCGATAATCAGCCCAGACTATATATACTATTTTACTTTTTGGAATCGAGGTTAATTAAAAGGAATACTATGTTTTACATGTAGAGCTGATATAAAACATTGTGTGTGTTGTGAACATGCTTTCAAACAATTGGAGTGGGACGCCAAAGGAATAAATGTCGACGGTGAAAGGCTCTCCTACCTACGATTCGCAGACGACATAGTTCTTATAACGGACAACTTAAAAGAGAACTATTCTTACTGGGTTAGATGCTGCCTGTAAAAAAGTTAGTTTAAACATAAATTTTGGAAAGCGAAAATCCAAAAGTCGACGTCAACGAAATAGCATTGGTCCATAAATATAAATACTTAGGGCATGAAATCCAAATTGCCAGAGACAATCAAACTGCCGAATTACAGAGAAGGATCACCTTAGCATTGGCAGCATATGGAGCTCTATCAGACATCTTCAACTTGCCAAATTATTTGAAAGGGAAGACGTTCAACCAATATGTGCTTCCAGTCATGACTTACGGCGCCGAAACTTTATCGTTAACCCAGGCCACAGCAACGAAACTTAGAGTGGCCCAAAGAAGGGTGGAACGGGCACTACTTGGACTGACTCTCACGAAGAAATCAGAAAAAGATACACGACTCTTCAAACGAAGAAATCAGAAAAAGAACAGGCGTCACAGATGTCATATAGCGAGTAGCATGGCTGATGTGGAATTGGGCGGGCCATGTAGCCAGAATGAAGGACTGGAGGTGGACCCAAAAAATTACAGTGTGGAGACCAAGAGAAGACAGAAGAAGTAGAGGTAGACCACCTACACCATGGACAGCCGACGTTAAAAGGATTGCTGGGAATTGGTTGCAGAAAGCCCAAGATCGACAAAACTGGAAGAAATTAGGGGAGGCCTATGTTCAACTTTGGATGCAGAAGGCTGGATGATGATGATGTGTGTTTTAAATAAAAATTGTTTTCAAGTTTTCTATATTTATGCTTTTTAAATCGTCGATTGCGTGATTAATCCGTCTTTGTCATGATTTGCCTTTTTTGCTTCCCTCCACTGTTGTCTTTTCAGGGCCAGTTTTGATATTCTTTTACTTTCCATTCTTTCTATATGTCCTAACGTACTTTTTTTTGTTTTATTTTTTTGTTTATTTGTTCCTTCTTATTCGTTATCCCATGTTTGTTTTAATTCTACTGTAATGATCTTAACATTCTTCGTTTGCACTTTTCTAACAGATCTATTTCAGTTTTCATCGAAATTAAGGTTTTACATCCGTATATTACGGTTGGTCTAATTACTGTGTTGTAAATTCGTATTTTTTGTGATTAATACAACTCTTACGCCTGAGTGCACCAACAGATCTGAAGCTTAAGACGTGCCTTAAGCTCAGCTTACGAAACATACGCGTTACACCATTGAGTTTTACCCCGGGAGTAGTCGCGCTCACTCCTGTAACGTGAATAGTCGCGTGTTAGATTATATCTCACAATACGAATTTAAATACCAATTTCCAACAAATTTTTATTTTATAGTATTTTTATTTACTTGTTATGTTAGAAATATTATTTCTAACAATTATTAAACCTAATTGGCTCTCCCCAAAGCCATAAATTCCACAAAAAGAAGAAGAAGAAAGAAATTAAAAAAAAACAATTCTACGCATTACTACACCCTTTCTCGAGGCACTTACGAAATTTTTTCAAAATTGCAAAATTTTTCATCAAGTTATCGTGAAAAAGGATAAAATGTGAGATTCTATCTAACGGCGCGAATACTCGCGGGTTACATCAATGTTCAACTTGTCACAATGAATTGCCACGTGAATTGGATCGATAAAAACCGAAAATTATGGTGCAAAGTTAGTGAGATTTAAAGCGACCCTATCTATTAGCTGAGCTGGGCTAAGCTGGAGCTTAAGATTTGTTGGTGCAACAAGGCATTAGTGCTTTATATTTTTGATTCTCTTTTTATATCCTAGCCTTTGTTCATATTCATTCCATGTTGTTCATAACCATTATCTTCTATGTTTAGTCCCAAATAAGAAAACTGTCGCTTAAGTGCATATTCAGAGGAGCTTCTTGGAGAATATCAAAGTGGTTTTAGGCCTGGTCGATCAACAAGAGACCAGATCTTTGTGCTAAGGCAAATACTGGAAGAAACCAATGAATTCAATATCGACACATACCATCTTTTCGTAGATTTTAAATCGGCCTATGATAGTGTTCTAAGAAATAAATTGTATGAAGCCATGGATGAATTCCACATCCCTGACAAACTGATAAGATTGGTTAAGGCTACAATGCGTAAAGTCGTTTGCAACGTCTAAATACAGGGCTAACAATCACAGGAGTTTGAAACGAATGTGGGGCTGCGACAGGGAGATGAGCTGGCGTGTCTCCTCTTCAACATAGCTCTGGAAAAGGCGGTCAGAGATGCCCGAATAGACAACAGAGGAAATATTTTTAATAAATCATCCCAAATTTTAGGATATTCTGATGACGTGAACCTAGTTGCCCGCACAACACGCAAACTAGAAGAAATGTACACCACCTTCTCAAATGCCTCAAAAAATATGGGCCTGAAAGTAAACGAGGGAAAGCTAAGATGATGGCATCAACACTCAACAATAGAGCCAGAAACATCGGTAACCAATTCTCTGTTGATAACTCTGCCTTGGAAGTGGTGGACAAATTCACATACTTAGGCTCCCTGATTACCAAGGAGAACGTCATGACGGAAGAAATCAAGCGAAAGATAATCCTAGCGAACAAATGCTATTTTGGAGAGTAGACAATATGAGAAGCAGAAACTTAAGCCAAAAAAACAAAAATAACCATATACAAAACACTTATACAACCAGTCTTGACATATGGATCGGAGACATGGACCATCTCCAAGGTAGATGAAAACCTTTTGCTTATATTTGAACGAAGGATCCTGAGAGGCATATTCGGTGGCATCTGTGAAAATGGTATTTGGAGGAGGAGGTACAACTACGAGGTATACCACAGATATAAACATATATTTGGTGATAAAGACGTAGTATCTCTTATAAGAATAGGAAGACTAAGATGGGCAGGACATCTAACAAGATCACAGCAAAACAGCCCTCCTAGAAGAATCCTTGTCACAACCTGTGGGAAGTAGAAATAGGGGTAGGCCAAAACATAGCTGGAAAGATGGTGTAGATGAGGATGGGAGAAAAATAGGCGCAGCAAACTGGCAACAGTTGGCAATGGATAGGACTAACTGGCGTAATAGACTTGGGAAGGTCGAGGCTCTTTCATATGACTGTAGCACCATTGATGATGAATAATAAAACTGTCACCTTTTCAAATCTATAATCGGTACATTTGTATATTTTTACATTTAATTTGTTTCTTTTGCTTGTTACGTATTCTCCAAAAGCCCCCTGGTTATGCCACTGCGAATAAAGTACTACTTTTTCTTGTGTATTTTGTATGTCTTCCTATCAAAATGGTTCAATACCTACTTTTAGTGCATTAACTGCGCCTAACAGCAGTTAAAAATTTTTAATTTGGAAAATATTATATGGGCTTAGAATCAAAATCTGCTTAGATCCAAATAAAAATTTTAGAATCCAAACTACAAATACAAGTTTCTAAAGATGTACAGATGTAGTGTACCATTTTATGACATCATTTATTGATGCCCCTTTGATTGAGAAATGCCGGATACTTTTTCGAAAAGGGCCTAGCCGGGTAAGATGGTGAAAAGTGCCCCCAACTCAATTTAAATTCCATATAGGTCACTTTTTAGCACATATAGAGGAACTCACTTTCTAAAATTTTTAGCCCCCTAGGTGGTCACGTGACCCCCCTAGAGCCTAATTAGGCTTTTTATGTTTTTATTTTTTTATCTCAGCCGCGTCAAGAGCTAGCCAAAAAATTAATTTAAAAAAGTTGTAAGTTTCAAAAAGATCTATATGAAATTTTTTTTTTTATTTTTTAGCGGGAAATTCGAATTTTTAGAACAATTTTAAACTTTTAAATAACTCTGAAAAAAAAACTAAGACACTCGTTTTTACGAAAATCAATTATAATGTGTATTTTTTTACAATCTTTCACCCTGAATTTTTTCAAATTTTTAAAATTGGTGAAACGTACCTTTAAAAATAAAAAACCGCATTTTTTCGGCTTTTTTTTTCGTTTTTTGATACAATTTTATATTTTTTTTTCCAAAAAGGTAACGCCGTCACTAGAATAGGTAAAAAAATGAAAAATAATTGGGTTTGCTTAATAAAATTTTTTTGTAACGCCATCCATTTTCAAGATACAGGGCGTTGAAGAAAACAAAATTTTACACATTTTTTACGATTTTGCCGAAACTAATGGCAACATTGCAATAAAATTTGGCAGGTTTTAAGAGGTAGTTATTCTGCATTTTTTGACATAAAATTAAGAATTTTATATTCATCATTGGCGCGCATACGGGTAATGGTCTGAATTTTTAAAGAAAAAAAGATGGTACGCCACTGTCATATTTCAAATTAACAATCATTTTTGAATTCCTCGTTCCATTTTTGACAAAAAATGTATCTTCCCATTTTTTCATACGACGCGCCATTTTGTTGCAAAAAATAAAATATCTTAACGGTTCCAAAGTATTCGAATTAATATTTATAATGGATGTACGAGTTTATGTATGTAGATGTAGAAACTACTAGAAGTTCGAATGCTTTGTAAGGATTAAGATCTTTTATTTTTTGAATAAAAATGCCGCGTCGTATGAAAAAATAAGAAGATAGATTTTTTGTCACAAATTGAACGAGGAATTCAAAAACGATTGTTAATTTGAAATATGTCAGTGGCGTACTATCTTTATTCTTTAAAAAGTTCAGACCGTTACCCCTATGCGCGCCAGTGATGAATATAAAATCCTTAATTGTATGTCAAAACATGCACAATAACTACCTCTTAAAACCCGCCAAGTTTTATTACAATGTTGCCAGTAGTTTCAGTAAAATCGTAAAAAATGTGTAAAATTTTGTTTTCTTCAACGCCCTGTATCTTGAAAATGGATGGCGTTACAAAAAAATTTTATAAAGCAAACCCCAATTATTTTTTGGTTTTTTACCTATTCTAGTGACGGTGTTACCTTTTTTGAAAAATATATATAAAATTGTATCAAAAAACAAAAAAAAACAAAAAAATGCGGTTTTTTATTTTTAAAGGTACGTTTCACCAATTTTAAAAATCTGAAAAAATTCAGAGTGAAAGATTGTGCAAAAATACACGTTGTAATTGATTTTCCTAAAAACGAGTGTCTTAGTTTTTTTTCAGAGGTATTTAAAAGTTTAAAATTGTTCTAAAAATTCGAATTTCCCGCCAAAAAATAAAAAAAAATTTTTCATATAGATATTTTTGAAACCTACAACTTTTTTAAATAAAGTTTTTGGCTAGCTCTTGATGCGGCTGAGATAAAAAATAAAAACATAAAAAGCCTGATTAGGCTCTAGGGGGGTCACGTGACGACCTAGGGGGCTAAAAATTTCAGAAAGTGAGTTCCTCTATATGTGCTAAAAAGTGGCCTATATGGAATTTAAATCGAGTTGGGGGCACTTTTCACCATCTTACCCGGCTAGGCCCTTTATATTTTTAATGTTTTTTAGTCTCCTGAAAAATGTTTCAAAACATGGATCTAGCAGGTTTTTATAGATAAATATATCAGACAAAACAGCTAACCTTAAATAATGCGGAAGAATTCCAGATATAACGGATAAACAAGAGAAACTCACAAATATTAGAAGAGACAAATCAAACATGAAATGGAATTAAAATCTGCACACATTCAGCAACAAAATGATGAACCCTGCGTAAAATCTAAAAGAACAAACATTGGGCGCGTTCACCAGACTAGTGCGCTGTATCAGCGCTTTGAAACTGTTTAAGTTTTTCTGGTAAATATCACTGTCAATTTGAGCTAAACTTCAACGTGTTGACGGTCGCCATTTTATTCAGCGTAGGATTTACATATTGAACGTGTTTAGGAAATATATTGTAATGGCGCGCTTATTTGAAAATATATACTTTTACAATGGTTTTAATTATAAAGTAATTGAAACTAAGGATATACATAATTGTATATGCTGACAGAATTGTAAATACTTATGTGTAGGGAGCGGATTTTATGCTAAATGCATATTGCATGCATATTTCGCATATTTCAGAACTTTACTAAATTTTGCATATTTTTAAAGAAACATCCATATTTTGTGCATATTTAAAAACATTTAAGTCCAAAAAAAAATTTAAATTTTTTAATTCGACACAAAATATTTCCCCGCACAGGCTGTCCTATCTATTAATTCCAGAACTACCTGAATAGAGACGGCTCATTCACTGCCTTTTCATTTTTTCTTAGAAAATACCCGATCGTTACACAAAGTACTTACAGTGCTTAAAGTACGCCGTTATAAAATGACTGTAGGATGTTAAAATGATGAAGGATGGTTTACCGGGAAATCCGAATTTTATTTACTTATTTACACCTTTAACCATAGTTTTACGATTTTAGAACGGAAATTGAAATATTCATGCTTTAGATCAGATCCGGTCTTTAAACGGCTTTAAAAATTTGGAGGACATATGCGAAATTTTTAATGCAAATTTTGAGATTGATTTTGGTGCAGAATTTTCGGCTTTAACAAGTTATTTTAAATACGCCCCAATAACTTCTGTTGATGTTGAAAGGAGTTTTTCAAGTTATAAAAATATTTTATCTGATCAAAGAAAATCTTTCCTCGTAAAAAATTTGGAAAAACACATTGTAGTGAATTATAATCGAAGATAATAATATATAGAGATATTGTTGTTTTATTTTAAATAGGTAACTATTGGTATCACTTTTTGTAAAAAAAATGTGAACAAATTGAATATATAAAAAATAATGATTTTATTTGAAAGAAAAAGAATGTGTGTGTACTTTGTACGCACGTAAGAAGTTATACTTCTATTATATGATTTCTTAAAAATAAATATACTTTAAACAGTTTGTTTTAATTTTTTTTAAACACCAAACTAATTGTGTGCTTACCGCTTTCAAAAAAAATAAAAAAAACTAATTTTGTGCTTACCGCTTTCAAAAAAATAAAAAAAAAGTATATGATTGCACTGGATTCGAACTCAAGACCTCTCGATCTCTGGCCGAATGCTATACCAAATACGCTACGAGGACTGTGTCTGTATCGGTTCGGACGTACCTAATGACAATTCACGGTAACAAACAGACAATGTGAAGTATTAATCAAAACATTTTATTGTATATGATTATAAATATACAAAATGTTTTAATAATACTCATCTTACTCCTGAGGAAGACAAATCCAAAGACACAAAAACTATAATAAATATATTTACTAAAAACACTAATATATTCTTTTCACACCTTTTCTTGCACTGATATATTTGTACATAACTATTAGAACGATTTAGCAACTAAACGCCATACTGTCTGTGTGCGCATGCTCGCAGTATTATGAAATTTTACTCTCAATCGCGCCTAAAGAAGTATAACTTCAATAATAAATAAGATTGCCCCCCCCCTATAAAAGAACCCTCTAGAATACAATTGAACAGAATATTTGTGGTTTCTCGAAATGCGCATTTTTTTAATTTGTGTGCATATCTTGAGCATATTTCGTAATTTTTTACTGCATACATATGCGCATATTTCATCAAAATTGATCGCATATAAATCCGCTCCCTACTTATGTGTATTAAGGAACAATATTTTCAACATAATTCATATTTCTCGTTACATTATTTATTATTTATTTCTTTCTGGTGGGAATAGGGGAGAGTTGGACAAAACCGTGTAGGTTGATAAAACCGGGTACCCCTTAATTCTTCTAACTGTCTGCTGCTATCTATTAGACAATTTGAGTAATCTGTGCCGGAGCAGTAAGACCTCACCTGTCCTTTGATGCAGGAAACTCGATTTTTAAGGTAAGTTGATAGCTGTTTTCTCCTCTAATGAGTAACTAATGGCCATTTCAAAATTTAATACATGTAACCTAGTATATTACCTTTAATTTGGCCAAAAATTTTGAATATTATATCATAATTTAAAAATTTAAATAACATTTAATGTCTAGTTTACGAGTTTGACAAAACCGGGTAGTTCGAAAATCGACAAAACCTGGTACCCGATTTTATCAGACCTTTTGTTACTTTCAGTTTCTGCAGTGGTTTTTTTGCTTTTAGTTAATTACAACGTGTGGCTTCTTCTGTTGAAGAAGCTAGTTAGAAAGCTAGTAGGAAAAATTAAAAAAATCTTGAGTCGTAAAAAAATTAAAACTAAATGAACTGGACAAAAAAAAAAGAAAAACGTAGTAAAAAGGGCTGCACCAAAAACAAAATTTTGGAGAGTTTGGAGGAAGAAGATAATAATGACGATGCGTGTCTATATTACAATTAACTATTTTCAAATTATAATGCGAAGGAAGGCTGGATAAAATGTGTGTCTTGCACCAAATGAGCTTATGACGCCTGTATTGCTTATGATGATGTAAATGAAGTGTTTATTTGTGACTTCTGTTCATATATTTTCGATTTTTGTTCACATACTTTTAATAAATATTTTATTTTCTGCTCATTAGTATTTTTAGATAGTAATTAAGTTACTACCCGGTTTTATCATACCGGTTGGACAAAACCGGGTATTTTGCAATATTTTCATAAAAATAAAAAAAAAATCAAAATCTAAGAATATTCTTAAAAATTGGCATTGGCATATCAAACTTAAGTCATTTGAGAATATTTCAATCTGCAGCAAACATTTGTTACTCTCACATAGCAAAAGATACAGACGGTTTTTGGAGTGGTACCCAGTTTTGTCCAACTCTCCCCTACATCATCCAGTGGTTCTGTCAAATCCAGCACAGCATTAACAGCACGAAAAATTATTTCTTGTTCACTATCAAACAACAATAAAGATAGTATTGTATCTATTTTTAAATTAAATTTGTTTAAGACACGTCCAAGTTATCGTTGCACGATAGTTATAATCCACAGAGAACGGCAGTTTTCACCAGCCAGTGGCGCACAACACCCCTACATGCGACACTATATATACACGAAATTTTCGATTTTCCAAACCTGACTGAATTGAAAATTGAGCCAAATCTTATCTTGAAGTTTAGGAGAAGACTCGTCCATCCATATATTACTTTTCCATTTTGGTCCAAGGCTGTGGATTTTATGGCCCTTCCCATTTAGGGTCTGTTTTTCGTTCTCGTCCCCAAAACTCCCAAAAATTTCAAAAACTTAAGTTCAACCTTTGCGGCTTCTGATAGCACAGATCATTACCTTTCCAACGCATGTTTAATTTTGAAAATCGGTTATACCGTTCAAAAGTTACCGAGCTCAGAATTAGAACTCAATTTTTATTTAAAAAGGGGAAAATGTTTGTGGATATGTATGTATGTATGTATGTGGAAAAGTTACACCGATTTAAATTTTTTTTCTGTGTTTCAAGAGATTGTGAGGGCCGATTTAGAACCGGTGTAATTTTTGACTTCTGACTACCCGTAAGCCAGGTATAGGGCTAGGTAGATACAAAATGGCAAATGTTTGGGCGTATATATCTTAGGTTCAAGGAGAGACAGGAACTTCGCAAATACACCACATCAATAGGGTTGAGTTAAGCTTTCAAATGGTGCCTAAGCGATCAAGCTCAGACATACACACGGCTCAGTATAGCCGAAAAATTGAAAAACTAAACTTTGAAAATTTTGGTTTTTTTGTAGGACTCCAGGCGAATCTAACGTTGTTTACCTCATATCCGGGAAAATTAGAAATTTTAAGTTATACGCTTCATAAGTATGATCAAATCTATTTCCTATGGGGAAAACGGTTTCTCAAGCTCAATAATTTCTGTAACAGCTTTAGTTTTCATACTTGACCTCAGATGCATCAGATACTACTTGTCAATACGTTTCAAACTCATGTTTAGTGATCAAAATCGGATAAGCCGTTTAGAAATTATTAAGGTACAAAAGTATAATCCAATTAACGATTATTCCTGAAATGGTTTATGTAGTTGTAGTGGTTACGACGCTAAATTTGATCTGCAACTAGCATTCCGAGTTCATTTACCGGCCATCCCAATATTTTTATTCAATCTTTTTCGACTAGAAAAAAAGCTAGTGTACATTCGATGGACACTAGATCATTTGGGAGATAATGCGACAAAGGTGACCATTTATAAAGCTTAAGGTGAAATCGAGAAAAATTGCATTTAACTTCATACATTTAATTTGTATATAACTTGAAAAACTCCTAATACAAGAATAAAAAACCGCTAAACGCCGTAAAAATGAGTGGCGCATACAATATTCCAGCTACAAAAGATTTGATATGAAAATTACGTGGCGCGAAAATTTGTTTCATTTTGATGCAAAACAAAATTCTAGTTTTATTTTAAAAGATTTTTCCATAATATTTGCTAAATTTGAAGTAAACGCGCCACAAGAGTTTCAAAATTCAAACTGTATCAAATTTACTCTTTTGTGGCGCGTTTATTTCAAATTTAGCAAATATTATGGAAAAATCTTTTAAAATAAAACTAGAATTTTGTTTTGCAACAAAATGAAAACACATTTTCGCGCCACGTAATTTTCATATCAGATCTTTTGTAGCTGGAATATTGTATGCGCCACTCATTTTTACGGCGTTTAGCGGTTTTTTATTCTTGTTTGTTATAAAAAAAACAACGAATATCGTTTTAGGTTAAGTTCATAGAACAGGTGAGAACACAAAACAAAACCAACTATCAAAGTGTCAAACGGAAAATACCTTTCACCACACTGAAACGCAGTTTTAAAGCGCTGAAACACAGCTGTTTAGTTAAAACGTAAATCAATTATTTCTCTTGAACGCGGCCACTGGATATCAGTTCATACCTAAGGGTAAGAACAGAACAAGTGGGTCGAGGTGGAGGTGTAGGTCGTGGTGGATGCTACTAGTTAAGTCGCGGTCGATGTTGACAGCACATAGCAAGGAGGTCACCTGCGCTGTCAGTCGAGCTAGAACCACTATCAAGTGAAGTAGTTTAATGAAATTTGAATGACAAAAAGACTGTGCTTTTGCGATGTTGTCAGTCAAGTGATGATAGTGATTAAATGTCAGCTGTAAATAATCAGATCCTAATTCATATTTCAAAAATTTACTGAACTTAATTACTTTAGAAATTAAAAAATAAACTGAATACAAAAAAGGGATTATATTATAAAAAGTATCAACTCACATAGCGCAGCTAATGACAACTTGGCTTCGAACAGACCAATCACAGGAAAGCATCCTTGTAGGCCACGCAGTAGACATCCATGTCAAACAAACTCATTTTATTTTCAAAAGCATCGATGTAAACCTCCTAGATGGCATCGCGCTAAACCTTCACCGCGACTTTCCTGCTGTTCTCTTCCATTCACTACAATGTGTTTGTTTTACATGGATATCGACATCGACCGCGACCTACACCTTCACCTCCAACGCGACCCACTTGTTCTGTTCTTACCCTTAGAATTAGTGAAAGAAGGAGGACTTCTACTCGAACATAGCACAAAAACAAAAAACAACACCCACGAAAAAGTAGAGCTAAGCAGGAAAATAAATGTTATGTGCATCAGAGATAAATACAACCATATAAATAACGTGTATGTAGAAGCAATAATTTTGCGAGTAGATAAATATAGGCTATTGATTATGTACTTTAGAAAGAAACTACAACGTTAACTGGGTTTTATTATTTCATATGGTCAATGGACCTCTAAGTATGAAAAAACTGCGGAGTGCTATCATTTATAGGGGTTCGTTTTTGAGAAAGGGGTGAATTAGTCTCTAGGCACAGGGTGCATCAGGGTGAGTTCTATGCACTTTTGGTACAAACACGTCTACAGAAAAACTGTTGAAACTGTGAGTGGCGAACTTTGAAAAATCATATTCACCCTAATTCACCCCTCTCTCAAAAACACACCCCATTAAATGGTAGCACTCCGCGGTTTTTTCATACATGTATTTAAAGGTCCATTGACCAAATTAAACAATAAAACCCCATTAACGTTGTAGTTCCTTTTAGTTCTCTTATTTTGAACAAAATCAATAGCCTAATATAGTGTAACAGGAAAATTTCACCTAGATGGTTAACAGAAACAGAATTGACAGAAAATGTTAATATGTCAGAACGGGATGAAATTAAATTGTGCTACAGTTGAATAAACGAAGGCTCGTTACTCAGCTCGGTGGAGATGTGGGGTTAGTTGTTTTATGAGGTTGTTTCCTTAGATTTTCTTATTTGCTTAGAAATAAATGGTAACGAAATAACAAAAATCAGCTAGTTTCAATGGGAAATAAGCCACAATTTTACCAAAAAAATGATTTTATTAATTTTATTAAATGAAATAACAATAGAAATACTTAATGAGATATTGAGCACCATCACCTACCAAGAAATTGGAAGATAAAATAAATAAAAGACTTTAAAAAAATAACTCAAGTAAAAGAAAAATTAATAAAAAAACATAGTTATCGCAAAGTACATACACATTTACGTGAATATAAATATAATATAACCTACTTATTTTTAGTTGATTCTTACTTAATTGTTGCTGCAGAGAACAAAAGAAACAAGAGAAGGGATTGAGATAATAATTAATAACCAAAACATTTTTGCAAATGATTCAAATTTGTTAAAAAAGAATAAAGAAAAAATAAAATAATATGGACCTCTGTCAGATGTTACAATTAAAAGTGTCCAATTAAGAAAGGCTTACATGTTTCAAATGCCTTGTTTATAAAAGGCGATTGTCCATCCATACAAAAACATAAAAAGTACAATATTGGTGATTTCCATGAAAAGTTTCAGCGAAAACAGCAAAAAAATATTTAGAAAAAAAAGTTATTTAGTTTAAAGGTAATGGATTCAATAAGATTATGTATTTTAAACATTATTATTTTGTAAAATACATAATCTTATTGAATCCATTACCTTTAAACTCAAATAACTTGAAAACTACTTACTCTATCGCATTCAAACAACGGATGATATTTAGGTGAAAAGTAACAAAGAATCAAAAAAACGTGCTGAAATAATTATTACGACAGTGACGTAGATTGTGAGGGGAGAAGCGGGAAAAATGAAGTATATGTCCCTACAGCACGCCTCTGGTAACAGCAGAAAATTATCTTTTGACACTAGTTAAAGTATCTTAACATGTATAAACTGTTTGTCAAGTTTGAAAAAAAATATTGAAAGTTGTTAAAGCAATGGGCTAAGATCATTTTAGAATATTTGAAATAAAACACCCTGTATCTCGGTAAGGAGAATATTTTATTTAAGTGTTTCAGGTTAAATCTTCGTATTTTGTGATAAGGTCTCTGTAGTTACTATGCGGACAATTGTTAATGAAATACCCTGTATAATGTATTTAAGATATTTTAGGGTATCAAATGATTGAAAGATGTGGTGTAGATTGGACATGTCTACTTGCTAAAGGACTTTGAACTAAAACAAAAAGTTACTATAAGAATTTATACCATGACAATCAATTACTGACAATAAATATACACTCCAGAGGATGCAAGGTTCTGAAACGGTTTTCTTGTGGCATGTTTAAATTTAATATATCTATATATGGGATTGAGCCACAACTGTTGGTGTAATGAAAATTATATTTCTTGACTAACTATTTATGAATTTTCAAAGGATTGAAATTATACTTAGTGCACCAAAAAATTATTTATAGCATTATTTATAACATATATTTATTTATAACATTATTTAATTCATCTTAACTAAATTTCACTGTTTAAGTATAAACTTTTTTGTAGAGTTTGGAATGAGGGTAGCTTTCACCCTTAAAAAATAAATTTTTAGGGGATGAAATACTCAGAAATTATATTAAGAATATCAAACCATTATTATCTGAATCATTCGACCTAAATTTTATCCTTGTGTGTATGTGTGTGTGTGTGTGTGTGTGTGTGTGTGTGTGTGTGTGTGTGTGTGTGTGTGTGTGTGTGTGTGTGTGTGTGTGTGTGTGTGTGTGTGTGTGTGTGTGTGTGTGTGTGTGTGTGTGTGTGTGTGTGTGTGTGTGTGTGTGTGTGTGTGTGTGTGTGTGTGTGTGTGTGTGTGTGTGTGTGTTTGGCATCAGACAAAATCTATTTGCCACAGACTATAACGTAAGAAAGATCAAATGTCTACTTTCGTCCTAATCACAAAATTAACTAATATGTCATATACTCTTTTATAAAATGAAGCAAGGAGTGCTGAAATATTTACTGGAAGAGGAAATTTTATATTATTTAATTCCGTCATTAGCTCCAATGTTTCAAGTGTATATTTAGTACAGTCGAAAAATGTATGGTTTAAGTCGCCTATCGGCACATTATTGCAAGAACATAAAGGCGAATCTATTATATTTATTTTGTGTAAGTGAGCCGGGAAACGACCATGATGTAATTTCAACCTAGTAATGATTGAGGAATATCGTCTGGATACAGGGAAGGTGAGATGAGGAACGTTCTTCGGCAAATCTTTATGAATCCTATAATAGTGATTTTGCGATTTTTCACTAATACTTGTATATAATGATTCCCAATCGCTTCTAATTTTATTTCTGAAAATCGCTAAAAGATCGTTTGCGTCTGTTTCATAGATAATATTGTATAAATGGCATGCGTCCTTAGCTGCTATATCTACATGCTCATTGCCAATATGTAATACCAGCGTGTCCTTTCACCCAAATGAAACGAACTTTTCTGTCAAGCTTTCCCAGATATTGAATAATTTTCCTTATGTCATATATTATACTGTTCTTATAATGTTTTGTTGGGTGAGAAAGTAATGCCAACAGTACTGACTGAAAATCTGTCAAAATAGAAATTTTCTGAACCTGATTTTCTAAGCACCATTGCAGCGCTTTTTTAATTGCTAATGCCTCGGTTGTAAAGATACAAGTAAATTTTATCCTTCTTAAGTTTTTTTGAGCAATTTTGAGCAAATTTTAGAAATTAGGGGTAGTTTTCCCCTTAAAAATTAACTTTTAAACGGTTGAAATAGTTATTAATTATATATTATAGAGAGCGAAACCGGTCGTCGGAAGTTTCAATAAATGATTGAAAGTGCGTCTGTTTTTTACTTCATTTATTAATCATTGAAGTTAGACTATTAGATAATAATAATTAATGCATCTGAACAAATTTCACTTCTTTTAAGCTTTTTTATAGATTTTCGCAATAAGGGGTAGTTGTTACCCTTAAAAAATAAAAAGCACCCCTCGGCACAATATAGATTTTGAAGTTAAGGGTAAGGTGAACTTAATTCTAAATTTTCATACAAATACATACAGTTTTAAGCTTCATTTCTCGGACTAATAGGAGCATGAATTCTTCCACAGCTTTTTGGATGAAATTTTTGATGGCATTCCAGCATTCTTCGATTTCATAATTGCAGATGTTATTGTTTTTCAATTTACTGGTGGTTGTTCTATATTATTGTATTTCTCAATGTATAAAGGGAATATTTTGATATTAACCCTAGAAGGACCAAGGAGTGTTAAAAAGTATCCACAACATTGCATTACATCCGATTTTCTAAATACCTTCGTTCCTAAAAATCTCAAATAATTAGTCGTTGTCGGCGTACTACTGCCGTATTAAATTGCATAATTAGCATTTCTATAATTTAATTTATTTCCTCATACTTTTATAAAAACTTGACAGTGGACTATAAATAATCCCTTTGAATACCTTCAACACCATCCCAAAATGGATAGGGACGATATCATTCATGTGTCAAATTAGCACCCGTGTTGAGCTGGCCTCCCCACTTGCAAAAATTAAAAAACAAATAGCCTTGATTTATGAGCTATTTATGAGCTTTCATATTCCGCAAACTAAAAATTTTGAGCTCGTTCCACTGAGCAGGAATTTAATACTTTAGTGGGGGCTGACTCAGCTCCCCCCACTACTTAAAAATAGGAATATTGAATCGGTTTTTGCGGCAGAATTACGAGCTATTTATGAGCTCTTGAAATTATATAGTTTCGATTTTTGAGCTCATCCCCTTCACCCCAAACAACCCTTTAATTAATTTAACTTAAGAGAAAAATGCTGAGAAATCTTAAAATATATCGTATTCCGGATATAATTCCTATAGCTTATATACTTTAAGAATAAACTATTAAATCACGTGCATTTCGATTATTGAGCTACAACCTCTTCGCAAGAAAACCACCCTATCTTCGCGGCTTAAGAGAAAGTTGTACTTAAATGCATTAAATTAATTATTTGGCGACTACATATCATTTAATAATTTATAAGCTTCCAAATTACGCGCATTTAGATCAGCAAAATGCAATTTATTTTGTATAGTGCAGTCACTGAAGGTAAAAATCAACGATTACCTTCAATTTCGGTGAACCTTCATCGATTTTCACGAAAATTGGTCAGTGGTTAGAGGATACCTCAAGAAACAAAGGTGACATGGCACCACCTTGCGCCTTTAGCCTGAGGGTGGATACCGCCCTTTCTCGGGGTTGAAAATTATTTTATAAAAAATAACTGCACAAATCTATAAAAGAACAAATTATAAGCAAAATTTATTATGTAGGGTGTCCCAAAAGTAGTGGAACTGTCGAATATTTCGCGAACTAAACATCGGATCGAAAAACTGAAAAACACGTGTTCAATAATTTTCAAAAATCTATGCAATGACACCAAACACCAACCCCCACTACACCCCTGGATGTGGGGTGGGGGGTAGCTTTAAAATCTCCTATGGAAACCCCTAGTTTTTCTTGCAGATTTGGATTCGTTACGTAAAAGTAAGCAACTTTTATTCAAGACATTTTTTCGAACTGTGGATAGATGGCGCTATAACTGGGAAAAACGATTTATCCTGATACCATAGGTAAATTATAGAAACGCTCTAATATCTCGAGAAATACACTTCCAAATGAGAAACCAAAAAACAGGTTTTTAATATTTTTCGAAAACCTATCGACAAACACCAAAAATAACCCTCCAACCCACCCTCTGGTGACGGGGTGGGGGTAATTTTAAAACCCCCACTTTTTACTGCAGATTCGAATTCGTCAGGAAAAATTAAGCAACATTTATTCGAAACATTTTTTAAAATTGCTGATAGATGGCGCTAATAAATCGTATTTTTTCAATTAAAGCGCCATCTATCAACAATTCTAAAAAATGTTTCGAATAAATGTTGCTTAATTTTTCATGACAAATCTGAATCTGTACCAAAAAGTGGGGTTGCTATTTAAGATTTTAAAGTTACCCCCACCCCACCTCCAGGGGGTGGATTGGAGGGTCATGTTTAGTGTTATTCGATAGGTTTTCGAAAAGTATTAAAAACCTTTTTTTTTGTTTCTCATTTGGAAGTGTATTTCTCGAGATATTAGAAACTTTCTATAATTTACCTATGGTATCAGGATAAATCGTTTTTCTCAATTATAGCGCCATCTATCCACAGTTCGAAAAATGTCTTGAATAAAAGTTGCTTACTTTTACGTAACGAATCCAAATCTGCAAGAAAAACTAGGGGTTTCTATTTGAGATTTTAAAGTTACCCTCCACCCCACCTCCTGTTAGTGTTTGGTGTCATTGGATAGATTTTGGAAAATGATTGAACACGTGTTTTTCAGTTTTTCGATCCGATGTTTAGTTCGCGAAATATTCGACCTTTCCACTACTTTTGGGACACCCTGTATAAAGTTATTAAAATAAATCAATACTTTTTAAGTTATTAAAGATCAAAAATTTTAATTATTCGTGAAAAAAATGCATGTTTTGAAGCGGTTTTTCGTAAATCACTGAAAAACTGTAAGTTTTTACAAAAAAGTTAATAGTAGTTTAATTCGTATAGCTTATATTCTAAGAATAAACTCTAAAATCACGCGCCTTTCGATTATTGAGCTACAACCCCTTCGCAAGAAAACCATCACATATTCCCGGCTTAAGAGAGAGTTGTACTTAAAATAATTGACATTAATTATTTGGCGACTAGATATCGTTTAATAATTTATGAGCTCGCAAAATATACGCATCTCAATTATTGAATTGCCAGTTTCTTTCTATAGTGCAGTCACTGAAGGTAAAAATCAACTATGACCTTCAATTTCGGTAAATTTCCATTCATTTTCACGAAAATTGGTGAGCGGATTTTGATGCTATCAACTTTTTCTGTAGCTCATTTTTGATAGGTATTTCTAAGTACTTAGTATTTAGTATCTAAGTGTTATAAAATGCATCTCTTTCCCGTTGTTTAAGCTTGAATCCTTAGATTTGAACAGTCGCAGAAAAAAATATACATTTAATTACCAATAACTTATTTTAAATTAACATTAAAGGGTTTTTCAAGTAAGCAATTTATTATATTTTTTTTAGCTTCAATTTTAGTGATGAAAACTTTTTTGTAAAAACTTACAGTTTTTGAGTTATTTATGAAAAATCGCTTTTAAGCATGTATTTTTTTTCACAAAAATTAAAATATTTGTTCTTTAATAACTCAAAAAGTCTTCATTTATTAATTACATTATATAACAAATTTTGCTTAAAATGTGTTCCTCTCTCGATTATTGGGGTTATTTTTAATAAAGTAATTTTCACCCCCGAGAAGGGGTGACATATACCCCAGGCTAAAACCGCAAGTTGTTATTGTCAATTCATGAAAATGAATGGAGATTTACCGAAATCGAAGGTCATAGTTGATTTTTACCTTCAGTGAGTGCACTATAGAAAGAAAATGGCAATTCAATAATTGAAATGCGTATATTTTGCGAGCTCATAAATTATTAAACGATATGTAGTCGCCAAATAATTAATTTAAATTATTTTAAATACAACTCTCTCTTAAGCCGGGAATATGGGATGGTTTTCTTGCGAAGGGGTTGTAGCTCTATAATCGAAAGGCGCGTGATTTAGGAGTTTATTTTTAGAATATAAGCTATACGAATTAAACTACTATTAACTTTTTTGTAAAAACTTACAGTTTTTCAGTGATTTACGAAAAACCGCTTCAAAACATTCATTTTTTTTCACGAATAATTAAAATTTTTATCTTTAATAACTTAAAAATTATTGACTTATTTTAATAACTTTATATAATAAATTTTGCTTTTAATTTGTTCTTTATTTGTGCAGTTATTTTTTATAAAATAATTTTCACCCCCGAGAGGGGGCGGTATCCACCCTCAGGGTAAAAGAGCAAGGTGGTACCATGTCACCTTTGTTTCTTGACGTATCCTCTAACAACTGACCAATTTTCGTGAAAATCGATGAAGGTTCACCGAAATTGAAGGTAATCGTTGATTTTTACCTTCAGTGACTGCACTATACAAAATAAATTGCAATTTACTGATCTAAATGCGCGTAATTTGGAAACTCATAAATTATTAAATGATATTTAGTCGCCAAATAATTAATTTAATACATTTTAAGTACAACTTTCTCTTAAGCCGGGAAGATAGGGTGGTTTTCTTGCGAAGGGGTTGTAGCTCAATAATCGAAATGCACGTGATTTAATAGTTTATGCTTAGAGTATAATAATATAAGCTATAGGAATTATATCCGCAATACGATATATTTTAAATTTTCTCAGCATTTTTCTCGTAAGTTAAATCAATTAAAGGGTTGTTTAAGGGTGAAGGGGATGAGCTCAAAAATCGAAACTATATAATTTCAAGAGCTCATAAATAGCTCGTAATTCTGCCGTAAAAACCGGTTCAATATTCCTATTTTTAAGCAGTGGGGGGGCTGACTAAAGTATTAAATTCCTGCTCAGTGGAACGAGCTCAAAATTTTTAGTTTGCGGAATATGAAAGCTCATATATATCTCATAAATCAGGGCTACTTGTTTTTAATTTTTGCAAGTGGGGGGGGGAGCAGCTCAACACGGGTAAAATTAGCAAAATCTAAAAGAAAAAAAGCGAATAAGTGGGCAAAGACAACCATAGTTTGTTCAAAATGCAGGTATGTAAGCGGTAAGCACAGCAAGAAGTCAAAAATATTTCTGTATCCCACGATGATGCCAATTCCACTGAAGCCGAAGACTCCGGGTAAATTATAAATTCGTATAATTTAACTGTTCCATTAACATCTAGGAATAATATAAAAGTGTTATTTTTAAATTATTTTAAATAAAGAAGCACGTTTTTGGTTAATTTACAGTTGAGTCCGCGAGTCTTTACCCGTGCGTCATCATTTAAGGCATACGAAATAAGTCGGAAATCTATTTCACGCAACAACAACTGACAGAAAGTGGCTACTGTTCCGATTACGGGTTTTATTATAAAATTTGATGTTATCAAATATATAGAATGTCAAATGTAAGTTTTGCTTCAAAATTTTGTGCAGAATTACAGCTAAATTTGAAGTAGCTTAATAAATTCCTTTATTATTATTGATTAATAAATAAATAAACAATTTATAAAAAAATTTAAGAACATATTTTATTTTTGTTATTTTATTCACTTTGACGGAAATCTAAACACAATCATTTCTTTACTGTGTGAATGACGTTAGCTTTGTATGTTTTAAATATTAATTGCCAAAATATAATTATTTACCTTAAAATTTCAAAGCCCAATCTAAAATTAGATGTGAAAACAACTGTTTGTGTAATATAAAGAAACTTAAAAACTCAAAAATTCGACAAAAACCGCAAAAAATTCAACTGACTGACAGCCACAAAAGTAAACAAAGCAGAAACGTCAAACAAATTGTGCTTAAAATATGAAAACATACCGAATCGTCTTTTTTTGTACCTATCTCTTTTCAATGCACTGAGTCTAGATGGTTCATAAAAATGTTGTGTTTTTACTTAATAACAAACGGCAGCTGGTTTGTCATGAATTTCATGCGTGGAAGAGAATGATGCTAGATAAAAAGTATGTGTTTTATCTTGCCAGGTATTAATGACGCACGGGTAAAGACTCGCGGACTCAACTGTATGTGTGCACATTTATTGACCCTCCTTGGTCCTCGCTGTTTCTACTAAAAGATTGGTTCTGCGAGGGTTAAGGGAAACGGAGCAAAATGCAAAATTTTGACGGATGTCAAAATTTTTAATGTATTTTAAATGATTTATTTTTTTCGAATCCTGAGAAAACTAATAAATATGTTTGAAAAATTTAAACGCACAGTGAAAGAATACATTATTACTGAGGGCCGAAAGTACCTGAAAACTTCTATAATGTTTATTTTAATAAGTTACAGGGCTGAAAATAAAACAGAAAATTTAGTGTGATTTTTAATTGCAAATATTTCATACAAAAGAGAAAGTTTTTATTTATTGTAAGGATCTTTCGGCCCTCGGTAATAAAGTAGACTTTCATTCTGCGTTTAAATTTTTTAAAAATACTTATTAGTTTTCTCAGGATTCGTACAAAATGAATACATTTAAAACACATTGAAAATGTTGACATATCAAAATTTTGCATTTGGCTCCGGTCCTCTTAATTGGTTTAATTTAAAAATAAATAAATAAATAAAGAAAATACTTAATTATAAAAATGCCACAAGGAAATAGCTTCAGAACAACATTGGTTTAATTTGTTATTACTGCTATAATTCTTAATACATAGTAAAAAAACTTTGGAGTTTGGATAATTAGAACCATAATTAATGACACTTTTGTTGAACTTGTTTAAAAGTTTTGATTAAATTTTAAATTGCAGATTATCGATCTACGATTAATTTCCACGAAAAACAAAGACACATTTTCCTACACTTTAATCTACCTCATTTAATTTTCCTGTTAACCTTTCGTTCTTAAAATTAGACCAAATTGTGCCAAACTAACATCTTCTCTAAAACTAGTTTTGGTTCATAATGTGAAATATAAATATTTTACAAACATGTTTTCTTTCTAAAAGATATTTAAATATTAAAAATGATTTGCACTAGTTTACTCACTTAATTTTCTTTTTTTAGTTTTATTGGCCATTAGCCATTACGCTTTCCCATTTAGATTACACGTTTTAATTTTGAAATTTTATATTCACATACTACTTATTGTCGCTTTTATATTTCTCCTTTGCAAGGAGGGATTTAATCCTTTCAACCCTGACTTTTAACTAACTTAACATAGAAGTTAGTTCGATGCATTTTTGCAAACATATTATACGTGTAGATAAAAAAAGCAACAATCACAGTTAAACATCCACACCAAAACATCAAACCAATAAAAATAAATAGAGGAAGTAGGCAAGGGGACACAATATCCCAAAAATTATTTACACAAGCTGTAGAAGATTATATATTATAATCAAAAAAATTGAATGGCACAACAAAGGAATCAACATCAATGGACAACTACTGCTGAATAACCTGAGATATGCGGATGACATAGCGGTCAATATGAAAGATCTTAACGAAACGATGACACAATTGGACAAGGAAGCAAACGACATAGGTCTAAAAATGAACTACATAAAAACTAAATATATGACAAACGTGGAAGAGGACAACGACACCATGCAAATGTGAACAAGTACAATATGGAAAGTCAAGGAGTACATATACCTAGGGCAAATAATAAAATTGAGTAAAGAAAATCAAGCAGCAGAAATGAAAAGGAGAGTAAGACTCGCATGGGTGACATTCGGAAAATGAGCGATATCCTGACAAACCAGAAATATGTCCAATACCTCCGCACAAAAGTATATGATTAATGTGTCCTAACAGTACTTACATATCGAGCACAGAAATGGGCCTTCACAAAGAAAAATATGGAAAATATGACCAAGACTAAAAGCGAAATGAAAAGACTGGTAACAGAATGGAAATATCTGGTGCTTTTTTTTCAATTCTGTCCTTTCTTCGTTAACGTGGTCCAGAAAACTGTGACAACTGCCACCACAATTACCTATCTATAAAAGGATTTATTTAACAGGATATTTTTTAAAACATTTATATTTAAAACGTTTTTATATACCTTGGTTGATGTCACGGTCTCCGCAAATTTTGTAATCCATTTTAAAAATAGTTCTAGGCTATCTAGGTACCTGAAATTTTCAGAATAGTTTAGAACTAGCTAACAATGCAATATTTAACCGCTATTTTACAGGGTGATTGATTGGTGGGGTAAAACTCCGTAGATCCGTTATAGTAATGGATAGCGATAAAAGTTAATTACAAAAATTGTAGCCAACTTTGAACTTCACATTACAAAATTAGTTATAATGTTACAGGGTGTTCGATAACATAGTGGCATATCAAAGTTATGTTTTTTTTTAATCGAACACCCTGTATTTTATTTTATATTCGAAATCTTCTTAACGTCTCCATTACAAAAACATAAAGGTTTAGTATGTTATACAGGGTATTTACAAAGTTATAACCAATTTTATATGAAAATCGTAATAAGTTCAGCTCCCTGTATAAATAAAAATAAGCACAACAGCAATGGTTTATTGATGCCATATTTTTTATTTATTTTTAAAATTTTTATAAATGATCGATATTGCTAATTTTCTTTATATTGAATACAGGGTGAGTCAAAAGTCAAGTACATTATTTTCTCAGTAATTTTAAACGAAACACCCTGTATTTTATATCACTATCGAAAAGCACCATTACCGTACTTTAATTTTTATATAACATTCCCTATGTCTAAATTTATTACTTTTCGAGATATTTTCATATTTCAGAGCAAATTATTAATTACGGGTCTAAATCTATCTAAATTTTAGGCAAGCCATGACTGAATTGTCTAAAACTGACAATTTACGATTATTGAGTATCCATCTACAATCAAAGTTGGCTACAATTTTTGTTATTAACTTTTATTGCTATCTATTACTATAAAGGATCTATGGAGCTTTCCCCCTAATCAATCACCCTGTATGAATAAATCGATTTTTTTATTGCAAACTATTTTAAAAATGTGACTAATGCAATGATATTTTAAAGTACGTTAATAAATCGATATTACAAATTAATAGTGGGTCAGTCGCATTAGACTGCAGATCGAGAGTTCCCTAGTTCGAACACGGCTGTTGCGTAACTTTTTTTAATAAATATTTAAAAGTCGATATACTTAAAATTCATATTTTATAAGTTATTTATTATTTATTATACATACCATTTTAAACAACCGTGGTATTATAAAAAGTACTTTTTTATACTAGTGTAATTTTTGGAATTATAATTTTAACAGTTAATAAACCTACTAAAAATTCATATTTTATTCTTTCGAAACATGTTGTGTCCTTTATGTAACAAAACCGTGTTATTATAAAAAGTACTTTTTTATTATAGTGTAATTTTTGAAATTTTAAGCATTTTCTATCGTCAAATTATTTTATTATATCCTGTCCTATAAATAATAAAACCGTTTTATTATAAAAAAGTTCTTTTTTATAAAAGTGTAATTATTTTCTACTTGCAATTAATTGTGGGGTGGATCGAATAGCTCTGCGGTTATCACAGCCGGTTCCAAGCCCGGATAAAATGTGGAGGATGATTGTCAAGGTTAGGAATCTACCAATCGTAAAGACCAATGCTGATCCGGATTGATACTTATGAAGACCATCATGGCAAGGAATAAGGACAAGAGAAAAATATTCAAAACCCAGATGAGAATTATTACTTGGAACATAATCAGATGGCTTAACATAAGAGACCAAGAAATAACCCAACTATTGAAAGAGAAACAAGTAGATAATATAAATGCGCTCTACAATAACAAAAACGAAGGAATAGGACAATCAAAATTATGTGAACATTTAATCTTCAGTAGAGTATCAATATCAAGTATGGCCAAAAAAAAGGTGTAGCATTACTAATACAACAAAGATACCAAAATCACATCAAAGGGTGTCAATATGTATCAGAAAGGATTGTAACAATAAAAATATAAGAATATAGAAGGCAGATCTGAACATCATGGGAGAATACGGACCAGAAAATAACAAGTCTCAAACAAAAGGGACACATTTTATGACAAACTAAATCAAGTCAGAGGGAAGATGATAGTACTGGAGGATTTTAACGCTCAAATAGACAACCAAGTAATGACCATAATTAAGCAAAAACACAACGAGAATGTTAAAAAATGAAAATGAAGAACTGATAACAAACTTCTACACGAATAACGAACTTAAAATTAACAACACATTTTGACCACAAAGACCAACAAAAATATACATTGAATAACACCCGTGGACAAAGGTCGATGGTAGATTATGGTATATAACTAACACAGATATACATCCATAAAAATTATCGACATAATATGCCTCAACTCAGCAGACGAAGGAAGCGACCAAAGCCCAGTATTATAAAAAAAATAAGAATCATCATGAAATAGTCCAAGAGACTAGTATCAATCCAAACAAAAATCAGAGCCGAATGACTAATGCAGAATTCACGGAATACTTACATAATGCAGAAAAAGAATATCAGAGAAGATTACCTAGAATGAAATTTTAGAAAAAAAAATTACGCACGCTAGCGGTGGACATACAATAATGAAAATAATTTCCAGGCTTTTCCCGATGCTACTTTTGTTATAATTTTTCCCCAAAGCTGTGCTATAAACGATTCCTGAGATATGGCCGGGAGCCATATTCGCGAGTCCTTATTGGGACACATTTTTATGTACATGTTATTGTACGTTAGGCATATCGGGGTTTTAAAACTAAGGAAGTGTTTGCGAATATGTATGTAGAGCGCTTGGTTTAAACAGGGTGCCAGTCATGAACTGAGCTCTACATGTTCAAGCACCTCGTTCAATTTTTTTCGGTAAAAACGAAATTTCAAAGCAAAAAACGAAACAAGAAGAGCGAAGGCTACAGCAACTGAATCTTTTGGGAGAAAGCATCAAATGATGCATATAGTTCAGAGTAATAAGGATTTTCTCGAGACACTCAAAGATTCAGGTCTGACTACTTTTTTTAGTTATTGTAGACCTATAGAAGATAAGACAGAAAATAATGAAGATAGGGCAATTTTGAGTATGTCAAATGAAAGTAGAAGGGTGATAGTATCAAAATTTATTACAAAAAGATAAAAAAAAATAATTAATATAGTCAAGAATCCTGATGCCAAATTTTTTAAATTTTGTAGGTAGTTTAAAAACATTTAGAATAACTTTAAAAATGTTGTCCGTAGAAACAATCTTTTTATATATTCGAAAAGATAGTATTTTAACAAGAATTTTCAAATAAAAAATTTAGCCTGAGTTCATTTGGAACAAAGTTAGCCATGTTTTTTAATTCACAGCAAATTTCTTTATAATAATTAAGGAATCTCATTAATACCATTTTAACACTAGAAAGTCGGCCATAGCTTACCTACCTAGAAAGCCGGAAGGGATGATTTAATCGCCCACGTTCAATTAAAACTCAGTTTAAAGAAATTAAATCTACTCTAGACGATAGAATCTGATTTTATTTTATACTTTCATTGTTTAACACATTCGCTGCTTATAAAAAAAATTCGGAACACCATACAGTTTGCAGTTTTTGATATTTGCCACACATTGCCTTGTTACAGCCGCGGCAATGATTGGAAGTATGATTTCCTTTACAAAATATTTTCAACTGATATTTTTGTCGTTTTTGGATAGTAGCAGTGATAGTTGTTGGTAGACAAGGTGTTGCTAGGCGTAGTTCCAGATTTCGGGAGACAAGGTATGGGGCCTATATTCTTCACACAGCCGAAGAATAAACTTACAAAGACTGAGTATACTTTCAGTTATTTCTTTATAAATAATCCATGCATTTATTGCTTCCAAGTCAAGAGTATTATAAAACACATACCTAGGCCATCGTCTTGAAGTTACTTTTGTAGTATAAAAACTCGTCATTTGGTCCTCTACACCCAAATTGTATCTTTGTGTTCACTTGTGTTCACCAACAATTTTTATTTTATTACGTAGATGATCAGTACTAGTATAAGGGTAACCATTTACAATAAACATACATACATATAATATTACCCATCCGATAGGAATTTGAAAGAAAGGCTCGTCGAATTTCCCAGAAAACGATAATAACTTACACAGGGCCAGTTTGGCCCCTTTAGACTTCCATGGTAGGTTTGTTAGAAAAACCATTTAATAAATTTAGTAAACAATATTTTTCTTTTGTTAAACAAGTCTTTGTATCAAAATATTAAAAGTCATAAAATATGAAAAAATTATTATTACCTCAAATAAAAAAACTACAATAACTTCAAATCCTAACAGGGGCCAAATTGGCCCCTCCGACTTTCTAGTGTTTAAAAATGTGGCTTATATTTTTTCTTAAAAAATTTGCACAAATATTGTACCTTCACAGCATCCCCTACGATTTTTCTAAAATGTAGTTCAAACGATTACTAGGGGAACCTACAAATCCACCTAGTTAAAATACCGAAAAAGTAATTTCAAACGAATATAATTTTCCGTATCTCCGGATCAACTCCATGGATTTTGATCTTTCTTTTTTTAATATGTATGTAATTTCTAAGTGCATTACAAATATGCAATTTGTTCATAAATTTATTAATTAATAAACAGTCTAATTTGTTTTTAAATATATCTTGAAAGAATATTTTTTTTACAAAAATCTATTTTTTTAATCATAGTATCATTAATGATCATAGAAAAAGTTAAAGTACACTTTAATAAATAAATTATTTTTATTAGATAATTATTTCTTGAAGATATTGTATTTATTAATGTATACCTTAACTTTTTCTATGATTAAAACGATAGTATTATTAAAATCATGGATTTTTGGGAAAAAGATATTTTTACAAAAATTGTTTAAACAAATTAGACTGTTTACTAATAAATAAATGTCTAGACAAATTGCATATTTGTAATGTACAGAAAAATTACATACAAATTAAAAAAAGAACGATAAAAATATATTCAGTAGATCCCGAGATAATATAGAATGTGATAATAGTTTTAAGTTGCCTTTTTTAGTTTTTGAACTCGTGCATTTGTCGGCTCCCAGCTCCCCTTCACCTACCACGACTAGTCACCAATTGAATTACATTTTTAAAAATTCGTGTAAAATACCAGCTTTTGTTTTCACCCAATTTTGAAAAAATGTGAAAACTTTGAATTACTCACGTCCGTCTGTCCGTCTGTCTGTATGTCTGTAATCACAACTCCCCCGTCAATATACCAGGTAGAATGACAGATGAGGTGTCAAATGAAAGCTTATAATCCAAGGATGGTACTAAAGGTGAGAAATTTTACCTAGGCTGTCTGTTCGCCGGGCTGTCTGACCTCGAATATACCGCCTCCGTCCTTATACCAGGTAGAATGACAAATGAGATATCAAATGAAAGCTTATAATCCAAGTATGGTACTAAAGGTGAGAAATATTACCTAGGCTGTCTGTCGGTCTGTTCGACCGCGAATATATCTCCTACGTCATTGTATCAGGTAGAATGAAAAATGAGGTGTCAAAATAATGCATATAATCCAAAGATGGTAATAACGGTGAGAAATTTGATCTAGGATGTCTGTCCGTCTGTCTGTCCGACCGAGAATATAACTCCTCCGTCATTTTACCAGGTAGAATGACAAATTAGATGTTAAATGAAAGCTTATAATCCAAGGATGCTACTAAAGGTGAGAAATTTTACCTAGGCTGTCTGTCAGTCTGTTCGTCTGACCGCGAATATAACTCTTCCACTATACCAGGCAGAATGATAAATTGAGGTGTCGAAAGAAAGCTTAGAATCCAAGGATGGTATAAATGTGAGAAACGTGACCTAGGACTTCCGGTTTTAGAAATGCGACCAGAAGTACTGTTTTAAAGTCACCGGAATAGTACAAGTGATATATTATTTGGCGCGGCTTCGCAACAAGAGAACAAATATATACTTCCGGTTTCATACCTGTCTGCCCGTCTGTCTTTCTCCTCCGTTATTATACAGATAGAATGACAAAAATAAGGTTTCGAATGAAAGCTTATAACCCAAGGATGGTATTAAAGATGAGAAATTTGACATCGGACTTCCGGTTTTACAGTTGCAACTGTAAGAACTGTTTTAAAGCCACCTAAATAGTATAAGCGATATAACATTCGAGGTACCTTAGCAATATGAGAACAAAAAATGTAAAATTTTGGTTTTTATATCATTTCCGGAAAATTAGTTCTAACCAGAAGTGCCGTTATAGTCGCAGAAGTATTACATGTAACACATCAATTAAAGCGTATTGAAAAGTTGAGTTTTAAATCTTTAGTTTCGGTTTTGAAGTTATTTCTGTTTAAACAATGATGACCCAAAGTTTAGTAAAAATGACTCAAAATTAGTAAAATCGTTTATCAATCGGTGCAAAGTTATATACACGAAGCGTTCAAATATCGACTTCCAGTTCTACTTTCGATTACTTTGGGTGAAAACCTAGGACTTGCGAAGGGAAGTCCAATTACTTGTTCTAATATGTAAAATGATTTTTTCTATGGACAATATTTTTAAAGTTATTCTAAATGTTTATAAACTACAAAACTTCACAAATATTGCATTAAGATTTTTGCCTATATGTATTAGATATTTTGTATCTCTTTTTAAGTACATTTTGATAGCATCAGTTTTTTACTTTCATTTGGCATAGGCAGAATTGCCCTATCTTCATTATTTTCTGTTTTATGTTATTGCAAAATAAAGGTCTTTGAGAAAATCAATTATAATAACTCTAACGCTTAAACTAATTAATGGAGCGGTCTCAAATTTTGAGGGTTTGTTAAATACCCCAATACCCAATTTTGGGTGTAACACTGAAGTTCTAAGGTAGTGTTAGTGAAAAAGTTATTAACAAATAACGATTTTTTTATTTTGCAGTTTACGTAGAAACAAATTAACTTTTTAACTTTCAAAACTCGGCATTTTTAACGTTTTTTAATGTTCTAAAAAATTAAATTTTGTAATTTTATGTCAACTATTTAGCTTTTGAATGGGGTGCAAAAAAACGAAAAAATCGCGATTGTTGCACTAAATTGTTAATAATTAAAAAACGGACGCGAACTTTAGGCAGGAAACAGGTAGGTTTTCATCCTATAGGTATACAATAACTAAAAAAGTAGTCAGCTACCTGGATCTTTGAGTGTCCCGAGCATGGTCTATTTCTAGCTTATTACCCTGGAGTAGTACTGCAGTTAAACAGTTGAGATACCTTCTTGTCGGCTACTATTGGGTGTACCAGTAAGTACCAGTTGGTGCATACCTTAATGTAATATAGTGCTTAAATGAAATATTTTTCAAGTAAACAGTGCATAAAAAATATATGTAGTGACATAAAACCCCTGACTCATTCTCTACTCACCGGCCACATTGTACCATTTGTACTGCAAAAAAAACAAAATAATATTAATTTATTGGATGGCCATTTTTAATTTTATATGTTTTAATACAAAAAATTAAAATGACGAAACGCAAACGTGAAGAAACGCCCAAGCAAATTAAATGCAAAAAAGCATCTACGCTTTTTAGTCTAGGCGCCAGAGGGGTCACCGTGTCATATTCAATTCTGATGGACAAACTCAACAGTTGCTTATGTATTTTTGGCTGCTGATTACGAATTTCGAGGGGGGATTTAGATCCGAGTGGTCCATAAATTGTTATAAACAATTTAATTGTTTCTAAATTATTTATAAGGCTCTGGCTCATAAACTAAAAGAGATAAAAAAATGTTTCAAATAAAATTTGTTCCTTAATAAAAAATGAAGAAAAAACCGTTTACTAAAGTTAAATCTAACAATTAGAACTCAAGATATTGTAAAATTGGTGCACAATGCAAATTGCAAATTGCAAAATAAGTATTTTTCGAAGCTTTATCGATCGCAACTCGGCTTGTACGCATGCAAATAAGTCTTAGAAGATGTCGTTTTAAAGCTTTATTAACAGGTTTTCAAACAAAGTTTGTTAAATTACTTGATCTTCATTTGTTTTAAAGTTATACCCGTTTGAAGTTACAATTTTCTTAAAAATATTGTACATTCATTTGTTTGTAAGGGTTTCAAGCAAATTTGAGCTATAAACATTTACACTTTAATGAACAATAATGATAGAAAGACTCAAAAGAAACAATTTGAGGTTATAAAAATGTTCATGTGGTTATTTTTGGCCAAGATGTCGATATATTAATGGCGCGCGCTATGAGGCGCAAGATCGGCTCACCGCGTAAAGGTTCACGCGCTAACTTCTCGATGCAAATTATAATTTCTATGTATACATACGTTATCTTCAGTTTTCATTTTTGAAGATCCTAATAAAATTTTATCATATAATTCTTATAATTAACTCATCATACTGTACCTCGTATCACCTTTCATTCTATTTACATTTCTTCTATTTTTTGCACTAAATCAGAAAAAAACATTAAAAACTAATATTTCAGAAGTATAACTAAAAAGTAAGTTGACATTATTTATTAATACTATTTTTACAAACATTTTTTTTGCATCTGCAATTCTGCATAGAGATATACAGGAAATATCAGCTTTTTTACATCTGCATAAGTTCTTAGCGAAATTTTAACAGTTACATGGTGGTACAAGTCTGTTCTTGTAGGCAGTAAAACTAAAACTTTTTGAGGCTTCAGAGTCTAATTATCTATATGATATCCATATATAGTGGATCTAGTTCTTTTGCAGCATCATCAAGGCCCGTCAATTGTGTGTATGCCGCCACATCATAAATGCTCGGTTTATATGCAATGATGATGCTGCAAAAGAACTCGATCCATTTGTATATGGATATGACATATTGGCTCATTTTCATGCGTAAAAGCCGAGTTACGATCGATAAAGCGTCGAAGAATACATACTTACAAGACTGTGAGCCAATCTTGCGCCTCATAGCGCGCCATTAAAATATCGACATCTTAGCCAAAAATACACTTACGAACATTTTCTAAGCTTAAATTGTTCCTTTTGAGTTCTTTTATCATTATTGTTAATTAAAGTATAAATGTTTATAGCTCAAGTTTGCTTGAAACCTTTATAAACAAATTAATATACATTTTTTTTAAGAAAATTATAACTTCAAACGGGTATAACTTTAAAACAAATGAAAATCAAATAATTTAACAAACTTTGTTTGGAAGCCTCTTAATTAAGCTTTAAAAGGACACCTTATAAGGCTCATTTGCATGCGTAGAAGCCGAGTTACGATCGGTAAAGCTTCGAAAAATACTTATTTTGCAATTTGCAATTTGCATTGTGCACTAATTTTACAATATCTTGAGTTGTAATTGTCGGATTTAAGTTTAGTAAACGGTTGTTTCCTCGGTTTTTATTAGGGAACAAATTTTTTTTGAAACGTTTTTTTATCTCTTTTAGTTTATGAGCCAAAGCCTTATAAACAATTAAATTGTTTATAACAATTTTTGACCACTCGGATCGAAATCCCCCCTCTAAATTCGTAATCAGCAGCCCAAAATCCATAAGAAACCGTTGAGTTTGTCCATCAGAATTGAAAATGACACGGGGACCTCTATTTGGCGCCTAGACTATTTAGTATTATGTATTATTAGAATTCTACAAAAAAAGCTTAATAAATATTAACTAATTTAAATGTTTAAGGGCGTAGGCGCAAAATTTCGGACCAATGCTTTTGGAATGCATTCAGTTTTTTTTTTTCGAATCCTGAGAAAACTAATAAATATTTTAGCCCAATAAAATAAAATAAAATAAAATCAAAATGTAATTCTGTACAGGTTGGAATAAATTGTTTATCAAAGTTTAGGTCAAAATAAAGATATTTCCAAGAAAGTATATGATTCATGTAAGGGGATTATTGTTTAATAATAAAAAATGGGTAATTTCTGCACAAAATTTATTTTCTTATTGCTGCGGTAATTCATGTTTTTATTAAGGATTTACAATTTTTTTCTGCAAATCTGAAGAATCAATATTTTATATAATACTACCTACTAAACTAAATTTGACCCTTAACTTATTTAAATAATTGTAAATCAAATCTGAAAAACAAATTTCCAAAAAAAATTATTTGCATTATAAATGAGCAATATAAAACGTTTTGTTTTGCAGAAAAAGTTGTGTTATGGTACCAGTATAACCTGAAAAATTATGATTTTTGTATGTATTCTTGAAATACCAGCAGCTCTTCTCCAGAAGTCCATTTTAGATGTTCTGAGCATATTTTCGGATTTTTCTTTAAGTGGCCAAACGTCGCTGCTATATGCTATAATGCTGTTTAACAATTCTGTTATAGATGTTATGTTTTGTATGTTTTTATGCGTCTGCATAACATAATATTTGGATTTCTTTGTTACCCATTGTGTAACCATGACCTTTACGTACTGCTTCTATTATTTCGTTCATGATTATATTAAAGAGCAGTGGGCTTAACAAGTCACCTTGTTTGACTCCGTTTTGTACTGGTATAAACTGTGTTAGTTTTCCATTTATCTTTGCCTGTATCCGATTATGGAAATAGATGTTTTCGATGGTTTGTATAATATTGATTGGTATGTTTCTTTTATACAGTAAGTGTAAGACGTCTTCGACTTGGATGCGATCGAAAGCCTTTGTCAGGTCTATAAAACATAGATATGCTGTTTTATTGCACTCGATGGCCTTTTCTGTGATTTGTCTCAGTACAGATACGGCGTCTAAGCAGGATCTTCCGGATCTGAATCCTTATTGTTCATCTGATAAAGTTGTTAGTTTATTGATTTTGTTGGTTAGGACTTTTGTGTATAGCTTAAGTGCGGTGTTCAGTAGATTTATACCTCTATAATTGTTGGGGTATTTTATAATAATAGCCTTATTTTTCTTTTTTCTAGATGGAAAATGATGTTCAAAGAGATGACTGGAACGATAACTCTAATGCCTATAATAAACGAGCTTGGAGTAGCTTACATGGTGGTTGGGGACTCAAAAGAAGCATCCCAACCGTTTTAGAGCACAATATATATTCATCTCCACCTATTGTACAAAAAAGGAATTGGCAAAATTTTCAGGTAATTATTATTGATAAGAATGTGTATTTTAACGATTTGTTTACCAGAACTTACTTCTGGAAAAGCAGAAAATGAGACAATTTAACAGAAAATTTTTTAAACATGAAGAAATTATTATATTTTTTTCTACAATTTATCGTCGGGCTTTGGAATTTGGCTCATCAGCGGGCTTTGGACACAAATATTTTTCCTGCGAGTCGACAATATCTTTTTGGCAGCACCTATTGGACAATGTTGTTATTATTATTAATCGAGTAATTAGTAGACCGTGTGTGTTTGTAATTTATTTTCATTACATGTTTTTGAACCAGGAGACTTTTTTGTAATTCTGATTTAGTTCATGTTGTTTCGTCACCTCATGATTAACCGACAAGAGAATAGTTGTTATCATTGTTATTTAATGTAGTAGTGTAAATGATAACAAAGGACGAATTTAACAGATCAAACCACGTACTTCATAAAAACATCAGTGTTTGGCTTTCGCGGAAGATGTAGAGATTTTTGGCTCCCTACTTCGCTCGAAGTGCTAATATATTATTATTATCCAGTTTTAGCCACACGGATCCACTCCCTCTAAGGGAAAAATTCGCTCACCCCACATACCTACGTTATCAAAAGGATTCAGCTCTGGTAGTACTCTTTCTTTGTTATCGAGCTCTAGGTGACTTCATATGTTGGAGTATCTCCCAAAAAAGTTCATACACGTCTGGACGTCGAAAGTAGTACAGCTTTCTGCATGGTCTTATAGAGATGTTCATTAAGACCCAGCCGTTTTATGTCCTCTAATGGACTCTTTATACAGGATGTCCAGAAACTCTACCGACAAACAAAGACAGGAGATTCCTCAGATAATTTTAAGACAATTTAACCCAATTCACCTAGTCCGAAACTGCTTTTTAAGGGAGCTAGAGCTCTTTGAAGATGGCGTCTTTTAATTGGTTTTTCTTAAATACCTCCAGAACGCTTCTATTTAGAAAAACGAAAATTGGTATGCGTATTTACTTTCCAGAAATAAATCGATTTCATCCATTGCGAATTTCTAGTACCGGTCATAGGCGTCCGTTTTGGGTAGGGCAACGGGTATTTAATCGCCAAACTTTTTTGTCTTTCATTTTTAAGCATTTTTGACTCTGAATTAATAAATTGTGAGGTATTCTAGTACTAAAAGGCACTCTTACTTTAAGTCGATAGGATACACCGTTTTCTAGCAAAAATCGATTTAAAAATTTTTGGTTCTTTGAATTTAAAAAAAAAAGATAAAAAAAAACTATTTAGAAAATTGAAAACTGGTACATTTATTTATATTCCAGAGATTAATCGATTTCATTAATGGAGAATTTCTGAAACCGGTCATAGGCGTCCGTTTTGGGTAGGTCAACAGTTATTTTATAGCATAACTTTATTGTCTTTAATTTTGAAATATTTTTGACACTAGATTATTTAATTATGAGATATTCGAGTACTAACAGTTACTCTTTCTTTAAGTTGGTAAAATACTTTGTTTTCTTTTTATTTTTTTCAATTTTTTTTTCAAATTCCCAAAACTAAAAACTTTCAAATCGATTTTTCTAGAAAACGGTTTGTCCTACAGACTTAAAATAAGAGTACCTTTTAGTACTAGAATACCTCACAATTTAATTTTCCAGTATCAAAAATGCTTAAAAGTTGAAAACAAAAAAGTTATGCGATAAAATATCCGTTGCCCTACCCAAAGAGGATGCATATGACCGGTACTAGAAACTCGCAATTTATGAAATAGATTTATCTCTGGAAGATAAATAGGCGTACCAGTTTTAGTTTTTCTAAATAGATGTGTTCTAGAGGTATTTAAGAAAAACTAATTACATGGCGCTATCTTCAAAGAGCTCTAGCTCCCTTAGGAAGCACTTTCGGACTAGGTGAATTGGGTTAAATTGTCTTAAAATTATCTGAGGAATCTCCTGTCTTCGTTTGTCGGTAGAGTTTCTGGACACCCTGTATATATAATACTTCGAAAGACAGGAAAGCAGTTTGACCTGATAAAATTCCTGTTGAGTTACTCAGATTGTTAGATGAAGAGGGAATTACGATACTCCAAAGATTTTTCAACCAAATCTATAAAAAAGGAAAATTTCCTGTCCAATGGCTTGTATCTATCTTTATCCCTTTGCCAAAAAAGAACAACGCAACAAAGTGTCAAGAGCACCGACTGATAAGTCTGATGAGCCATTCTTTAAAAATATTCCTCAAAGTTCTTCACTACAGAATCTCCACAAAATGCGAAAGGTTATTGGTTGCTCACAATTTGGATTTCGAAAAGGCCTGGGTACCAGGGAAGCACTAGTTGCAACCCAAGTGCTAGCTCAGAACTGCTACAATCAAAGGAAAGATGTAATGATGTGCTTTATAGATTACGAAAAAGCCTTCGATCGAGTACAACATCATAAACTCGTACATATACTAAAACAACTCGACATAGATCAAAAAGACATTCGTTGCATAGAGGCTCTTTACTGGAATCAAACAACTGTCGTCAAGGTGGATAATGAAACAACGCAAGCTCAAAAAATTCTCAGAGGTGTAAGACAGGGATGCATTCTCTCCCCACTACTGTTCAATCTATATTCAGAAAGTATCTTCCAGGAAGCTCTTGAGGAATGCGAAAGCGGCATCAAAGTGAATGGTACCTGGGTCAATAATATACGATATGCGGATGATTTGGTCTTAATAGCAGACAATATAGAAGACCTCCAAAACCTTCTTAATAAAATTGGAGAGCATAGGGAGAACATGGGACTTAGCATCAACATAAAAAAGACGAAGTTCCTTATAATCAGCAGTCAATTATGTCAACATCAAAATGCAAGACTAGCATATAACAACCAAGATGTAGAGCGCGTAAGAATGTTTAAGTACCTGGGAACCTGGCTATGTGAAGACTGGATGTTGGACATGCAAATTAAATGTCGGATAGAAAGAGCCAGAAGTGCATTCATGAAATTCAGAAACGTCTTTACGAACTCTGACTTTGACCTTAACCTAAAATTAAGATTCACAAAATGCTATATATGGTCGGTGCTCCTATATGGCATGGAAGGATGGACTTTAAAAATAAACACAATGAATAAGCTAGAGGCATTTGAGGTGTGGATCTATCGACGAATCCTTAAAGTTCCCTGGACCGCAAGAATAACAAATGAAGAAATCCTGAGAAGAATTGGTACAGAACGACAACTGATGTGCACAATTAAATAGAGAAAAACGGCATACTTGGGACACATAATTAGAAATGAAAGATATCAGTTTCTGCAAACCTTAATTGAAGGAAAAATCGAAGGAAGAAGAGAAGTGGGCAGGAAGAAAATGTCATGGCTCCGTAATGTCAAACAATGGACAGGACTAAAAAACATAGGAGACCTAATACATACTGCAAGGGATAGAGAAAAATGGTCAAACGTGATCACGAACATGCATTAGTGGATTGCATAAGAAGAAGAAGAAGAATGGACGACTCTTTAGAATGGCTCCAATAGAAATTGAAGTGCCTCTGCAAAAACATTTTCTACATGAAGGTTGAACTGCACAGGAGACAAAATACACCCCTGTCGTACCCCTCTTACAACTTCAAATTTCTCTACGTTCGTTGATTTGTTCAGCCACACTCGTGCAATATTAGCATTGTGTAGCATGTTTATCATTGCGTCGTGTTTTAGCAACGACGCTGAGCAACTCTCAGCTGAATTTACAATAATCAAGTTCCAAAAATGTTATGTGTATTATGTATTACTATATGCATGTGAAACCTGGATCATGAAGGTACAAATTAGAAGCCTTCCAGATGTGGTCATATCGTAGAATGCTCAGAATATCTTGGGTTCAACGCATTTCAAACAGAAAAGTCTTAGACAGAGTAGGTCAAGGCGAAGGTGGCCTAATGAAGATGCTAAAAAAGAGAAAACTTGAATATATGGGGCATACAATGAGAGGTAGCAGATACAGGATGCTGCAATTAATACTCGATGGAAAAATCGACAAAAAAAAAGAGGAATTGGTCGAAAGAAATATTCATGGCTCCCAAACCTTCGTCAATGGACTGGCTTATCAGCAGATCAATTATTACATGCCGCGCAAGATCGGGAACGATATCGGCAAATTGTTATGGAAGCTACCCATGCCTTAAATTTGGGCACGGTACTTAAAGAAGAAGAAGAAGTCCTGTTTTACGGTGTCAAACGCATTTTCATAATTGAGGAATATGATTATTATATTCTTTTGTTGGTACATGCAGTTTTGTATAAGCGTATTCAAGCAACCAAATTGTCTCACCGCTTAGCTCTTCCAGCTTTCTTAACATTCTTGTGTAGAGTATGCGAAGAAATACTTTAAGCAAATGAAGCATTAAACTAATCAGTCTGTGATCCTTGCACTCTGTTGAGCATCCTGTTGTAACTATAAAAGTTGAATTAAACCAATCCGTTTGAGTGTGGTCGGTGTTATAATGGCATTGAAAATTGTTACCAGCATGTAGATGATATCTTCTAACAGTTTTAGGGCTTTCGTAGTAATGCCATCCGGTCCAGGGGCTTTGCCAAGTTTTGCTTATTATATAGCGTACTCCACCGAATATCGGGAGGGCCGGAAAAACTTTCTGCAGGTTGGTTAGTAGTTGGCAGATTCGGTCTATTGTCTGTAAATAGGCACGAAGCATAATCTTTCCAGATTTTAGCTAGTTCTTCCTGGTTATGTATGTAGTCTCCTTGATCATTTTTGTTTCGTGGTGTTTCTTGTATATACTCGGCGCTCAGAGCAACAGTGGCCTAACCCCATAATCGAAGTTTTGAGATAAATGCAATCTTTGCATTCGTATTTCCATTATACTTATGGGATGGCGCTATAAATTATGTAGCGCCATTTAGCCAAATATAGTAGGTTGTGTAGACCCTTGTTTTTCGAAGATTTAATGTTGCTGCTTTTATTGACATACTAATCTAAGAATGTTCAATTTGTGGGTTAGGCCACTGTTGCTCTGAGCGCCTCAAATGTCTTTAACCTTTGTATGTAGCTCAAAGCTGTTCCCGTTTTCTTGTAGTGATTCTCATTTTTACCACGTTTTTTCATCCAGTTTTCCTTTGCAGTTTTACTTCTTTCTGTTATCAAATAAAAATGTGTGTGTACCATTTTTATTTATTCGGCTGCAATACGAAGGAAAAACAATCTTACTTTTTAATTAGAATAAGGAGTGCAGCCAGTCCCTTTAACTGCAGTTTTCTGCTCTTATTGGAGCGTCATCAGAAGGAACGTAGGCACTGTTCTCCTTAATCCAATTAAAATGCATCGAAATGTTTTCCCAAATATTGCAGCCAAAATAATGGTAATAGGTGGCTAGCGCCATCTGGCCGTACAAAGACGAAGCAAGTTTTCAATCCTAATAGCAAATAATTAATATTGAAAAATATCAAAAATTACTAAAAGATTTTTAAATTGATTTAGTAAGTATAGTTTTCAATTTAAAAATCTTTTAGTAATTTTTGATATTTTTCAATATTAATTATTTGCTATTAGGATTGAAAACTTGCTTCGTCTTTCTGTTATCGTACGTTGGGTTTCCTTGTATTAATGTTGGTTCTGGTGTATTTTGTACGGTCGACGTTGCTTCATTAGCTCAAGTATCTCTTCTGCATCGACGCGTTTCTGTGATTTGCATTTACTTATTAGTCCAGGAACCGAAGCTTTTCACCCCTCAATTTTTACAGAATGGATCGATTTGCTTGAAAATTTGAGAATAAGTAGTGGATGTTCCAAGGATCAAAATCTATATGATGCCGAAAGGCGCTTTTATTATGGGGGTGTTTGCCACCCCATCTCAGGGGTGGAAATTTTTTATTATATTTTGACAGCAAAAGTTGATAAAAACATTAATTCTAAGCAAAAAATATTGCATACATTTTTTTGATAAAACTAATAGTTTTCGATTTGTTCGCTATCGAAAATGTTAGTTTTATATGGAAAAAATCAATGTTCTTCTATAGTATACTCATTTACTATTCACTCAATTTTTGTCGCAGAAAATAATTTTTCACACCAAGTTCTTAAGAATTCAATAACCTACAATTTCATATTTAAACATTTTTTCTTATCTTTGATGCTAATCTCTCTATTCTGAAGAAAATTGCATTTTTTACAAAACTACAAAAATTCTTTATTCGCTTTTAACTTCAGTTTTTTTAAAACTAATCATTTTAAGCCAGTCAAACTTCTAGAATCTATTAATAATACACAAATAAAAAGAATGAATAAGGCCAATGACTAAAAACACCGCTAACTTACATTATTATGTTTACAATTGGATTTCTCCTTTTTTTTTTTTCTCAAAAAATATGTTGATTTTTTAACCGTAACTTTTTTATTTTGTATCTTAGAAAGTTTGGTATAAAAGAATTTTGTAGGTTTTTACAAGATCTACAAGCCTATTAATATTAAATCGTACTAAAATTTTTAGTCACAAAAAGAGGTGACTTTAAAAGGGTTGGTAAAGGTGGTTTTTGCATGCTATTACAAGTTTTAATTGTCAATAGCTCACTTAATTTTTGTCATAGAAAAATTTTTTTCATACGAAATTCTTGGGAATTAAATTATCTACAATTTAATATTAAAACATTTTTTCACATCTCTGATGCTAATTTTTCTATTCAGAAGAAAATGCCATTTTTTCCAAACTACAAAAATTCGTTAATCGTTGTTAACTTCATTTTTTTAAAAACGAATCATTCTAAGTCAGTCAAACTTCTCGAACCTATTAATAATACATAAATAAATAAGACCAAATAAGGTCAATGACTAGTTTTAATTAGGGTGGTAATTACGGGGTTGCTTCCGACCACTTTTGCGCTGAAAAAAATAGGAACTGACATTCTTTTCATTATAAGTCACTTAAGTTTTGAGCTAGAGACTTCTTTTTTATTTCTAGAGATAGATATTTTTAAATTCTTTAAATTAGTTTTAACAAGTTATTCTCGAAAAATGCATATTTTTCCCGTCTTTTGACTTCGAAACTACAATATTTAACATTTGACAAAGAAGAGCTAACATATAATAAAGTATATCTTGATTACTGTTGGTCTTAAAGAAAATATTAAAAAACACTGTTTTGTTTATTTTTTCAAATAGTACATTTTTGTTCAGTAAGGTTGTTTTGATAAAACGAAAACTTTTGGAGTTATTAGCAGAAAAATGATTAAAAACATTGATTTTTCGATATAATACTAACACTTTCGATAGCGAATAAATCGAAAACTATTAATTTTATCAAAAAAGTGTATAGAACATTTTTTGCTTAGAATGAACGTTTTTACCAACTTTTGCGGTCAAAATATAATAAAAAATTTCCACCCCCAACAGGGGGTGCCAACCACCCCCATGGTAAAAGCGCCTTTCGGCATCATATAGATTTTGATCCTTGGACCATCCTCTACTTATTTTCAAATTTTCAAGCAAATCGATCCATTCTGTAAAAATTGCGAGGTTTTGTCCTATTTCAAGCTTCATTACTTGGACTATATGCATTTACTTATATATTTCTTACATACTGTATGCAGTTTTTTGACAATATATTTCAGGTAATTTCTAGTTGGAATAACCTGATCCTGAATAGCAAGAAGGAAACCCTCTGTCTCGGTAAATATCTTTCCTGATGTGAGCCAATAGTTCGGCGCTGTATTGTCGACATATTCTTGGCTGATTTCATCGACGTCTATTATTATTATTGCTATTTTAATATTTTACTTCTAGAATTATGTTTTGTGAAAATTGCATTACTCTCTCATTTAATAAATTATTGCACCTTTCGAAAGCTTTTTAAACCATTAATGTTTGAGACATTCCTACATTACAGGTAAAGGGTTTTCATATTTGTATCCAGCATCCCACTTTTTTTCGGATATTCTTCATGCTTGTCCTATTGTGTAAATACGCTTGCTACATTGTTCATACAAAGAATGTATATTGTCTTTACTCCGCTCAATAATACACCTGGTATCTAGGATTGAGCACTTCTAATTATACATAGTATAAGTTATTGTAAATAATTGGGTCACTTTTAGTGCTTAAAAAATATATCTCAGACTACTAAAATATAGCAAGCATTACACAAACACAGCTATGTTAAATTACTTAAATATTTCATATTTCCAGACCAAAATGTGCAAATCCATTTATTCGTTGTACTGTTTTCTCTTGCCGAGTTAATAAACGGGATTACTAATGATACACTGGGTTGGTTAAAAAGGGGTAATTGCTCCAGTAATTATATTTGTCGCAAAAATTCTCGTACAATGTGAAATTTAAGCTTTTCGGTTGAATAGAATGCGCAGCATAATGGCTAACAATTAAAAGATTTTGTATTTGTTTTTTTAAGAGAATATAATGATTGCAATCATTATTACGGTGGATTTTTATTTTCATATTGCTCTTTCATTATTGGTTTAATAAAAATTAAACTTCTTTCCATGGATCATGTCTTTACGAAATATATAGGGTAAAAGGCATTTATCGAATAAAATTATTTCTGTCCTTGTTTTAAAAAACGCTAGGATCCAATTTTTATATGTAAATGTTCGATTTTTATACATACAGGGTTGCGAAAAAGTCTGGCACACGATTATTTCTCGGAAACCGCTAGAACGAATTTTATGGATTTTGGTGGGTGAGTGTCTTTTAATATGGCCGATATTAAAGTGGTAACTACATTGTTTTCAAATCTTCCGTTTTTCTGGAAATCTAATGAACTTTCTTATTTCAAATGGAACACTCTGTATATTTTTTACGTTTTGGAGTTCTTAAGGGATACTGATTATTTTTCATATGATATTCCCTATACCTAAATACCATATTTTCGGAGTTATTGCTACATTTATTAAAAAAAAAATGTAAATTAAAATTTAAACAATTTAAAAAAAAATAAATTTTTTCGGCCCGGGTAGACAATATTTTAAGTTTTTTTGCATCTGCATTGTAGCTAATGATATGAACTATACATAATTTCACTTTTACGTTAAGGCTATGGGTACATAATTCGCAAATATTTTACGCCTATCCCTACTTTTTCTGTCTTTACACGGCAAATTACGTGTAATAAAATTCTCACTGGTATGGAAACTGCAGATGTAAACATTAAGTTGACAGTGATATTGTCATTAGAAAGGTAGAGATGGCTATTTCGGTTTCGTTCAGTTTTTGAATGTTCTTGGAAAACCTTTACTTGTATAAATGATAGTATTATTTTTTCACTAATTATGTATTCAGTGGTTATCATTATTTATATACTATACAAAAATAGTCGAAAAAGAAAAAAAGTTGTAAAGTTATTTTAATAATGTCCTGTTACCACGAAAAGCTTAGATAAGGTTTGAACATGTGAAGAACTGCGTTGTATAAATGTAGTATTACTCAATTAATTTATAAAGACTTTATGTATTTCTTTATTTGCGCAAATTAAAATATGGGACGTTGTTACAAGAAATGTGTTACTGAAAAGCGAAGAAATAGACGGTTAGCTGAATTGAAGTAAGTACTTTTTTACATAAATCAAATTAATTACTTTTGTATTTTTCAAATTAATTTTAAATTTATAGTGAAAATATGATCTATAAAATCTATCGGTAAACCAATAATTTTCGCATTAAATTTTATTCTCGTTTAAAGGAGTAAACTATATGTTGGATTGTTGGAAGTTTTTGCCGATTGTATTAGATATGTTTGTGGTCATATCAAATGATTTATTACTACGATCACTACAAAGCGTAGCGCCAGCCGTGTCTGCATTACACCAATCGTGATGGAATTAGTTTTCCAGTTGCTTGTGATTTGTGAATTCACATTTTTACGTACCAAATTATTAGAATTGTACATGAGTAAAAATGAGTGACTCAGATCCGAAGCGACAAAAGAGTTACGCGAGGATAAAAATGAACAATTGTTATTTGTTAATCTTCTTCACAATTATTAAATTTTATTTGATAAAAGAATGACCCCAAAAATTAAGAATCTTCTTCTTAGTTTGGAAATTTTTCTATGACACACATTCATAAATGCTGCCATATTGTAACAAAAAAATACCTAAGCCGAAGACGTCCACCCACCAACTTCATTTAAACTGAAGCAAAATACTACTAAACAAGCACATACTTCAAAAGCGTAGTACATTCTTCTATGTAGGCTGGTAAATAGTAGCAAATACTACGGAGAAAAGCAAATGCTTTTTTAGTGTAGTGAAATCTTTAAAAATGTAGTACGTACTTGAAGCATTAGCATTTACTACATTTTATGCCACCATGGGCACTTTACTTTATAGCTAAACTCGTACCTATTTACGGTTATCGGAACAAACTCTTATAAAATAATACTTTTATGTGAACTTTAATGACTTGAAATACTTGGATTTTCCATAAATAATATATAAACAATAAATAACTTTCTATTAATTGTACGCTTTAAATCAATTATTTTTCAAATACACTATCAATACTATTTAATAAACAACTCTTTGATTGATTTTATTATCATCGGAAAAGCGTTAAAAAGCAGTAGCAGAATGAACTTCTTCTTCTTCTTCTTCTACGGCACTATAGCCCAAATTGAGCCTTGGCCTCCTTTATTTTTTGCCTCCAACCTTGCCTGTCTGTGGCTGCTCTTCTCCATACACGGACTCCTAAAAGGGCTTGTGCGTCGCTGTTTACTGTGTCTTCCCAGCGCTTTCGTGGCTTCCCAACCGGTCTCTTTCCTTGCATTCTAGCATTCAGTGCTCGTTTTGTTAGCCTATCCTCTCCCATTCTTATCACATGTCCGGCCCATTGCAATCTTTGTAATCTAATGAAGTCTGACAGGGGCGTTTCCTTATAAAGTTGATAAAGCTCGTTGTTGTATCGACTTCTGAAGATTCCGTTTTCCCTCACAGGTCCTAGTATTCTCCTAAGTACTTTCCTTTCGAATGTGTCGAGTTTGTTTTTGGATGTTTCTTTCAGCACCCAGACTTCACTGCCATAGCATGTTATTGGTCGAATTAAGGTTTTATAGATTCTCATCTTTGTATTTCGGTGGACACTTTTTGACCAGAATGAACCAGCAGAATGAACTGCTATATCAAAATAGCGGGTCAGACACATCTCTACTTGTCATTGTCTTGAGTCTTGTCATAACATTATATTCGAATGAGTGCGTTGTATGACAAAGATAGCGAATGTTCGATTTCCACGGACATGGTGCCCATTTTTTTCTAATCCTGAAAAAACTAATAAATATTTTTAAAAAATTTAAGCACAAAATGAAAGACCAAATTATTATCGAGGGCCGAAAGTCCATTAGAATATATACGAAGTTTCTTTCGAATGAGATATTTGAAATTAAAAATCACACTACATTTTCTCTTAGCTTTTCACCCCTATAACTTATTAAAATAAACATTTTAGAAGTTCTTAGGGACTTTCGGCCCTCGCTAATAACGTAATCTTTCATTCTGCGTTAAATTTTTCAAAAATACTTATTAGTTTTCTCAGAATTCGAAAAAAATTAATCCCCATTTGAATAGCATTGCAGCCGGAAATACGTACCGATCCTCTTAATTGTTTACGTTATGCTTCATAAATAAACAATAAGGGTTCAAATTTTGAACGTTCATATATTTGCTTATATTTAAATTGGCGTTTATTCGTGTCAAATTTCAATAGGAAACAAAACTTCAACCAAAACTCGAATTCAAAAAATTCGTGTTTTTATCGTAGTCTTAGAAAAACCACCGGTAGAGACATTTTGTGCTATAATTAACATTAGAATCCGTTTTGTCTTATTAATTAATTAAACGCTTTTCTTTAGTTCAATCGTTTGGGTCAAATCTTTGGACGTTAATTTGACTGCCTTTTCTTCAGTGCAAATGACTAAAAATTTGCAGACATATGCATTCGCGGGAACAATACACGAATAGTCAATAAAAATTTTTTTGTTGCTTCATTAAATAAACAATAAAGTTTTTCATGTTTCTACATCATATGTTGTATACATATTTTATTAAACATGACGATGTATTTTAATGTTTGAAAAGTGTAAGACTAAAAAGTAAAAAATAAAAAAATATGAAAAAAATATTTTTAAGAGACGCTTTTCTTTAGTTACGAGTGACTAAAATTAAACATATTATAAAAAATCAACTAAAAAGCAAAAAATAAAAAAAGTTGAAAAAATCTAACACATTCGTTAAAGAAAAGCGTGGTGCGAAAACCGTTGTTTATTCGATAAAGACGCGCCACGCTTTTCTTTGACGAAAGTGTTAGATTTTTTCAATTTTTTTTAAAAGAAAAGGATTTCTTAAAAATATTTTTTTCGTATTTTTTTATATCGCCCGTTCTCTCACCTGCGCTTCATTAATAATTAAAAAAAAAAACAATATTTTACAATAAAACGTGCCAAAAACTCTTATAGGTATTTGATAGAAGGAGGCTCAATCTTGAATTTAGGTACTTTGTAATTTCAAAAATAATTTTTTTACTTGTGTTTTTGAACCTTAAAAACGAATTTCTTGTTATTTTTTCAGTTTTAAATTGTTTATAACTCGAAAACCATTAATTTTAAAGAAAAATTAAACAGACTTTTTTTGTTCATAATGATTCAAAGAACCTAAAATAATTAATGTCTATCCGGGCCAAATAAATTGATTTTTATAAATTGTTTAATTTTTTTTTAATAAATGTAGCAATAACTCCGAAAATATGGCATTTAGGTATAGGGAATATTATATGAAAAATAATCAGTATCCCTTAGGGATTCCAAAACTTAAAAAATATAGAGGGTTTCGTTTGAAATCAGAAAGTCCATTATATTTTTAGAAAAACGGAAGAATTGACAACAATGTAATTACCACTATAATAACGGCCGCATTAAAAGACCCTTACCCACCAAAATCTATAAGAATCGTTTTAGTGGTTTCCGAGAAAATAACGTGTTGCTAGACTTTTTCGCAACTCTATATAAATGTGCGCTTTTTAAACATAAATTTAAATCTACAAGGTGATTCACGATTTTTAAAGGATGGAATATTTTATATTTTTAAAAGATGCCTAAAACCTGATTTCAACGAACTATATCATGCATTGTGTATTACGAATGATACAGGGTGAAATTATACTGTATGAAGACCACTTATTGAATAAAATTGTTTGTACCGTTATTTTAGAAAATTATAAAAACTCTAGGCCACGTCAACTTTTAAATTCAAATATGCACTGTTTAAACATTAATTTAAATATACAGGGTGATTCCCGTAAGTCTAGCAGAGTCCATAATTTTAATTTTAGTGAAACACCCTGTATATTTTTATGTTTTTAGATGTTGCTAAATAACCTCATCGCAAAAAAGTGTAGGGTCTATAGGGTCTATAGGGTCTATAGGGTATGTAGGGTCTATTATGAATAATATAAAATGATATTTTAAAAATATGTAGATATAACTTTCGTCAAGATATTAAATTACATATATTTTAAAATTATTAGTTTATCACACTTTAATAATGGTATTATTTTTTTTTTTTTTTATTTACAATTTGCTTCAACCACAAGGGTTATTAGCAATGAACTGTATTTACATCAAATTACAAAATTGGTATATTAAATTTGGTTAATGAGTCCTATAGTACGTAAAAAATTAAGAGTCTTACATGAATTACTTTCACTTAAACAATCTTTAATTGTAGTTGGTAACTGATGATGTTGCCGTTCTATAACGTAGAGGGGACAGTCTATTATTATATGTTGCACTGTTAGTTCACTATCACACACATAACACATCGGAGGGGCTTCCTTCTTTAATAAAAAGTCGTGGGTGATCTTCGTATGACCAAGTCGCAATCTGGACATGAGCACTTGGTCTCTTCTCTTTGTAGGATGTTTCGACGGTGATATACTTTGTTTGATTGTTCTTAATGTAGAGTTTAATTCGTTCCAATTTGTTTGCCATTTTGTCATCATCTTGTTTTTAAAATATTGCTTTAGATCAGTATGAACGCAAGTAGTTATGATGTCTGTTAAGGGATTCTCACTCGCATTTTTTGCTAATGTGTCAGCTTTATCATTTCCACTTATCTCGCAATGTGATGGTACCCAGAGGAACTGAACTAATCTTTGATTTTGTTGGCATATCAAGAGTTCCGCCTTAATTAAGAGGAGGATAGGATGTTTGGGGTATACCCGCCTCAAGGCCGTTAATGCACTTAGGGAATCGCTAATGATTATTGAGAATTTGATGTCATGTGTGTTAACAAACTTTATTGACTGGAGGATAGCAAAGAGTTCAGCTGAGAATATGGAGGTTTGGGGAGGGAGCTGGTAGGAGCTGTTATAGTTATCTGTTGTGAAAGCCGCTCCTACTCCATTTGCAGATCTGGATGCATCGGTATAAATATGGATGTGATCATTAAAACCATTTAATATCTCTAATAATCTCTGATTGAAGATTTTTGCTGGTGTGTCACCTTTCTTGAATGCAGATAGGTTTGTATTACAAGCAGGAAGAGCAATTGTCCATGGTAATATTTGTTGGCTGACTTTAAAAGTATTGTAAGTGTGTGGAATTATTGTGTCTAAGCTCTGTAACGTTGCTCTCACTCGATGATAAAACGGAGGATCCAATCTTTTCCCACAATTAAATGTCGATGGAAATCTATCTGTAAATGTGTTTTTATAAACAGGTACATGTGGGTTAGTTGATACTCTTAAGGCATACATGAGGCTAAGGTATTCTCTCCTGAGTTGAAGGGATGGTTCGCCTGATTCAACATACATACACTCAACTGAGCTTGTGTAGTGTGCTCCCAGTGCAATTCTAATTGCTGAATTATGAACTGTGTCTAGCACTTTCAATAGTGAACCTTTGGCTGAGTTGTAGGCAACAGCAGCATAATCTAGTTTTGAACGAATTAGGGTTTTGTATACAGTCATAAGAGTTTGGAAATCGGCACCCCATTGTTTATGAGAGATACTTTTCATTAAGTTAAGGCCGTTTTGAACTGACAGACGGAGAGAGTGGATGTGGTCTTGCCAAGATAGTCGGCTATCCAGTTTTACTCCCAAGAAGTTGATCGATTCTGAATACTTTATTGGTAAATTTTTTAGGAAGAGTTTCGGTGGATTTACTTGTTTCTTTGGAGTTTTACTGAAGATCATTGCTTTCGTTTTAGTGGGTGAAAATTCTAGGCCAGTAGTATTCGACCAATTCTCTAGTTTGTAAATGGCTTGCTGTATATGGGTCGTCATTGTTGATATATTTTTACCACGACAGAATATAGCAAGATCATCAGCAAATAGACGGGCTTTGACTAATGGGCTAAGTGACTTAGCGATGTCATTGATGGCAATAAGGAAAAGTGCAACACTAAGAGTAGACCCTTGAGGAATACCGTTTAATTGGATTTTAGAGTCTGAAAGAAAGTTGTCTATTCGAACTTTGAAGTTTCGCCTATATAAAAAATTATTAATAAACTTGATAATATTTCCTTTAATCGACCAACTTGACAGGATTCTTATGATATCTGATCTCCAGATTATATCATATGCACGCGTTATATCAAAAAATACAGCCAGACATTCTTGACCACATCCAAATGACTCATGAATTACAGATTCAATATCCACTATGTTGTCTAATGTAGATCTGGACTTTCTAAATCCACTTTGTATAGGGCTAAGTAGCTGTCGATCTTCTAGGTACCACATTAGTCGGTTGCTTGCCATTTTTTCAAGTACTTTGCACATATTAGATGTTAGGGAGATTGGTCGGTAAGACTCTGGGTCCGATTTATTCTTGCCCTGTTTAAGAACTGGTACAATAATGGAATCGTACCAATCAATGGGGAAAATATTATTTGTCCAAATGAAATTATAAAGATCCAAAAGATATTGTTTTCCTTCCGTTGGCATAGCTTTTAAAAATGTCGTAGGGATGTTGTCAGGCCCTGGGCTAGTGTCTTTAACTTTGTTTAAAGTTTCTAACAGTTCATCCATCGTAAATATGGCATTTAGAGGTAAATTATTGTGGTCATCAAGATTTATACATGCATTATTAAATTTATTTTTATGGGCTAGGAAACTTGTAGATAGATTTTCGTCACTGCTATGTTGTTGGTATACGTTTGCTAGTACGGAGGCTATTTCTTGCTTAGTTGAATAAATATGGTTATGATGTTCTAGGTAATGAATGGTGTTAAATGATTTTTTCCCGTACATTCTGCTTATCATTTGCCAAACCTCAGAAGTCGGGGTAGATGGATTTAAAGATGATACATAATTTTTCCAGGCTTCTCTCTTACTCTTCTTTAAGGTGTATCTACAATACGCCCTTAATCTTTTGAATTCTAGCTGGTTATTTAAAGTTGGGTGCCTTCTTAATTTATAAAACGCCTTTTTTGACTCTTTAATTGCTGCTTCGCAGTGGGAATTCCACCACGGGACTGGAGCACGTTTTTTTGGAAATTTTGAATAACCTATGGACTCGTGAGCTATTGACGTTAAAAACTGTACGAGATGGAGTACTTTGGAGTTAATATCAATGTCTGTATCAAAGGGCTGAACCAACTGAGAAATTTTTTGTGAAATTAAAGAGGAATATAAAGACCAATCTGCATTTTTCAGACACCATTTATTGGATGGAATTGATGAGGAGATATGGTTATTGTTCGTAATTAGGATAGGAAAATGATCGCTTTCATGCAAATGGGATGTCACATCCCACGACAGAGTTGGTTGTAAGACAGGGTCACAGAGGGATAAATCTATTGGGGATCCATTGCCGGTGGAAATATTGAACCTTGTGATTCTTCCATCGTTAAGGATATTCATATTAGAATCTGTAACAATTTGTTCGATTTTACGTCCCAAGGAATCTGTTTTTTTACCTCCCCAAAGTATATTGTGGGCATTAAAATCGCCTAATATAATACGCGGTTCTGGAATTTGATTGAAGAGTTCAGTTATTTCTTTTATGGACGGGTCTAAGTTCGGAGGAAAATAAATATTACATATATTGACTTTGTGGGGGCCTTTTATAGATACTGCTGTTGCCTCCAACTCAGTTCTTAAACGTATTACTTCGGTATTAAATGAGTTATGGACATATATTACTACTCCCCCACTAGCATGGCTAGCAGTTATTCTGTTCTTATAATACGGAGTATAGTTTCTTAAATTATGACAGTTATCTTCTTTGAAGTGGGTTTCTTGTAGGCATATTACAGATGGTTTAAACTTAGCTATAATTAATTTAAGTTCTTCTAAATGGGTGTAATACCCATTTAGGTTCCATTGCAGTATACAGTTGAATGTTGTATTAAATTTCAGCAGAGGCGTCGCTGCTGTATTCACTGTGATCAGTAGAGAAAGCGGATAATAATAGCTGTTTATTAATCTTAGTTTTTAATCTTGTACAGCGACTTTTCAGATACTTGGGAGTTAATGCTGGATGGATTTTAGTTAAAAAATTGAGTAGTCCTTCGATATCTTCTGTATATGTTTTTGCAATGCTGAGAGGATCTGCAGAGCCGTATGCATTTTCAAAGAAATCAATTAGTTCTTCCTGGGTTAAATATCCGTTGTCAGAATTATCTTGGAAAAAAGAACTAGTGCATTTAATAAGATCTTCTGCTAAAGTCTTATTATCTTCAGGAATAGTTTTTGCTTTCTTAGATTTACGCAGAGGTTCTTTAAATGGGTTCTGGTCTACTGATGTTGAAGGAGACGTTATTTCTGACACCGCTCGTTTAGACGATTGAGTGTCAGAGGGTGTAGGAGGTTGATTTTGGCTGTGATTATTCATTTCAACATTATCTGGCTGGATAGGTGTTTGAATGGGATTTGAATCAAATAGAGAAGTATTGGTTGTTTCTTTTGATTGTGGACTGGTGGATTGTTGCGAAGATTGTGAAGGATGGATAGTTGGCTGAGCATCTGTTATGATAGGGTGGCAATTTTGGATATAATTTGGTTGAGCAGTAGGTGATGAATTTTCGATAGATGTTTGAGTGTTTGTATTTTTTTTGCACTGAGAGGCTAGATGGCCTTGTTCTTTACAAATGTAACAAGACTGTTTTTCAAGTGAAAAATAAATTCGATAATTGATTTGTTCATAGTTAATTAATATAGACTCAGGAATATTTTCCAGATTTTTAGGAGAAATGTAAGTATAGCGTCGGAAACTCAAGATATGCTTAAATAAAGAGTTAGTTGTACCTATTCTTAGAAAATCCAATGGAGTTATTTGATGAATTGCAAAATTTTGTAGTTGAGTCTCTATAATACTGTGAGGTATTGATGGGGGGACATTAGAAATTATCAGTTTTTCGCTTGGTGTGACTAACTTCCTGGCTTGGATACGTTCCTGATTGATTACTATCGTTCCATTATCTGTTCTTAAAAATTCGGTGACTGTTTCTTCAGTAGTAAAATATACGCAAATACGATCATTTACAATCCTGGAAATGGCGAGAATTTTATTGGGATCGACTTTAGTTGCTATGGCATTTAAATAATCTTCAATTTTTGTATTTGGAAGTGAATTGAATAAAATGGCTTGGTTTTTGCTTGCGAATTTTTTGTTAGGTTGAGTCAGAGCGGTTGAATATAATTTTGATTGATTGGATGGATTAATGACATCTTGAGAATTTTGAAGTTCAGAAGATCTCTCCTCTGAAATTTCCTGCATATTGGGCCTATGTTGCCTGATTACGGCCCTTGTGCTTGGACAGGTTCATTAGTAATTAAGCTACTTAATTACCTCGTTACTGGTATTTATAACCGTTGTTTACTGTTTGTTGATTAAAAAATAGTAATAAAGATGATCTAACTTACAGTTTGATCCCAAAATCGGATTAAGCACTATATAATACACTATTATACCAACTTTGATAATTTTCTAACAAGTAAAACCACCTTAATTTTGATAAAAACTAAGAGCTAATCGGAAACACTGTTTACTAGTTAAGAAACCAGTTTCGAATAATGGTATTATTTTGTAAATTAACTAAATCAATTTTCTTAACTAAGTGTCAATATATTGGGTTTTGTATTTTTAATGTCTTGAAGAAATTTATAAAAATAATCATATTATCAGTATCATATCCTACATAAAACTTTGGGCATGAAAAGCTGTCGTTGCCATGGTTGCCACGTTGGCTCACTCAGAACAACAAGTGCAACCATGAGACCAATTCAGAGCAATATTTGAGGTTGTTTGAGCGTAATACGAAGGAGTATGTATGTTGTTTCATAACTACCAGCAAAACATGGATCCACTGGTGCACATAAGAGATCAAGAAATAGTCAAAGCTGTCAACGTCATCTCGCAAACGGACTCCGAAGAAGATGAAAACTGTCCTATCGACCGAAGGTTTTGGCCACCGTTTTCTGGGATTCACAAGGTGTTATCTATATCAAAAAAATCGTGTTCTGGAAAAGGGCAAAACAGTCACAGGGCTTTACTATGCCGAATTATTGGGCCGATTCGACGCCGAATTGAAGTTAAAACAGACCCAATAGGGAACTTGCACATAAAAATATTGTTGCATAAAATTGTTAATTAATGTTTAAAAATATTATATTGAAATTATACGTCTTAATAATGAATAGTGTACGTACAACAACTGATAATAGTTCCGCGCCCAAAGTTTCCATTTCAAACAACTTCAAAAGCGCAAGCTGGGGTCTGACGTCACCAACCACTGTGTTCTCGTTCGCCCGTTCTGTGAGCTATTGCCACAGTTTTTTTGCTATTCGAAACAGTTAGTTCACTCTAGTTTTTATGCGGTTCCTGCGCTTGCAGAAACTCCTAGCAGACTGCGCAGTAGACTAGGAGGAAAATGTTGCTGTTGCAAGATTTAAAATATTCCGATAAAGAATATTCCAAAATTATAATAAAATAATTATGATTATCGATTTTTTTCAAAAAGCTGAAAATTAAATTCATAAATGGTAAAATCCTTTACGTACACACTTGTATAAAATTTGAAAAATAATATTTTCTGATTATTGATTGAATGTATTCAAACAATTAATCACAAGTAACTATCTAAATTGGTGACATTTGGCAACAGTGAGTAGATCTGGTTTATTTATGTATGTTTATTCCAAACATAACCTTATAAACAAACAGTTGTTTATTTAGAGTTATTTATTATTGTTTTCTCATATTTTGCAATTGTTAAGTTGGTTTACTTCGAATTTAATGTGCATTACTGTGGTATTTCTCCAGTTTTCTAAGAAGGTTGGTGATTTTGAATTGGGATTATGATGAATTTAACCCAAAGGCAATGTGTGTGTTTATTTATGTGGCAAAATTCCAGGCACCATAAAAATTTGAGTTTCTTCCTGTTGCCCATGGATGAAAATCGGTAAGAACGTAAATTCTATTTAATATCATTGACATCATTTTTGACGTGCTGTCGTTTTAGGTTTGCAGAATGAAAAGAAATTGTTCAATGTGATAAACTTTCTATGAACAGTCCTCAGTGTTGTTACATTAACTTTTAAATATGCATCTTGAGGAGCAGGCCTTTGCAGAAATACTGAAAAGCGGGTTGCAAAACAACGCAAAATAAAATAAACGAAATATGTCTTGAGATTAAACATTCAAGTTGAAGGTGTGTTCTTTCTTAAACTGGAATGATAATTTTGTAATTCTGTAGGCACATCTATTGAGAAGTTACAACCAGTGGCAAAGTGCCTTAAGGGAATCTATGACATATATAATTGAAGGTATGAGTATATGTTTCAAATCGTTGGATAATTCTGAGAAAGTGTAAATTTTTTTCATGAATTTGGTACATAACCGTCTTTATCTAAACTCTAAAAATCATTGACATCTGTTTTGAAGAACCATGTTCCTAGAAACCATTGATAACAAATATAGACGGTTACCTCTGCATTCGTTGTATCA